>NC_064871.1:77338654-77644279 GCF_943734695.1 Anopheles maculipalpis
ACGCCAGCGTGTAATGAATTATACCCATCCGGTTTGGTGGCAATGTTTTTGCTTCTCTCCTACCAAAAACCGGAACAAGTATATCATTCCCTCACCAAGGGGGGTGGGCAACTTTTCTCATCAACATCCTGGAGCGGACGCATGAAACGGTGTAATACACACGCAGGAACGTACGTAAATTGACAGATACCATTAGAGATTAGTGTTACCGAGACATTCCATCCGTTCCTTCCGCGTTTGTTGTCCTCCCGTGTGAATGTGCGAACCCGAACCCGACAAGTAAATTAATGGTGGCGATGGTTTACCGCCAGATTTTCCACTCGCCTTCCAATATCTTCATTACGGCTTGCTCTTTCTTGTTCTATGCATAGAAAAAATATGCCCAAGAAAAATGATGCTTCATTCTCATCTGATTGTTTGAGCCCTCAGTCCCAGCACGATGGGACACATATGTACCTTGTGGAAAGTGTTCAACCGATTCCAACCATTTTGGAGATGATTGTCCGATGGATTTGGATTACCAATAGTGGCCACCAACAGCATCCATCAAGCACTGTCGGAAGCTCATTCCGAGGCCGATACGGCCGTACCCAATTCATCATCGTTTCTTAGAAATGGCCTATGATGTATGTTTGTCCAAATAAAAAAATATACGAAAGCATCCTTATCCCTCCCGGAAATTACTGCGCCGTATGGTGAGAGTGGGGAAAAAGCTCGGTATAAAGCTTCATGGAGGCGCATGGTGTTTCTGGCTGGGTTGACATGTGATGCATTCCTACAGTTGATTACAAGGAGCAAAGGTTTTTCTGTTTCATTTATACCAAGCTAGCTGTCATTAATAATTCATTGCTCAACGTGAAATTAAGTGCAAGGATGGTTCGCAGAAAATGAATAAAATAATTTGAAAGTATGCAACCCGCAACGCAAAAACTGCGTACTACTAAAAGCGGTTGGAATATTTTTCTGTGCCTAATTGATGATTGAATTTTATTCTGCTTAAAGGGGGCCCACTCTTTGACCTTTTTCACCGCACATTGGTCACCGTAAGGTACGAAAACAAACCGAAGAACCACGTACGTCATAACAAAACTTGACAGCTCAGTTAGCAATACGCTAGCAATGTAACCGTCAAAACGCCCTGGAGGCACCAAAACCATTTCGATCGAGAATCGAGCTTTCTCGGGAGCGCTTTTTTGCTTCGTTTACTGCTTATTACTTTGCGGTTTAACAAACCGGGCCAAGGGGTGGGTTTTTGGCTTGTACAGCGCACGTGTGCCGGGTGATGGAAAATTATGCGTCTTTTATTATCCCACAAAAACCCATCTCTTCATTCAGGGAATGTGTGGGTTTGGGAAGAAAACAAAATTTGAGATTCAGAGTGTGATTAAATGATGCAAATTAAAAAAAAAAAACACAACGAAATAAACCACAAGGTTCAACCCAAAGAAAGCACAATCCATACAAAGAAAAGATTTTTTTTCTCGTTTTCCGAGGATCACCCCAAAAGGATCGTACAAATGAAACAAGCTGGCGAGGATTTGTTTCCTTTTTTTGCGCGTGTGTAAACATTCGAAGCGCACAGTACTGTAGTCACTAAAAATCCCACATTCCATTGATTTCATCCTTTTCATTGTGGCCGGTGTCCCGTGTGTCCACCAACATCACACCAGTCGGCATAGCATTAGGGCACGAATGTCTAATGCGTGACGTCCATCATGGCTGAACCCTTTCACTGAACTCATCAACCCGTTAAAGGTTCCTTACGGCTAATCCCCCCGTTTGCCCTTGCTTACATTCGTAGCGATTGCATCCGCTTGCTGGTGTACCGGCGGGACATGGTGCTGGTGAGGGATGTATCTCTCGGTGCCATATTGTCTCCGTGCCTTCGCCGACTGCTGGAGCTTCCATCACACAGCAGATAGCTAAAGAAGAAAGAGAAAGAGAAAAATCTATAGTCCTCAAAACAAACACGAAGCCTTACGATTGTAAAGGGTGCTTCCCTAGCGTCAAACCCGGGAGTGATGGATTTTTACTGAAATGAATGACCATTGCCTACATCTAGGCTGATGCTGTATGGATTGAATACTTAGAAGAGGCAAAAAACGAAGACGTGTTTCACCCTCATTAAATCAACAAGGGTATGGACAATGGGTATGACGTATCGTCTGCATGAACTCTGTCAGATATTTTCGAAACCATGAAGTTTACAGGAATGTAAGAGGAGATATCACTCTTACGCATCAGTGGTACCATCTGGTGCAGATCTACATTATGGCCATGCATTTTTTTTTGTTGCCTCCCCCATTTCCCGATTTTCTTTTCACTAGCGTTAGAGTATAATACGTACCGATTGAAATGCTTCCGGAAGGCACCGCTAACACAGTACAGAGCCACTGGATTGGCACAGCTGTTTGCGAACGAAAGACAAAAGCCCACTATTCGCAGTACGTGCCAGAATCCGTTGTAATCTTCGTTGAAGTTTGGGCTGTAAAAAAGAAAGAAAGAAAAGTAACAAAAAATGGAGAGTTGACATGGAGTTAAAACGGATATTTCGCTAGTCGTTCCACATATGCCCATTTACAATTCCGGAGATTTCGTTTAAGGTTCATTATTAAGAGCAGCCATTTCTTCTAGGAATTTTCTTAGGGGGCTGTTCAAAGGCAATCAAATGTAACCAAAAAGAAATCTGGGAATGGAACAGAAGATTTTCAGTGAAATTAAATTCCATCATTTCGTCCATATTTGCTAGAAAAAATTAGGCTCAAGACCACTAAACATCTTTCGCGTAGAAAAGAATGCTCATATTGGGAGGGGTGGTGGATTAAAAATGAGTCGGTCTTGTGGTAGAACCTTTTCCGTAAAACGACATTCAAAATGTGGGTTGAAAGGGTTTTTTGGTTGTTGCTTAATGTTGCTATTCCCCGTTTTCTGAACAGGCAATTATATTGATAATCTTTAGAAAGAGTTCGCAAGAGGATGCAAAATCTTGGATCAAGGGTTAATAAGAAATTGGGCTTGATTTTATAACAATCTTTAAGAGTCTTCCCTCTTGAGTCGGACACGTCTTGTGGGTAAGAAAAAACAAAACAAAAATTGGAGGGTCAAATTTAAGAGAAGGATTCAATAGCAAGTGCTATATAATAAAATTTACTTTGAGCAATTTTATGACAGTTATTTTTGTTGTATTAGATCGTTTGAAAAATCGTTAAAATCATTTCAAATTCTTTATTTTTTATCCTTGTGCTCCTTTAAAAAGCGCCCAAATGTATGCAACTCAAATGCAAAAATGTTAAAAAAAATTAAAATATGTAGGAAAAAGCTAGTGAAAATAAAAAAATGCTTTTAAAATAAATAAAATAAAGCTCTCCCTCCTTTACTTTATCGCAACACAACCATTAAAACGGAGCTTTACATTGCTCATTAACCAGAACAACAAATTTAATAATGGAACATGATAAATTGCCTTCACTTGGTTTGAAAAATGAGAGTCAAATTTGAGCCTCTCCTCCTAGCTACGCTTTACAGACCCGAAAAATGGTTCCCTAATTAAGGAAAGCAGGTGGAAATATAGCAGTGAAACTCTTGGCACTTTTCAAATGAATAAAATAATAAGATTAAATGAAAAGAGCATCATGGCATCGCGAATAATGTTGACGTGAGCAAGCGCACTTACGCATGTTTAACAAATTGGAAGACATTTTTTTTTTCACCACCACAAACAGCTTCACCAGCATCCAGACTTATCATACACTTGCGTACAGTGACGACAACGCATTAAAAATATTTTTCATTTTCTCTCCCACCGCTGCATCCTAAATGGCATCCCATCAGGCGAGGGAAAGGGAATGATTAAGAAAATCTCGCTGTTGAAAGCTACAACCACAGATGGTCGCACTTAACGGTTCGCAGGGAGCAGAATGATTGTGCGGGTTTTGGTTGATCCTTGAAATGAAATGCTCTTTTTCCGAGCAAGGAAATGATTGCGCAAATCACGATCGTAAGCGTTGGCACGCATTTCTTCTCGGAGGAAGCATGGCAGAACGCATTTGGATTTTAAAAAATGAATAAGCATTTCTGTTTTGCCATTTTCAACCACGTGGCCCGCTTAGGCATACAATGAAAGATAGACGCAGTTTAATGCATTATTTTAAGTATATCAGCATCATATCACTTGTCCACGTCGCCTTAAACTATGCAAAAAGCAGGTAAATACAAATTTGTTAATCCTATTAGCCACTTAAATCCATAAAATTACTATCAAAAATTTAAAGAAATGATAATCCATTAGAAGTTATTGTTGAAAATTGACAATGCCCACTGACGTAATTTGATTGAAAATAAATTGGCCGAATAAAAAGGATTTTTAATAGAAATTTGAAACTGTTCTACCTAAGACTGGGGAAAGTTAATAACTTATAGAAAACATTGCTAAAAAAACAATATAAAGTGATTGTAAAACAATCATCAAACTACAAACTATTGTACAGAAACTCAAACTATTGTACAGAAAATCACACAAAATTTTAAACTATGGTCGTTTTATTTCTTTCCCAAATCTCTATCCCAAAGCATGATTCTCAGCTGCCAGGCATCGTTAATGCAATGGCATCACATTGTTACTTCCCTGACCATGAAACTAATCTTTGGAAACAAAAAAACAAAAACCCCACTCTCCAAACAACTCATCTTGATGATTTGGAAAAGTTACGCACAGCAGAACCTGAAATTGTTAGACCTCGGTTTTCACATACTACACTCGAAAAGCCATTCGTTCACTTTGCCCAGTACTGGTTTGGAGTTTGCTTGCCAACCGAAACATCATTAAAGTAAACAAAAGCACTAACAGTGATTCATGTTCCGCTGAAGCCGGCAGAAACAAGAGCAGGCACCATTTTTCAAATTCCAAACCACTCGCAACGTACGACATGGCAGTTTGTGATGTGTTTTGTCGGTGGTGCTTCCTTCTGCTGACGCTGTACCATCTTCCTGGTCTCTTGCATGCACCACTCAGTAAATGAGCTATGCAATTAGAGGCGGGCGATAGTTTTTGCCAACTATTTGCAAGTTGAATCCCAACGAATAAGGCGAAGGGTGTGGAAGTTGGTTGGTTGGCGAAATTTTAATGCAAAATAATTGTAAACTGGATAAAAGAATCTCTGACCCTTTCGCTTAATGATGCTCAGAAATATACTTAGAGAGCATAGTACATTGTTCGAGCGAGAGTTTTTGATATTAAAGAAAACTTCTACAACTATCATTCATCGAACACGATAAAAACATTGGAACGCATGTTACTTAAGAGTTTAATCATAATAATTGCATACATTTAGGCGTTTTAAAATAACAAAAAGTACTTCTGATACTTACTTGTAATAGAACCAAAGCATAAATAGATGTGACGGCAGGAAGCAGATACCGAATATGACCACAAATGCTAGCACGGTGACGGCCACTTTCCGGCGGGCTTTGATCTGTGGCCGAACGGAACGGTAATGTTGACGGTCCGTGCGTGCGTGCGGGCGTGAGTGTAGAAAAGTTTCGCGTAATGTTGAACGTTCGGTGGCCGGCGTTCGAGTTCCACGTCAGCAGGTTTTTATATGTAGGCGGAACAGCATAGGAAGAAAATGACAAAGTTGACAAGATAGGAAAACAGGGAAAGCAGAGAAAAAGATGTGTAAGTATGTTTCGTCGTAATGTGGGACGTTTCAGTCAAGCACGTGAGCACACACTTTCATGTGTTTTGATTTACTGCTTGGTTGCATTCTATGAAAAGTTTATTTCCAACTGTTCAGTGCCATAGTGCCATGCGACTTGACATGTTGTACTGTGAAAGGTTAAATAAAAGTGTAACACAGTACATGTTACCGAAATGGATTGTCTTGTAGTAGCTGCTGCTGTCGCGCCTAAAGGTATGCAATACCAGGAATCGAAATATCTTTTTCTGCTTTTATTTCTGCTTCTGGCCGGCTCATTCACGTCAACAGTTAAACCGATTATAATCGCACATTTTATAGCACATTTTTATCGTTTTTTACTGTGTTTCTAGATGAACATTCAGCGTAAGCTCATGTTGCTGAGCCGTACGTTATTGTGCTACGTACACCGAGACACTTGAAGCATCCATTTCCATTGCTACCAGCCGGTACTTGTAACGCATTTTATCCACTCCTTATCCAGAACATACACGCCACGGTGAACAGCGTTCGCGTTCACCATTCCACTCCCGAGCCTGTTGGACTGGGTGCAATAAGAAAGCAACAACACCTATAAAAGCACAGTGAAAACAGTTATCGCTTTTAATGTTTCGCTTGAGAGCAAAAATGAAATGCACTGGGTCAATATACTCCGAGTGTTTGTGGCGGAGGAAGCACTTGACAACAGCCGGCAGCCGGAAAAAAATTATGCTCCTCTTACTTCAAAACGACAGTAAACGAAAATCGATTTAAATCGATTTCTGTTGTGTTACTTTGTGTGCTACCAGACAAGGGTTTTGAGTTAATTTTTGAAAACATTTTTGTAACCTTACTAAAATGAAAGCTTAGAGAAAGAGCCTAAAGAAAGTAATGTTTACATCTCATTACTTTGCGACCACAAGATTAAATAAATGGTTCGTGGAGAACTTTTTTCCCCAGCTTTACTGATCCGGCTAACTGCAAACCTCAGAGATTAAATGCACCACAGCGAAGAGTTCTATTAGCAGAAGGTAAAGTTCATCGCTGAGACAGTGGGAAAGTTCCGCAAAGTGTACAGTCATATTTCTAGCTTCCCCGGTAAGGGGGTTGCACGTGCCGCGACAGGCCGGCTCGGTGCCGTAACACAAAAAGCCAGCTTTGCATAATCATAGCAATCTGCGTTGACTTTGAACGAGCGCTGTTACTCTTAGTTACTTCGCTGAACTTGATCAAGTTAGCGGCTCCTTAAGGGAAAGAAAGGACCACCCAGTGCCGGTGCATTAATAGTGGCACGGGGAGAGAAATAAAATTTTGCACCATATTTTCACCGCAGGGAGCCACTACCGGCAGTCAGGCTAATAAATCAAAAGTTGAGATTTAATTTCCTTCAACTTGGATCATGAAAAGCCAGTAGACGATTGACAGCTATCGACACAAAAAGCACGGTAAATTAAATTTTCCAATAATTACGTCCTGCATTTTTGATTCACCCTTTTTGCTGGCTTGTTTTCCTTCCATTTCACAACGTTTTTTTCCCTGCGTCAATGCGGTATGCGAAGGAAACGTGGCGTTTGCTATCTCCCGTTACACCGGCTGGATACTGTCGTCGATGGGCTTACCTGTCGTACGGTGCCTTGCATCTCGCCCGGCACATGCTTGGCACTGTGGATGAGATGACGCGCTATCAGTGCGTAGAAGATGCCAATTATGAACAGCGGCACCGCGTAGTAGATGAGAAATTTACCCAACACCATCCCTCGGGCGTACTCGGGGCCCCACTCGTCCGGGAACGGATAGCAGAAGTAAAACGACACGTCCTTGTTGACGATGACAGTCTGTGAAGAGGGTGTTTGTTGCGAAGCAAAGAGAGCGTGAATGTGACAGTATGCAGTAGAGTGACAATAGCGCATAGGACGGTGATTGCCTTTGGCAAACCATTTTTCTCGACTAGCATGTGAGAAGCGAGCGGAGAAAACGCTTCATGTTTATCGAGCACAATGTTGAACAAACTGTAACGGAGCTAAAATGCTTTGGTGTGGGGATTTTTTCCTAGTAAATCAAGGCGAGACGATATCCTGCGTAGAATGCCTGTAAGTGTCAATATTTTTGGTGAAAATATAGCATCATAAATTTAATAGAAGGGTGTCTTAACTCAAAACATAGATTCAGAATTTCAAAAACAATTATCATAGAATAAAGTTTTCAAACTTTAAGTTCATTCAAAAGCTTAGATCAACGTTTATCTTTAATACACTATAATTTAATCAAATGGTAATCGAATTCTTTAAAAATTTTTGAGAATAATTCTGCGGATGTAGCTACGAGTAAACTACGCCTTCCTGTTCTTGATTTAACGAGCTTCCTGGTTAAGCCGGCCATATAATAGCTTACTAAGCTTTCCGTGGTTTGAGCAATTTGTAGTAGCTGGATAGTCAGTCCTCACTAGAGGGGAACGGCCCGGATGGGGTTTTAATGCCGATCCTGCCGTGTGGAGACCGACGCTGCTATCGCCTCTACCACCGGACCGGAGTAAACAAGGTCAAAGAATCCAAAATTAGCTGACTAAGTCCTCTCAAGATAAGGCTATAGTACGCAACGAATAAGAGGAAATTGTTGTTTGAGAGTTGAACATCGGGCGACAGTAGCGCCATTTTTCAAACGGAAAGATCGAGGAACAATTCTCATTCGGGCCGACCCCCCGTAGTGAGGATTGGACTATCCAACTACGTGGTATCGGTAAGCCAAGTAAGTCATTCGATGGCCGCTGTGACCTGGTAGGTCGTTAAGCCAAGAAGACAAAGAAGTAGAGTTGAACATCAAATCATTCAAAAAGTATTTCCTAAAATCACGTTTCTTCAGTAAATATCTTTAAAAGATCTTAATGGACGTATTTTGTGCTCCACGTTGAATAATTTTGGACGCATTGTCTGCTAAAATATTTATATGACCTAAGCTAATTATTGTATATGCGTTCAAAAATACAGCTAAAATTAGCTGCCACTAAAATCAAAGCATATTGTACATTCAATCTTCGCTTCAACCAGCTTCAGCCAAGCTTTAGTAAATATTTTTTTCGAATGAAGTAACAACAGTTTGTTCAACATTATATAAAATATAGTTCATGTGTTATTTTCGCTCTCGTACCTTGATGTGTGATCCAATGATTGCTGGCACGGCAAACGCGATGGCCAGAAGCCAGATCAGGACCGCCGTCGCGATGGTCATCCGTGTGGCTCGCCGTCCACCACCTAGAAAAGGATCTACTGCAATGAGTGTGTGTGCGTGTGCGGAACAGTGAGGGTACGACAAGGAGCGTGTGTAACGAGTGGAAAAAGGTAATGAAATGATTTCCTCCAACATTTGGTGCGCAGTGGATGCAATAAAACGAGCTCTACGAGATAGTTATCTACTTCTAAATCAAAACAAAATCAAAGGTTTCATTTCCCGTTTTTTTTTGTTTTTGTTTAACTGACATTGAAGATTAAACAGAAAACTTTACCAAACAAACATGAACAGAAATCATCTCGTGGGAACGTGCGAGGCGTAAACGTAGAAACTTTGAAAACGAATCTTACCGTGTGCGTGAAACTTTCGCAGCGGATCAACGATGGCAAAAAACCGATCACCGGACAGTGCCACGAGCGTAAACACGGACACCCCGATCGACACGTCCTTGATGAACTCGGACGACGTGCAGAGCAGGCTGCCCCAGGGCCACGAATCGAGCGTATAGATGATGGACGTAAACGGTACGGTCGTTACGATCAGCAACAGGTCGGCCAGTGCCAGCGACAGGATGTAGCTGCAAATAGAGAGAAAAAAAAACCGGAACAAGAATGGAAGATGAAAATAAAAACGCAAAGAAACGTCCGAGAAAAAACGGGAAACATCAAGACGAGAGCATGGTTGTTAATTAATTTAATACAAACATCACACCGGAATGTGTTGTGTGCGACGAATGTGGCTTGCACCCGGCAGAAAGAGGGAGCAACAAGCAAATACTCAGCCTTCAGTATTACGTGACACGGATACTGTTACAATTACAACCACATCCTGTAGTGCTGCAGTCGCGTCCGGTTTGGTGTGGAATAAAACGGTCGTGGTGAGGTCACCGGACACGTTTTCACTTCGCTTGAGCAAAGGGCTGATAATTGATGAAATTACGAGCTTGCGTAATTTCCTCCGGAAAATGGCTTTTGCTGGTTAGGTGTAGGAGTCAATGGAGGGGAGCTTTTTATTTGCCATTGGATGGAAAGCTGCATTTTCTTGCAATGCATTACCATTAGATCAGTATGTCTCGTCCTGGGTTTAGTACAGTGTTGTATGCAAAATGTTTCCTCAGAAATTTCATGTTTTATTTGTACCCTTAGTTATTTGTCAGTAAAACAAGTTTAGTTCTAATGCTTTTCTTTGGAACTCTCTTTTTTGTGGCAATAGTGGTTTGGTGTCAGCTTACAAATTAGTTTTGTTAAATTGCGTTATTTTATTTATTTTATAGGTAGTTCTGAAGTGTTTGTCGGTTTTTTCATATACTTTTGCATTGTCAGAAAGCTTTTTTTTGCGTTATTCCATTTAAATTTGGATTCATCACTAGGCTATTTTCAAGTTAAAAGTGCCAAAAAAAAGAGTTCCTCGTTCGATTAAAGGCTCGGTTATTTTTTTTACCCGAAGAAATTTTCTACCTAATCTTCTTTTTCTTGTTGGCTCAACGATCTCCAAGATCGAGTTGGTCTAATCTAGTGGCTTATTGGACTTGCCAATACCATGTAGTTGGATAGTCAGTTTTCACTACTTCTGTTTAATACGAGGGCTGACAATAAAGTAAGGTCTCCAACGCTGCAACTTCGCCGGATCACGCGCTAGGCGAAATCTGGCAACACCGCCGTGTTCCTTGGTTCCCCCACTACCACTTTGCTGCTGGGTGAGGCTTCCCCGACCGCTCAGTCTTGGCTGAGCAGCCGTCAACGATGGAGGTACTCCTCGCGTCAGCGTCCAAGTGCGAATTGCGTTCTGTAATACGTTTTTTGAGTGCGAAAAAGGTGACACCTATTGAAATCCATCGTCAACTAGTTGAAGTTTACGGGGAAAAGTGTATGGATATAAAAAACGTGCGTAAGTGGAGCCGCGAGTTCAATTCCGGGCGCACTAATGTTCACGACGAGGAGAGAAGTGGCCGACCGTCGGTCTTGGATGCGATTGTTCAAGCTGTGGAGGCAGAAATGCTCAAAAACCGCCGTGCGACAATTAGGGACTTTAGGGAAGAGAAGCTTGGAGGAGTGTGTAGCAGCCAAACAATCCGTCATATCGACGGGTGCCGAAACAGCTCAGAAAGAGGTCAACACCTGGCTGCGCGAGGCGGACGGGGAGTGGTATTCTGCCGGCATAGACAAGTTTATCGTGCGGTTGCGCAAGGTGTTGAAAAAAAATGGCGATTATGTAGAAAAGTAGCCAAGACTTTGGCCTTTCCAACGGTGTATCGCTTTTTGTAAATAAATGTCATTTTCTATGAAAAAAAAAAAATCGGAGACCTTACTTTATTGTCAGCCCTCGTATTAACCTATAGATAGTTTTGTGTAAAAATATGCAAAATTGATAGATACAATATGAAAAACTAATTGTTTTTGTTCACTTACTAGAACGTCTGTATTGTACATTTCATCACGTTTTTGATCTACTTTAAACGCAAATCATTCATTTTAGAAACACTGTATTTAGATGATTTCTAAATTAGTTTCTTATCAGTAAAATAAACTGTTGTTCAAATAAAATATCCAAAAAACTGCCAAAAAACTACGTGAGAAAGTCGAGATTATAATGCTATATGAATAGTTTGAAACAAATCAGTAAATAACAGAAGATAGTATAAAATCAAACACCGGAAAACCGTTGATTTTAAAAAAAATTTCCATTTTGTTTTCATTATTATACTGTCATTAAATAAACTACTATTTCCCATTGATATATAGATTTTACCATTCCCCTCTAAATTAGATTTTTTATATGTTTTATCTCAACAATTTCAACTCCTATTTGTTTTTCGCTGTAGTTAAATATTGTCATTTTTTTCTTTTCATATTTTAATCGTCTTCGTACTAGTTGCGAGTACTTTGGTGTTTAAGTTTCAAATTATTTGTTCGTTCGAACGCTTTTATATTGTATTGGTTGAATTGTTTCTCGTTTATCGTTTGGGATATATTGTTTTATTTATGTATTTTTGAGTGACTTATTTTCTTTTTTATGTTTGTTTGTCCTTTTTTGTATTTAGCTTCACACTTTTGCTATTTTGTTTAGCTTCAAACTTTTCCTATTTGTCCTGTAGTAGAGTAAACGTTACATCATTCCATCGTCACGGCAAACAAGTTGTTTTTCTGACCGTCGCAACATAAATAACACCACTACCATCAATGCACGTCCACCAACCAGATCACGCAACGAATAAAAGTGGTTAGTTGTAAATGGAGGCCAACTTGGTGGTTTTTGCTCGCCACAGTGCCAGTAGCTTCGACGCTTCACGCTCATTAGCTAGTGTGTAGTGGGTGTGTTCACGATCCTAACTGGATAAATGTTGTGCCGCGGTTTTTCCCATTCCTGTTTTGTTTTGTTCTTGTAATGTAATCTTATCACCTACTGCAGGCTACTAAAAACACGCTTGAGCTCTAGCTCGATTCCACCCGGCTCTGAGTACGCAGAGGATTGCAGCCCAATAAAAAAATGGGGCAGCATTCAAAGAAAGCGCAGCGAGCAGGTGAGTGTAGGGCGGCAGAGGAGATACCGTAAATTGCATTTATCGTGCTTGTTTATTCGAAACGGTACCATTAACCGGAAAACCAGAGCCCGGAGAGTTGCCACCGCTAGCTGGGAAAGCCACATGACACATTAATTCCGATTGTGGCTACCGCACAACACGGTACCGTTGGCTTTTGTCGCGCTTGTTTGTCGCTCCGTTGGTACTGTAATGCGCACTAATCCTTGGTTTGCATTGAGGACATTTAACATTGAATTGAAAGCAAACGTACGTGTCTTGTAAGAGCGATTTCTTTACCTTGTGGACGGTGTATTTTTAGTGCAAAATATTTCAACCATTTCCAACAGCAGAAAATGCTCTCCAAGAATCCTCCTGTGATCCTATTAAAACTTCACATTTCAAAAAGGCAATGAGCTAGCCGTAATGTTTGCGTTTTATTATCGCTTTATTATGGAGCAACCGTAGCAACCTCCCGCCCGGAAGTAATCTTTGGTCCGGCCATCATACGACCATCGATCTTACACAACGTCAACGGACATTCCTTACGCTTTAATGTGCGTCTGTGCGATGCTGTGCCTTAATTCTCGAAATATGTCGTAGGAAATGGTTGATTTATGGGTGCTTCGGGTGAAAGCTACGTTATTTTTCCAACAACGACGACTTTTCACGACGACAGTTTCCAACATTTGATCTGCCGTGTCGTGATACGGACCGACCCAGGAAAGGAAAACACATCGTGGAAGCAGCAACTTCTCGGAAGTAAAATGACGCCCAAACAAAAAACAAAAAAAAAGTTCATATTTATAGGCTTCATTGACCTGTCAGAAAGTTTAACATGACTTTTCCTTCCAGATAATCAAGGAACAGAACACTGTAATTGCATCGCTGTGGAAATGTTTCCGATCGGCAGTGGTATTGGTTGTAACATTTTTTTCCGCCCTCTTTTCCGTCGCTTCCGTTTCTTAGAACGTTTCAAGTTTCCTTGTAGTGTAAGTGCCTTGTGAGATGAACAAAGGTTAAAGATCGCTATCGTTCCTTTTAATCGGTGTGTGTGTTTGATTGGCTATCATGATCAGTCAGGTTGAAAATTGTGAGCAAATCGTTTTATTGTTCAATTCGTGTTACATGACGGGATATTTGCATACATTTAGGCTCTGTACTGTATTCTTACAATTTAATGTATAAATTGCGCTCTAATGAGCTTTCAGCAATTGTAATCGTTCTACTAAACGAAATTTCCCCTTTGCAATCGATGCACTCCGTACAACAGGCTGCAGTAATGAACTCTCTTGAAGCTTTTTGACATAACACTTAAAATACACATTTTAAGCAAAAGTGTCTGATAATTAAGCATGAACACGCTTCCATCCCATTCCGTGTTCGGAGCTCCAACGTTACACTCATTCCCATCGACAGCACTTAGCACCGAGAGTGTTCTCCAATGACTTCGACCTAATGAACCCTTAACGGGTGTGTTTCTCTTCCGATCCCGTGAGCACATGTCTGCAGTCTGCAAACACACAACAAGGAGGAAGTTTTTGGAAACTATCCAACAATTGCTTCTCAGACGATGGCAGAAGCTTCGAATTAAATGTGACACGAGAGTTGAAGTCCATGGCCCTTGCTGACAACAGGAGGGGAGAACTTTTATGGCACATAAAAAGTATGCTCTCGTCTGCTGAGGTTTGCAATCGTTTAAAGGAAATGTTCTATTTTAAAGATTTAATGACAAGAAGGTGGGTTTGTTGACTATGAAAACATGACTACTGTTTGATAGTTGTAAAGGCAAGTAAAGTCATTTTGAAGGCGTAGAAAAAGTCAATTCAATCTAGCTTCATCTGTTGAAGTACACACTCGAAGGCTCTTAATTATATTTATTTTGTTCTTCAGACGCCTTGTATGATATACGTAGAAAACGAAGCGTTATAATTAGCTTTTACGTCCTTATTTACAGCTCCAATCTCCAAAATAAACCTCTCCAAAGATTGGGTCACGATACGCGGTTCCCAAAATTGCCGAAATTTCGAATTTATGTCACTCACGTCAGTCAATCTTCAGGCATCGTGTCAAGCGTGCTTTCTAAGTATTTGCTCCGAAGTAACAGCCAGATGGAAAATCCGTTCTTCCCTCCGTTCCGACCGGACGCACCGGTACGGTAATTACAATTAAACGGTACTCACGTGTTGGGAACGTTGCGCATCGCCCGATGCCTCAGGAAGACGATAATAAGCGTCCCATTGCCGAGCACCCCGACGATAAAGATGGCGGCGAACAGGATCGGTACGATGTACGTTTCTGGCCGTAGCTCGTACGGTGTGTAGGGCGTTTCGGTGGCAACGGTCGTCGCGTTCCAGAGACTGCCCATCGGTCCACCGGCTGACGTGTTGAGAAGTGCCTCGAACAGCTCGAACTCGCTCACTGGTACCTGCTGACGTCGTGGTACCGGTGGTACCGATGTGTATACATCTTCCTCGTACACCACACTCCCGTACACTTCCGAGTCGTCCGTGTCCAGGGCGGTGGTATCGTTCGCCGTGGTAAAAGTTCCGTGTTCCAGCATCGACAACATTGCGTGCGCTAGCATCCTGTTCGGTTGATTGTGTGACAACGCTTCACACGGTAGACGACATCGAAACACACACGCCTCTTGCCTTCTTGCTGGGCTCTCTGTGATGATCTTTGGTTCCTTGGCTCACTGAAATTGCGATACAAGAACGAAATATACTATAAGTGACAAACATTTCATTACGGTTGTCGTTGCGTGAGACAAAAGCGACGGGAACACCGAAATTCAATAAGGACACAGCTTCTGCTCGACATACACATTCGCTTTGCAGCACGATTGATGTTTAAAGCTAATGAAATTCCATCAAACATGCTGCACCAACCAAAGCACACATATTTTACGCGTGTAGCAGCGCTGTAGCTCAATAGTGCTTCAAAAACAGATTCGATCACACGTTGTCATCGTGTCGTCGGTCGATACATCACCAGCATTACAATCGATGAACCGAATCAAACATAAAATGTTGACATCCATTATCGTCTTCCCGGATATCCGTGTGAAAAGGGGTCGAGACATAAATCTAGGTATGCCTCATGGTTGATACGTTTATTGTTGATTGATTAAAGCTATCAAACAAATTTGATTCAGGATAACTAGGATAACCAAACGCCCTGGTTTTGGTGGCTTAAATCATTCACAAGCTATGTGGGAGTAAAGTTTGGCTTTTATAAAAATAGCATAAACCTATTGAAATCCTTAATGGGCATAGCAAAAACTTATCCAAATTCAAATAAACCAAACAATAATTCTGCTATGAAAAACCATTGACATAACAGGTCCAAATAGTCGTTAGTGGCTTCTAGTTTTGGATGCAAGCAACGAAATTTTGATCGAAAGCATTTAATTCAATCCGCCTGATATACGATTGCTTTTCAGTCTCATGTGCACAATCGATCACACGGCAAGAAAAGAGAGAGCACCATCTTCATAACACCGGTCTTAAACCGGTCGAGATTGAACCAAAAGTCTAAGGAGATAGCAGTACCATCCGTAAAAGACTTGAGAAGGCCAAACACCTACAAAATTTGTTCTTGAAAATGCGAAAAACGCCTAAATGTATGCAAAGCGCCGAATATATCGCCAAGGATGCAGAGTATATTTTAGGTTTAATAAAAAATGATTGAATTAATTAGTATCAAATGTAGCTTAAACTTCAATATAAAATCCTTTTTCTTCACGAGCTCCACAAATTTTAATTTAATTTTTTTTAAGGATGCTACAAATCATCCTCGATCTGCCAACGGTTGAACAATACGGCCGATAAATTTCCCATTTCCGGCCCTTGCAACACATTTCTTGCGACACTTTGTCCCGAGAATAGACGATCAGCACGGTTAAGAAATATTCAAACGTTTTGGTGGGCAAGTCTTAATGTCCTTAAACTTATTTTTATCGAACGATTTTGACCACACTGATAAAGCACAGCCCACAGTTCTGCACACATACCTTATACGGGAGGGCCTTCTATAGTCTTTGGCCGCCTCATTTATTGTATATTATTATTATTATTGTTTATTGATCGTTCACCGTTAACAGCTTAACGAAGCAGGAGGATTACAGTTTTACAAGACTTTTAAATTAAAACAAATGTCATGTACAGATAATTAGTTCGTAGTAAGACGGATGCGTAACAGATTTTTAAACGTGGAAAGAGGCATATTAAAGTCAAACATGTTCGAATGCGTATTGAATCGGCGTATCATGGATTTTACGGGAGCATTATCTCCATACTCCGTTCGCGAGCGCGTAACAAATAACATTAGGTGATGTCTGGCGGATAGTCTGGGGACATTAAATCTAAGTTTTACTTATAAATAGGGTTCGTCGATAGTTCCTAAAAGAAGTCCTGCTATGAATGTGGCTTGATGCCAATACCGCCGATGTTCCAGAGACTCGAGGCCTAGCAGTTGACAACGCTCAGTGTATGATGGGAGGGAGGAGCTATCAGCTCATCCTAACTTACGGATCGCGAAACGTGTGAACTTTCTTTGGACAGCCTCAAATCCGTTTATCCATTCGTTAGTGTATGGACAGCACACAGGTGAACAGTATTCCAGGAGCGATCTAACCAGCGAGCAATACAGAGTTTTTAAACATAGGGAGTCGTCAAAGTCACGAGTCAGTTTCAATATTAATCCTAGAGTTCTATTGGCGCGGTTGATAGTGTTGTCGTAATGAGGTCCGAGGAACAATTTTTGGTCAAGTAAAACACCTAGGTCGCGCATTTGTGCAGTTCTTGAAACGCATACACCTTTTATATAATAATCATAATTAACCATTGATTTCGCACGCGTAAATGACAAAAAGAAACACTTTTCGGTACATAGAGACAAACAGTTGAGGATGCACCAGTTGTTGAGCACCGAGACAGCTTGCTGTAGATTAGCACAATCTTTGGTCGATTTTATGGGCATAAACAGTTTGGCATCGTCAGCGTATTTGCTATACGCTATAGCAGTTGTCAGGTAGAAGAGAGCATACGTCGTTTATGTATAAAATAAACAGCAATGGATTTCACACGATACGTTCGATTACGAAGTTCAGCCAAGCTAGGATTGATTTTGAGAAGCCCCGCGTTTGGAGTTTATTCATTAGTATATCGTGCGATATGCTATCGAAGGCGGCTCTCAGATCGGTGTATATGCAAGCGACTTGAAAACCCTGGTCCATGCGGTTCACACATACAGTGACAAATCGTACTAAATTTGTAGAGGTGGAACGTTTAGGCATGAAACCGTGCTGTTCCTTCTTCAAGTAGCCTAGAGACGCATTAAGGATACATTCATTGGCGGTTATTTCCATTACTTTGACACTCGCGCACATTGATGTGATGCCTCTGTAGCTGGAACCTGCTTCCTATCGCCCTTTTTTTACAGAGGAATCATCCATGACGTCTTCCAAATGGCCAGGATCTCACCTTTGTCCATCGATAAATTGAATATCCTGACGAGAAGGGGACATAACGAAGCCGACGATTATCAGGCTATATATGTCTCTTAAAATGACGTTCAAACTTGCAATATACGCATTGAAAAATAAATTGCATATTTCATGGCGCGCTGATCGATGATGCATCATCGTTCTCGCTGCAACTGTGTGCTCATACTCTTTTAAATCGTGGAGAAATTTTGTAAATGTTGTCGGTGACATACAAAAAAAAGATTAAACAATCCAACTAATAGCATTAAAAAAACATAAAAAAATGAACCAAAAATCAATCTTTACGCATTTATTTGCACCGCACTTAATCCGCGTTGCACTTAATAACATCTAAAATTGCGATCCATTGCACTCCAATCAAATAATAACAATTTACGTTTCCGATTCAACGCTTTCCTGTACCTTAATAAACTTAATTTTAACTGCATCGGTTCGTACGTGCACACTGCCACCGGCCAGCTGCTCTTCTGCGCTCCGTTCAAGCTGAATGTAAAGCGTAAACGAGGCAGCACCAAACGCACCAACAATCAGCACACATTTGACCAGAAACCAGCTCCACTGTTCGCTTGTCATATGGTTCGTCGCCGAAAGGCGCGGCAACTTGACGATAATGTCCAGTTCGCTGTTTTTCGATTTCTGCTCTGCCTGTTCCGTGTTGGGCTGTAAAAACGGTCTTTGACACTGTCTGATCCTGCCTATGTAACGTTGATATATGTCACATCGGCAGATGAGCTTCCCACTGGCATCGGTACGACTGTAGCTGGGCGTTTGCTGTGCTGGATTGGGCATGGATAGTTGCTGCATGATCTGCGCATTTTGTTCGGGTGTGTTGCGCTTGTTCACAAACAACCAGTACGCATTCTCCCGAAGCTCTCCCCGATACACGTGCTTGAAGCAGTAGAGCAGGAGTAGATAGTGATAACCGTCGCCTAGCAGCTGACAGGGTCGCGTTTGACCTACGTTGCAAGCTATGGCCTTTTTGTGGTTCATGTGATCAAGTACTATCATGTAACACTCTTGTGGTGATTGATAGTACATCACATACTTCACGACCGTGTGCTCACAGCGAAAGCTTAGCTGTATGGTACGTTTGTAATTTGTGGGCATCGTGTCGTTGTAATTTCGATAGTGTCTTCTAGCTCCACATCGCAACGAAAGCTCGAGACAGCGTGGTTGAATGCCCGGAGTGATGAACATCGTATGCCGTTGGGTGTACATCTCTTTCAGTGGTTGAAATCTTATCGAGATTAGATAATCCGTCTCGAACGCTCCACTCGATGATCGGTTGACTAGCGGCAGATCTCTATCACAGAACGGAGTGCAGTTGAGAGGTACTTTGACACAGTTTCCTATCCCACCGTCCTCTAGCGCTTGGAGACAAATGAACCACATCAGAAGTAGTAGCCAATATAATAACCGTCTCAGCCGCATCGTTGGGGGTGATGCTTGAAACTGATTGTTTCTTCGATTGCCAAAGGTCACCCGAACCATTCTATGGTGAACATTAACGGAAATATGAGTCCTTCTCGTTAGTAATGGCGATTGAATAAATTATGAACCATTCTACGCGTTGGATTCGTTTATTCACTTAACATTACACAAAACAGCAGAAGTGTGTGACTAAGCTTAAACTTGTTCGTACATTAACGAGACATTTCTAATGCCCCATGAGGATTAAGTTGGTTGCACAACTGTCAGGCCTAAGCTCAATTTGGGAGGAACATTGGACCGTCAGCGCTATTAGAGAGCTTAGAACATCGGCATTTGTTATCTCCAACTAGTAGGAAAAATATAATAATATAAAAATGTTAAGTTTAAGTCGCTTATAGCAATTCCTCCACATATCTTCGGAAATGTAAATAGACAGCACAGAACACTACACCAACGTTAGCCGCCACAAATAGCCACAACATCATAAACAACTGCATCTCCAAGGTCGGTGCCCAATCCGTCAGCACAACCCGGTCCGTTTTATCTCTCGTTATCGGTTGTGCCGTGCCCTCCTTACCCGTAATCGGTACATTAAACCGCGAGTTGCATTGCTTGTATGCTCGTATGTAACGCTCGAACAGATCACATCTGCAGGATCTCCGTTCACTCGTACTGTAGCTTTCTTTGTACGCCTTCATGAGGTCCTCCGGCAGCGACAGTTGCCGCATAAGCTTCCTGTTTTGCTGCGGAGTGTTACGCTTGTTTACAAACAACCAGTAAGCAATTCTATTAATTTTTTTTCGCATCACTTCTTTCACACATTGCGAAAGCAGTAGATACCGATGTCCGTCTCCCTGTACTTGACATTTTCGAAAGTTTAGGGTCTTGCACTTTGTCATCGGTTTCCACAAATGATGCGTCATGTGCTGTAGACTCGCTTCGTAACATTGGTACTGTTCGTCGAAGTGCGCTTCATAGGATACGACAAAATGATTGCAGCGAATGTTTAACAGAAGCACGCGCGTTTTGTTGGACGCATCCTTGCGGTGAGGTGCTGCACACTGTACCGAAAGCTGGAAACAATGGTGCTGAACGCCGGGAATCGTAAACATCGAGTGTTCTCTCACATTCAACGGTTGATGCAGTATCGAGGATAAATACTCCGTCTCAAAGGCTCCACTAGGGGTACGATTGACCATGGGTAAGTTTTCATCACAGAACCACTTGCAGTTGTCTTTATCGATGTTACAGCTTAGTAAGCTGTCAAACCACTGAGTAAATGCGTTCGACACACAGCACACTAGTACCAGGAGCGGTGCAATGCTTATCGGTTGCATGGTGAATGAGAGCTTTGTTTGAAAAAGAGGTATTTGTTGCTGCGACGAAGCACTGAGCATAAGGATGTAAGCTCGAAACATTATTGCATTAATTATGAGGTTTAATGGAAGCAGCGTACTCCAGAAAATGTTTCATTCATCTCAAAAACAGCAGATAGTTAAGTGATTGTTATCGACAAGGCAGCTTACTGGAAGTAGTGCTTCTACTTTTCAATTAGCCAAAAAATAAACTGTTTTTGGGATTGAATAAAATACATCCAAATCAATGTGCCATTCAATCGATTGGATTCTACTATGAAAGCTACGTCATGACGAGCAAAGACGTCATTTTGCTGCTTATGACGTAGCTCTCATTGATACTCAGATACTCGCCCATAATCCTTCTTATGACAGCCATATAATTAGAGCTTTTAAAACACGCTTCAATGTCACGTATTAAAAAGTGCTCACGTCACACATTGTTGCAATGACGTGAAAGCTAATTCATATTACCGTTTTGTTATTTTTAAGCTCAAATTATACAGACAGGCGGACAGTGCAGAGATGAGGCTGTGTTCTTTAAAAGTAATAAATTTATTACTAAAGACGAGGCACTTTGTAAGTCTTTTTTAGGAACTTAAGGCCGTATTCATCCTTTAAAACTATTTCTTTTACTTAAATAAACTGAAATTAAGTATAGATTACATAAATCTTGTTACCCGAAGATTAATTTTAAACAAAGTTCATGTTTTTGCCTACATTTAGGCGTTTATAATTCCAATTGAATTATGTTCTTCTGTAGTGATCAACCTTAATTTTGGACGACCGGTATACTGACATGGCTTTAGCAATAATTTGTTAAAAACTATTGGGAGGTACAGATCGTAAAAATTTGCTAGACTATTTTGATGACTAATGCTGTTTCTGTCTGCTTAATATTAAGGAATGTCACGGATGAATTAGGACGAATATTGAGACATAGTTATCTTTTTCTAGGTCTCCGTTCGCACAACAACTTCAAAAGGTCATAATATTTTGAGGAAGTATTTTCTGGATACCTCGACCTAATTTTTCTCATAGCTGAAAGGGGAGTCCTGTCGTGGATCGATCCGAATGGGGTTCGATTTGCTGTTTCAACAGGCGTACTGCAACACCAAAGGAAAAATTAATAGCTTGTGAAGTTATATTAGCCGTGTATGCTACATTCAGGACCTAAGAGTAGCACTCGACGTGAAACTGCTTTTTGACGACCATATCTTGAGCTTGCTCAGCTCAGCTTATTGGTCCCATGGATTAATAAAAAGATTATCCGTGAAGTTCTCTGACTCGTCCGCCCAATACTCGAGTATGTCAGTATTGTATGAAACCCTTCAGGGATTGCCTTTACGGCCCGGTTTGTGTGTGTGTGTGTGTGTGTGTGTGTGTGTGTGTGTGTGTGTGTGTGTAATTTTAGAGCTAACATCACTGGAACCAAGACTGAAACAGTCACCGACGTCGTCTCTCGCTCCTCTATACGTTCCCACACGTTCCTTTCGTCCTTGTCCACCTCTAACGATTCCTGTACTCCGCACATTATTTACTTCTATTGACTCACACCTGGCTTATTTCCGGCATTTCGATTATTTCACTGGCCATTTTAATGTTGGCTCTGTACTTCTTCCGTTCGCATCTATCGTCCGCTATTGATCTCGAAATACTTCCTCTTATCCTTTTTTTGTTTTCTTAATTTTTCGTTATTTCTGTCTTCAGATAAACCTCCTCTTCTATCTGCTTCCTTTTCGTCTTGGCCTTTAAAGTATTCTGGCTACTATTTTTCACTATTGTTTTTAGGATTAGTTTTATATTGATAATATTACAATCCAGCCTTAATTAATGATCGTTATAATCAATAAGGCTAATATTAGCAGCTTGTTAGCGTAAAACATTTTGTGAATCTCACAATCATCAGTGAATCAGGACGCCTAAATGTCTGCAATTATATAAACATTTTAATTTTTCTTGATGGGACAATTCCGCTGGTAATCCAAAATAGGAAACATATTATATCCTAACATTCAACCATTTTAACAACGATTGCATAACTTCAGGAGTTGTAGCTCGAAGGAACAAATATTTAGGATGAAATAATCAATAGGACATTTTGGAGCAGCGAACGTTTCCCTTTTCACCTTTGTGTACATAATAAATGTGCAACCATACGTTACCGAACACAAGTTTATTTCACCCCTAAAACACTTAAATAAATCACTGTAACAACAAATAATTACAAACCATACAGCAGCGAAAAGACGAAAATCTCAGCTAAAAATAGTCCACCATAAACCAACCAAAATCATTGTCCGCCCAGGTCAAACGCTTTCAATCACGCGAAAACAATGTTGCCACCGAAGTTTAGCTTTGAAGTCCAAGGAAAACACATTCGCAATCGCATAAATAACCACCGTTCAAAACGCTTCCCATTCGACATTACACTAAATACACAAGTGCTTGAAGGTGTTGCTTAAGCTGTCGGAAAATTATCACCGCCAACCCATCACTCAGCAAACGGATATGAAGAGTAATGTGAAATTTTCTATCACACCCGAACAACGGAACAAAAATCCATTTGTGAGAAAAATGTCCAAAAACTGACCTTTTTCTTCTGTCGTCTTTTTATTTCGTCGTCTCCCAAACTTCCAATCGACATTCCAGGAGGATTCGCTTAGGCCACGTGCTGTTCAAGTTTCAAGCGTTTCGGAAAGGGGGGGGGGGGGGGGGGGAGGTGTAAACATAAAAGACGAATAGCGCACATTGACCGTTTCCACATGGTTGGAAAATTTCGTACATAGTTTGTTGTTCGTGCCGTCCGCGTGCCAATCACTTCATCGACAAGCACGACCCCGTAACCCTTTACCAAAACCATCAAAAACGTCTCCAAAACCTGCTCTTCTTCTGCACTTGCACACTCAAGATCGAACCCACCAAACCAAATTCACCAAAGGAGGGGTTTTCGGCAAAACAATAAACAATTGCTCGCTCGTAGCCGCGCTCGCGTCGCGTCGATAAGACAATGTGTCGGAAAATTCAATGTACCCAATGCCGGGGCACATTTCTCTTCATTTGCGTCATTTATCTTGCAACCAGAGCGGTGGCCGGCACCGTTTTTAGTTGGTGAAACTTGCTTCCAGTTGACAGATTGAACGGCTTCGACAACGGCAGACCGATCAACTGTCGCTAAAGTGATGCCGCACGTTTCATTCCCGCTCCCGCTGGGATCAATTTTAATTACCATTTCACGTTTTTATTACCACTTTTTACAGCGCAAAAGGGCGCGCACGTTAAGAACCATAAGGATCGGACGCTTTTTACGACAGCCCAAAACAACAAAATGAGGTAGAAAAAAGCACAACGGGCAAGGGGAGGAAAGTTGTGTCCGGAGTGTTTTGTTCGTTTGATCAATTCACTTCCGGTTTGATTGTTTTCCTTCGCTCCCCTTTTCATTCCTACTCTTCCGGTTTGTTCGGCTAGAGTAAGTGAGTGAGTGGAAGTTGTTGCTGTCGTTCGCATCAAAACCGTGACCCGTGTGCGTGGTGGAAAAGGTCATTTTTCTTGGGCAGCTATTTCGCATGATTTCGTCCTTAGCAGCCAGCCTCCTGGTTGGCTATAATCTTGCTCCAGTGTCGCATTCGTGTCGCTAACTTTATGACTTTCACTTAAAGTGTCACTTCCGGTAGTTGATGATGGAAAGGGTGTTGAGAGGAGGAATGGCTAGAGTCTAGAACATGGAGCTTTTGTTGAGAAATACAATTTAAGGAATGTTTTTGTTTCGACCATTGTTTGTTGTTGTTGTGTTACACTCTTTTGGATGTATAAAAGCTTTTGGTCTATTTTTGAAAATAATATTTTCATCAATTTTAGTTAAATTATTTTAAAAATCTCCTTTTCTAAATATATCCAATTCCATGTTATCTTATCATAAACTTAAAAAACGATTTTGGCAGGAAAATTAAACCTTAGTCCACGCGAGGGTGAAAATCTATTTAGAAAGAGCTCATGAAACCCAACTATACTAAAGATCCGCTTCCGGTAGTCGGACACCATCTTCTAACGGTCAGTACCAGCGTTTTTATGGTCAGCAACATCACGTCTTACCCACCAATAGCTCACCAAGACCGCTTCCGGAAACTAGTGCTAGTTCAGTTTATGTTGATGGTGTTCGCTTGAATGCGAGTGTTTCAATAGCGCTTTAAAAGCTTTGAAAGAGGGGTTTTTGTATTAAAAATCCTTTCAGTGTCCGTTTTAGGATGTGCAAGGTATTAAGAATTGTAAGAGCCATTTCCAATTCCCTACGGGACATTTATGGTGATTGAACATCTTAGTAAATGTGACTCTAGGGACGAAAAAGTAAGATCAATGGCTCGAAATGAGTACAAACACATCCTTTTTCTTTTTTGGTTCATAGTAAAATGTACTCTAAATATGATAAGGAGCAAATGAAGCAAAAACTCCAGAAAGATCATTCCTCTGCACTTTACTCCTAGCGTTTCTCACTCTACTAAGGATTAAAGTCGCACGGTAAATTTTCATGGAATTCAAACACCATTTTCGCACCGAACTAGAGACACCAAACACCTACCGTCTTTTACCCGTGGCAGGAATGTTTTCACTGTGTTCATTAATTTTGGACTATACACACTGGCACAATCACACACACACCCACGCAGCAAAGACGGTGCAAAGGACGACACTGACGCACAGCATGGGAATTTAATAACAACTCCGGCCAGGACTCACTCGGACCAGTCGTAAGCTTCCCGGTGAATATTAAACAAACGGGCACAAAAGGTATAAACGGTTTTCTCCACCGACAACGGTATTAGGGTCATTGATGAAGCTGTTAAACATAAGTACGCCATCGTGCCAGATGCTGGAGCAAGATGGCAAGATTCGCTATGGAAATGTTATGCAGTGTTTAATAAAAAAGTTTAAGAATGATTTTATCGCTTTACTTATGCTCCAATAGGGAAGAATGAAATGAGAATGAAGGTATTGTGTATTTAAAGGCAAATACTTTTTAAAAGAAAAAGTGATGCTTAAAGAAAAGGGAACCAGGGAAGATTGGTTTTCGTTTTCACAAGAGCAAATTTTATCAACAAATATTTAACACTTCATTCTGTATCATAAATTTAGCTAGCCGATGGATTGATTAACCCTCTTGGTATTGTTCAGCGATCGATTGATGAACCAGGGAGCAGTATAACGTTTTAGTGCAAAAGGGATCACGGAATTCCTGAGTTATGTTTTCAACCTAGCAATTGATTGCACTCTTGACATGATCGAGCTGTTCCTCGAAAGACAGACTCGTATCAATAAACACGTTTAGAACTTTGACACAATTTTCAAAGAACTCACGAGGATCTGCCCATTTAGTTCATAGCAGAGGAGAGTAGGAGCTCATAATCAGCTAAAGGTGATGATAACGCATTGATCAGTGCATACAGTGCGGGGGGGGTAAGAGAAATAGATGTTCCTCTGGCGTACGAATTTGGTGGATATCTTTTGCTTCATCTGCATATAACGGAAAGTTGCCATCAGGAAGTTAGTTTATATGTAGCGACAAACAGCCCGAGATAAATGTCCTAAGTAACCCCACAACAAGTACTGAAAGTTCTGGAGATGTATGAGCTCAACCTTATTGCATAAGAACGATCAACGTGATACGATCACGACCATGTCACCTACATGGTTTCTTAATGCTAGCCTATCGAGCTTAGCAAGTAGAACGGCATTGAGGCACTCTATTGAAGGCTCCCCTCGCTTCCATCGAAACAAAAAAAAAAAAACTCCTCGCTATCAGTGTCCAATGGTTTGTTCGATCTTTTGGTCACAAAACCGTGTTAATAAATGCTGATGTAGCTGCGAGCTTAGTAGAGGCAATTTTAGCCCTTCTGAGGCTAAAGAAAAGCGGAAATGGCATTGGGAATAGAGTCATTAAGGAGTCTAAAATTCTACACACTACATACCAAGGGACATAGGTAACATCAGTTTTGGTAAAGGGGGAGGGGGGGGTGGATGGGTAAATGGTTAATGAAGATCTGCCTCTGGGACTAATGAGGCTAATAGAGTCTCGTGATGCAGAAGCTCAACCACCTTAGCAGAAGCACACAATGAAGCTATGACACGATAGTTTGAAACTATTTTTGATCATTTTTGCAGCCCTTCGTGTAGGTAGGTGATAAGCAAGATACTTTCCAGGAGGCTGGAATAATACCTGTGTGTAGAGATGCGCTGAAGATTTTTGCCATATGAGGAGCCATAGACGTACCGCACTGCTTGAGGATTCTCGTAGGAAACACCATCGGGGCCCGAGCTGAATGATGGTTTAAAGCGGCCTGTTCCATGTGCAACTGACGTGGCGTACAAAGTGTAACGGCGAGCGCGTTACTAAGTAAGCGCTTGACGCTGAAACAGGTAGCGAATCGTGCCAGGGAAGTCAGATGATGACTCCGTGACTAAATTTATTGAAAACTCTTGTGGAGCTGGTCAGATACAACATCAATTGTGACAGAAAAACTGCGACTTATTTTAGTTGCCTCACAAAAAATGTTTCAGGGATACGGCCAGGCCATATAACTCGACTGTTGTATTATACATGCATGTTATATAGGTCTGGCGACGATCTGCATATTTCGGTCATATCCGCGAGCATAGCAACACAGAGAGAAATATTTAAGGGAGCGTTACGAAGCGTTACATTTTCACGTTTCTTTGTGGTTACCTGATTCCGCTTATCAAAAGGATGGAAATACGATGGCAAAAATGACTCAACTTCTCGGAATGTTATTTTACTATAATATTTCATTTTCATTTCAATTTAATATATTGAAAAGTAACAAATTTATTACGATTTTCTCCCGCATCAAATCATCTGTTCAATCGTAATAACTCGACTCTGCGTTATTCTTTTCAATAGTTTTCTGTAATAAACTAAAGAGCCCAAGAAAAAGCCTACAGAAGTTCAGATAGTAATAAACCTCTTTTCCACTGGAAATGTTTTAAATTTAAGTAATCAAAAAGACACAGCACAGCGTGTAAACGATCGGATTTCATTTTAAGTACCGCCTACCCATCCTGATGACACAGTTGGTTCGTTAGCAATAAACATTAATGCATCATTTTCACTCTCCTGTCTCCCCGCCAGCACGTCCTGTGCCAATTTTTTAAATATTTACCTTTTTTTTTTGTTTTTGTTAGGTGAGTGAAACTCACCGAATTGGGACGGTGAAATACGAGCGTGTTGTTATGCGAGAAAAGGGCATAATTAAAATACGATTAACTTTCCCGTCCCTTTTGGGCATACACATGTATTTAAACGTATGAAAAATTTCACAATAAAAGTTGTTAATTATCATATTGATGGTATACTACACTGGTTCGGAAAAAATTACGGCAGAAAAGCTTTAAAATATTTTCATTAAATGTGGTTGGAAGAACAAAAATTTATACAATTTGTCAAGCGATGGGGACGTCAAAAATACACCTACGACCATCAATATGCATAGAATTGCTCGATAAGGTTGCTGCCCTGTTCCACAGCTCTGTGTATATGTTTTTATTCCCATTTTATTCCCACCGCCACAGTTCAGGTCATTGTACCGCATATGAATTGCTACACTGATAATAAAACTAATTTCATATTTTCGACTACAGTTGTACGATGTTGTAATCTTGAAGCGCTGAAGCGCATGGCAGAAAATGCCCATCGATAAACCCCAAACTCACCCATTCTCATTCAGTAACGGAATCGTTCGTTACACTTTCTCATTTCCAATTGGCCACCAATTTCTAATCAACAGCTAATTTCGGAGCAGATTCGTCGGAGAGGGAAAGCTTCCCCACATCAACGGCAATAAAACGAAAATCAGCGCAATTAAGTTGCTGGCGGGGTGTGAAAAAGCGCATCATGTTAATGACGGTACGCATCATAAATCATAACATTCCTGTATTTCCTGCCACCCTGTGGACCGCTTGTCAGTCATGCCGGACACATGGTGTTGGAGAGTGTTTTATGGTCATAACGAAGTGAATACTTTTATTGCCCGGCGATACGATTGTGAAGCTTTTGCGGTTTCTTTCTGCGTGATGAAAGTGTTTTTTTGGGATACACGTACGAAACATTAGGTTGTATTGCTTGAGCTAACAAAATCATTGCGAAGATTGTTGTGGCAAATCATTTATTAGTGTCCTGATAAATGTACATTTTCCTTGATGAGTTGATAGTAGCAATCAAGACGATAAATTACGAAAAGTGTTGAAGATCATAAACCAACACTAAAGTGTTACTAAATCTTGTGGCTTATTATAATTTATCATTTCGAAATAATATCATGAACTGCTTTTATAGCCAGACTCCGTTTGATGCTTTTTAAAAATGAACGAATATTATACAAACGTTATTTTTTAATATCTTATTCTTTTCAGGAATAAATCTGCAATATTTTCATGTATAACTTCCTCAACTACGGGCTACATGTTCAACTTCCATTTTTTTTATTAATCTAACTCGTGTTTGCAAGCTAAAGCCACTTAAAAAAAAAACAATCCCTGTGCAAAGAAAGTATGCAAAAGCCCCAAATACGAACACTCCGCTCTCCACTAACTGTCAGCAGTAACTACAGACAGTGACGTCGTACATTAAAGTAATTGCTTTCCCGTTCAAAACGTTCCCCGAATCAGGATGAAACACAACGGATTCGACAAAAAATACCTCTACTAGCGCAAATGAATGAAAATGGCAAGATTCATGTTCTCGTCCCACTCCCGTCAGCTTCTTTTCCCTTGCCCAAGCCTGTTTCGTGGATGCAGCTGGATCAGTCTTCCATTAAACCAAAGCAAACAACCAAGTGAATGATTAAAACCCGTTCATCTCTTATCGCTCGCCGACAAGTTCAGACGTGTAAGCGATATGTTTGGTTTTATCAATGGCGGCTCCGTTTGATGAGTGATGATGGAAACGATAGCAAAGATGTTCGTTGGATGGGTTTCGTTGCGAGAGTGTAGAAGCAGAAAATGATCTGCCTTAAAAGCGTGCTTGCTTTCCTTGAGCGGTGATATTAATTTTGTCATTACTTGCCCGGCTACTAACTTTGATTGTGGAGAGAAACTTCTTACCTTTGCTGCGAAAATTTGAAGAAAACAAAACGTCACGATCATGATGCTTCTCGTACGAGAAACACGAGCTCACATAATAATGGAGACGCATGGTGCCTCATAGTAAAATTTGGGAAATTGAAGAAGGATTTGAATATTTCGATAAATAAAATGGATTTGAAATTTTGACAAAATTCAATAACAAATTATGGACCATCTTTGCGTTTTCGAATAAGTTTTTAATTAGCTTTTAAATTATACAAATAAAACGTGATTAAACATTGATGGAGGCGCCCAGTCTTTCACACGAATAAGATGGGTAATTTTATTACGAATCATGTTTAAGTACATTTACACTGTGTGGCTTGACGAATTTTAAAGGTTTTCCATCAACACAATTGTGTGTCTTTCAATCGATACCATAAAAAATATGCCCCTCAACCACAAACTTATTCATGCTGTTCCAAATTAATCAAAGCAAATACATTTTCAAATTGAAAAGCATCGCTGAATGTGAATTCATCAAACGCATTTCAATAAAAAAAATTGGTCGTATTAGTCACTTCAATAAATGGATTCAATCGGATGCAATGAAAGCTGTTTAAAATGATCGATTCACAAATGTGACTCATAGTGCCACAGCAACTTAGGTTAAACTATTGATGTTGGATAGCTCCTACGGTGCAGTAAAGCATGTGGTTGATGGTAAGAACGATGGTGTAAAATACATCATCTACCATTCCCCATGTACGCCGGGCAAGGAAATTGATTTATAATCTTATGTGTGCGGTAAACTGGTTTCTGTTTACCGCAAGAACGTGTACCTTCTACCATCGGGATGTATCGGGTGGCTTTTCAGTGGTTTGCTCAACACTAGGAGCAGAATGTGTTGTACGAAGATAAATTTAAATATTGCTCTCAAATGGAATAGAACAACGTCTGCTGTAGACAACAATTGAACGTATGCATTGCTTAGGAGAATAAATCAGTCCAGTTGTGCTATCAGGCTGGATGAATCTACCGCAATGTGTACCAGTTGGTACCAACAAAAGCTTTACACTGATTTAGATCTTACTCAGCACAGTGCAAACGATCGTCTCGATTCATGCTTTATTGATGATATAAATATTTTACCACAAAACATTGAACATTGGTTTTCCTTATCCACACTAATAATGGTTTTAAAAAATCGACCACAACAATGTACTTTAATAGGTTTATCAGATTCTTCATGAGACTAATATAATTTGTCATCCCATTTGTCACCCATATCCTTCCCACACAACGTCCCACGGCCTGTTTTATCCATTAGAAACTTCCGGCAGGACCTTTTCAGCGATGGAGATAACGTGAATTTATGATAATTGCCTCACCGTGGTCAGATTGATGTCAGCATTTAGCCCCGAACATCGAACACTAATGGTAAGAGGCAGCGGATTAGAAGCAGGAAGCAGCAAAAAAATATTTACGCTATATATAGTTCGAAAGGCACATCAGTGAGCATTAAAATAAAATCGGCTTTACGATACGCTTTCGATAATGATGATGGTTGGTGTAGTCAAACGCATTAAATAAGTTTGTTACGGATTTAGTGACCAAAAATAATCTGCTGACGTTCTCGCAGAGGGTAGACTTTAATTTCCTGAAATATGTTATTAATGCGTACGTGTATTTATTATGAGCAGCGCATTAGCGTTTGCAAGTGGCGTGTGATTTTTGACTGAATAAATTGATTCAGAGCAAGGTGGCAGAAATCTGCAGGAATGCTTTAAACACACAGATTCAAATTGAAATAAATATAAAACGTGTGTTTTCATTCCATGACCCCTAAATGATTAGAGCGCGTGTGAGGAAAAACGGCTCTCAAAAAATTATTTTGCTAACCTTAAAACACCGAAAATAGCTTAAGTTGAACCATAAAAGTGTACTCAAACACCTTATCAGCATAAAAAAGCCAACCATAAACCGATTGTTTGTACATACACTCATTTGAAGTGAATTTCCCCGGTCACGCTGCGGCTGATATTTTACGACTATAGAAAACAGTAACAACACAAAAAAAAGCCGACAAAAGTCCTTTCAGTATACCAAGTTGAGAAGACCCACCAGAAGAAGCATCGAAGCGCAAAGTGCGGTCCGGTTTGGAAGATTTTTTCTTATGCTCCGATTTCAACCGTCTCCTTCCCATCGTTCGAAGGATGTTAAATCAAATTTTATATTTATTATGATTATACGTTGCCTCTTCTTTTGTTACCATTGTCTCGCTACAGCTGTGTGCCTCTCCTTTTTTTCCTTTATTTTCTTTTTTCCTATTCAAAGTTTTGTTGCACACCAGCGGTCAAAGGCACGGTTCGTGAGTGATGGACTAGAGGTTTCGTTTTATTCCCAGCGAAACCTTGCTGCCTTGCTTTACGATACCATCCAAATCGAGGGTCTACCCGAGTATGGACACGAACGGAACATCTCGAAAAGGCCAACCACTTCGCACACGGAATATGATCTATTCCCAACCCCAAAACAACACCAACAGGAGCGCGGGTTTGCGACGTCGGCGCTAGTTCTTTTATTTTACACCGGTTTCCTACAGTCGAGATACCCGAGATCAGCCTCGGGGAACGTAAAAGCTCAACGCACAAAAAAAAAAAACAGTAGACTAGCAGAAACCGACAAGCGACCCACCGATCGTATAATGGTATTGACTCGCAGCCACTACGAAAGGTTTGTGTATGGTTGTGATTTTCTAGTTTTTACGACAACCGGGATGGTGGTGGCAGCACCAGCAGATGATAAGTTTGCTCGAGATGTGATCCTTTTCTACTTATTTATCCACGTCCACTTATCTTGGGCTCTATTTTTCTCTCCCATTACATTCCGAACCGTAGGAACCGGGTAGGACGTTGGTGCGCTCCAGTATTAGCCCAATGATCGGGTTCGTACGATGGGTACAATATTTTATTTTCATATCTTCCCCGGGTCAGCCAGCGCGCTTGTGTGTGTGTGTGCTGATGGCGATTGAAATCCTACCGGCATGCCAGACGTACACGTCCGTGGAGAACGACTACGCAAAAGTGGAAAAGTGAGCCCAAAGCGCCCGGTTATTTGGTAATCTCCATAAGCTCCGGCGAGTGACGGCGAGCACTGGACTGTGAAATGTGAAGTGTGTGTAAACAGAATGTTTGCATTGGTAAACATTCTGCCTTTTTTTGCGTACAGGGATTTTATATTGAATTTGATATGCATTGGACATGGTTAGGAAATGTTTTAGTAAATATGAAAGTATTATGTCTATCGGCTTAATTTTATTACCTCCGGGAAGTATGCAATATGGTTTTCAACGGACCTTTCTTTTAAAGCGATTGCTAACAAGGCGAAGGATACAATTTAAAGAAGAGCTTTGATTAGTTGATTTTTAATTAAAATATACAACTTTTAATAGAGATTTTCTTCTGCATTCTATGTCTATATTTTCAACTCTCTTCCCACGATTTTTACGTGTTATTAGTTGTTATTTGTTTATTAAAATCGACCGACCATAAATGGCCCTCTGGAAGCTTTCTTATAGCTACTGCGGTTACATCGTCGGGGTTGTTAGTAAGAGGAAGGAGGACGGAGTTAGTAAGTGTGGTTCTCAAACGATAAACCAAAACGGGTACGACGTTCCTCCACGTCAAGCAATGGTCGAACCCGGAGCGATCTCGCCGGGACGGGACTGCTTCAACGATTCGATGCCTAATAGCGCGCACCGACCTTCATAATGGGTAAATTTGCGCTTGATGGACTCTAAACGAGCCTGGGGACGTGCCGCAGTATGCTACCACACAACGGACGCGTATTCCAGCACAAAGGACCAATACAGTGTGGCTTAAAGGAGACCAGATCGTCGAAGCCTCGTGCTAATTGTTTCAGTAGGCCTATCAGCTTTTTCTCCATGGTGACGACGTGTTCTAGCTGGTCCTGGAAGATCAACTCACTGCGAAAGAGCACTCCTAAAGCTCTGGCTTTTTCGTACAATAACAGTCCGCCCGTCCCACGCGTAAATGAAGCCAAGGGGAGATCACTTTCTAGCGAAAGTCACAACAGCACACATCTCAACGCAGAGCTCCACAAGATGGCCTGAAGACGTTGTGGTCAGCGCGACTGTCACGTCATGAATATATAGCACAAAGAGCAGTAGGTCGAGGATGCTTCCTTGAGGAAAACCGATCCAAAAGAGGTGTGGATAGCGTGCTAGATGTGAGTGTCCATTTTCACGCGATACGATCGATCACTAAGGTACAATCTTATCCAGGTCAATCCAGGCTGTACAGGAAGTTTGGAGCGTTTGGAACTTGGCTAGACGTAATGAGTATGGGACGCTGTCCCATCGTTCCATTTTGTTGAATTTGAAAGCTGATTACCCATTTTATAACACTCATAAAACAAATTTACCGCCAGAAACAATTTTATTACGACTTTTTACTATCCCAAACACACCTGGATGCAATAAATCACCTCATTCGCTCAATGCAATTTGTACTTTCTGCTTAGTGTACTGCACACCGTGTCAAGGTACACCGGCAGCATAAAGAAAGCAGCACCTGCAACATGATGTTCCGATTTTTGAACTCGTTTCACTCGTTTGCTAATATACGACACCAGCGATAAGCTCGTTTGTGTGCACGATTCGTTCGAAGCGCCGTGCCGTCAAACGATTTGCCAATGCGATTGAAGTTGACACAAATGGTAAATTGGATGTTACCTTACAATGGCGAAACGTGGGGAATCGCGCGCATCGTTTCCAAAAAAAAAAAGCGTGTGGCATTGCTGACTGACGGTAGCTAGCCAGGTTTGGTCGTTTATTTCGCACGGAATCTTTTCAATTTCCACCACCAATGTTCCGATGATGATAAATATGTTTGCACTGAAAGTCTATTAAAATTAGATTCCAGGTCACGGAGTAGGAGTCATGTCACACAAAGACAGAAACCACCAAGCAAAGAGAATAAAGCAAATGCATCTATTCCAATGGACAACTAACGATGCCCACCACTGCAATGACATTCGGTGTTATTGTAATGTTGCAATAAGATTTATGTCTTCATCTTGCTCGCCGCACTGGCATTGTATGGTGGGTTAGAAGACCGGTTCCGGGTTTGTTTGTTTTGTTGCACCTTACATTTATTTCAAATAAGAAAACTGTCAGCTTTTGTACAAATTGATATGTTTTTCACACACGACCTGCTCGAGAAATTGATTTGTTTGCAGTATGAAGCAGTACGATAGAAACTAAGAGTAAATTTGAATAAAATCCGCCAGATGGTGATGCTATTTTCCGTTCTAAATAGTGCAGTACATTTCTATTTACCTGTTACGTATGGTTTTTAGGCAAATTAATATGTTTTCTCATCTGTTTTCAAACACTACGTGCTGAATTCCAGAGCAAAAATTCACTCACAAATGCGAAAACTCATTAACACCATCATCTAGCATCACATAATCAAACAGCATCATTGGCCTTGTCCCCTGGCGGAAGCATTCAACTATTTAAATAATTCCACTAAATATCTTGCCATTCTGTTCCATCACACGTAACGACACGATGAACACTTTCCGCCACCCCCGGGAGCTAGACGTACTACACCCATCTCACACGTGGTGCTGTACGCAGACGATGAATAATCGGGCGGTCTCTTGGTAATGTGGCCACGGGTTGTTTACACGAAAAATTTACGCTCCAACAATAAAATCAAACCGAGCCCCGGGGTAAACATCACTAACCGTCGGTAGCGGCCGGTAATGTATCATTTACCATTGTTACCGTGGCCCACCATTTCGTGATGGTGCCGTTCAAGAAAGAGCGCGCACGCGGAAGTGCTGGGCACACCTTTTGCGAAACATCGTTTAAACACCACATATGTTGAGGTACAGAGACCGAAAAGGTTTTTTTTTAAACATACGCCGTTACCTGTCATTAAACAAAAATTAGTAATCCCTACCAGCCCGTTGGCTGGTTGTCATTTTGACATAGTGGCAAGAACAACGAAAAAAATAAGCGGAACACTACGAATGTTTGCTACAATGATAGTAAAGCAGGTGCTTTGTTTACATTAGCCCCATGTCATCTTGTGACAGCGTGTGGAGCCTGATGGAAAGGTTAAATATACAGGCGGGCGTAGACGAAACGCTCCTTCATTTCCACCGTGTTATAGGCGCTAAAAGGATTGGCACATATTTGCAGCTTGTCTGCATATCACATCGCGGCAGTGATGATTCATCTGATCGGTGAACACAATAGCACGTGTCGGCGTTGTTTGTTTTGGGATGCTCGTGTAAGTTGTTAGTGCTGGTCGGTGTGAATCTGACAAGCAGTACATTAGTTGGTTAAATAAAGCTACATCGCTACAGCTAAATATGCAGCATGCTTAAAGGTGCTAATTGTTTCGAGTTCCGAAATCCGTCGTTCGGGCAGGTAAGTGAATACATTTTGTGTCGAAGTAGTTATTTGCCGACACGTACAATGCCACTAGGTTGGTAATGATGGCAAGCAAAAGAAACACTAGTAAAGAATTCCTGTCTGAAAGTGAATTGAGTATATGTTCTTCATTTTATCAGTAAGTTCGAAAAATGACTTTGATTTTTCTGCGAGAACACTTTTATTAACCCCGTAATTGGTGCAGTTTACAGAATCCTAGTATCTCCATTGACAGAGGTTGCCTACAGAACTGACATGAAATAAGTACTCCAATAGCAAGTAATTCTACTTTTATGAGTCGAAAATATCCACCTAGTAAGTGAGGTCCATAATTTCGGAGTTGTTTCAGATAATAGTAGACGTTGCCATTCCTAGGAGTTTAGTTACAAGAGTTCAATTGTGTCGTTAGATTTCTGGAGAAATCGTATCAGATCATTGCACCGTTGATCACCACTGATATTGATCGATTTCCCGTATTATTACCGAGTACTATTCCGGAGCAGCGCAATGTGTATTGATAGATATCCTAATATGTAAGTTACATTGAATATTTATGATCCCGAACATGATACAAAAATATAAGACATGGAAAATGCTCAGCTTTTTACACAACTGCGGACAAAATTATTTAGCCACAACGTTAACATTATGGTGCGGATCGGTGGTATAGGCTACAGCGGCGCCGGTCTTCAAACGGCAGGACCCGGAATTCAAATCTCATCCGGACCATCCCCCGGTAGTGAGGACTGACCATCCAACTAAGTGGTATCGATAGTCTAGTAAGCCATTCGATGGCCGTTATGCAAAGACGAGAGGAAGTTAACATTATTTTAATGGTGATGTGTTGTGAACAATTATACATTTTACGGACATTTTGACGTTAGCCTTTCAAAGGGGAAACACTTAAATAATTATTTACGTAAGGCTTACATTCAGGGTTTTCCAGCGGATAAATAAACAAATTTAACTTTATTTTCTATTTCCATTTTAACAAACTCATTTTCATGCCGAGTTATTTAATAAAAAAAATTAATAAGAATTTTTTTATGAAGGGAGTTACCGGTGGTAGAGGTGATTAGGGGTACCGGTCTTCACACGGTAGGACCGAAATACAAATACCATCAGAACCGTTCCCTCTTAGTGACCTTGTCCATATTTGAATGTCCAGTCATATTTACGAATAACCCAAAACGCCTTTTAATCTACAAAACTCATAATAATGTGCAATTTTGGAGGAATAAATCCTTCTGGTGGTAAGTCTCGTAAGTCCTTAATTTTTATAATCTTTTTTTTTATTGTTTACAAAGGCCTCTGAGTCTCTGAGGCTACATTCGCGTTAATAATCCAATACTTAAAGATTTCAATCCAAACTGTCAACAGGATAAAACAACCTAAACACCTGACAATCCTTTGAAACGTCCACAAACACAACGGACATTGCCAATGCTCGGAAACTTACCCATGTTCGCAAACATAATGGCTATCGATTTAAGCAAGCATATCACTCCGAAGGTGTACAAAAGCACAAAACTTTCTTTACAAAACCCGAACCCCGATGGTCATGTTTGCTCCCGATGGTCGACTTACAACCGAACTTCCGGTGTCAAATGTCATTACGTTAGGCGATGGACGTGTGACGTTGTTTTTTTTTTTTCTGTCACCCTCCTTTCCCAAAAGCAGGGTTCTAGTTCGGACAAGTTTTGTGGTGCCTTGCCATTCAAACACACTTACCACACACGTTTACATGAAAGTGATCAAGGAAGGCAAACCACCTCTTTTCGTTAGCGTCCCAACATTGCTCTCTTGTGCGGCAGCAGGGCAGTAAACACGCTTGTAAACACAAGCCTTTTTGTTCCCCAAAGTCACACACACACACACACTCTCCCCAAAAATCACTGTTTTGCCTCTCTTCTATTTACAAGGTGTGTAACTACGAATGTAATCCCGAATGTTTACCATTGCGGCTGAACCAGATGGTGTGCTGTGTGCCGATTATCGGGAAAAGGGATTAACATTTTTATTGCAAACATTGCCCATGGTCACCCGTCGAACGATGGGCGGAGTCGGTGTGGGTGTTTCTGGAGAAAAAGAGAAGATTAAAGCTGGAGAAAAATGGATAAGTAGGTAAAAGTATTTCTATCGTTGTTTTGACGTATTTGTAATGTTTCAATTCATTCCCCTATCACAAGATTGCCCACAAACTTATGAGTAAAATAACCTATAAAGATAATATCACCGTTTACCGGCACCATGGAGCTTTTTTTTACTCAATTGAATTCGTGTACCACAGTAAACTCTCATATTTTCATGCCATATTGACTAGTGAAAATCTTCATAACCACAAAATCCCACGGTTGACTGCAAAAAAGTGTCCTCGAAAAAAGGCAAATACGACTCAATGATCGATAACGCAAATACCAATCGAAATGTTCCATATAAGCACTTTTCTCTCCTGCATTCGGAATCCCATTTTCCCAAGCGGTCTCGTAGCGTTCGTCCTCTGTTTGCCGACGTCTGGTAAAGTTCGCCAATCAAAAGTTGAACGCTCGTGACGAACCTAAGGCACAGGCAGTTGCCGCGTGGAAGACCATCGTACGAATCAATCAAACAAACCTGAAAATCCGTTTCCTTCCAGCTGATTTACCTCTTGTTGCTTTCTCCCTTTTATGCACACGAAATACACCACTCCTGTTATGCTTTATCCGATCAGAATCGTGTCTTATTTTCCGACTCAGTGTGCCAATTTTCCGTTTGCACATCGTACGGATTCGGTCGAGCATTTAGCACTTGAACTGCCGACATTCCGGGCCGTGCAAGAATATGCAAAACCTATGAAAGGTGCTACCTATATCCGGCACATGCCTTTAGTGTCTGGTGTGTACAAAAATAAACTTGAGAAGGAAAATAAAATTAGAAAAAAAATCACACGGCCTACGGAGCCAAACTTGTTGAGTGCACGTACGTGTGTGTGTGTGTGTGTGTGTGTGTGTACATTCGCGATACTAACGAAAACATTCGAACATGAAATGTAAATACTCTTCCGACAACGGTGCACCGGTATCAATCTGTCAGTGTGCGAAGCACGCGGTGTAAACAACGCCGAACCAGTGTGATCTGTCAGTGAAATGATCGGTAGCGATTTATCATTACCAATATAAAAAAAATGGATAGGTAAGGGACCCCGTTCGTTCGGGATGGGGATTTATATTCCCACCGGTTTCCCGACCCGATTATGATTTATGCGTTGTTTTTCAGGCCGTGTTATTGAATCGTTAATAAATTTGAATGAAAAATTGGTTCCTCTACCTGGGAGTAAGAAACAGGATTTTTTGTTGCCCGAATATCTCTTTATGTAGATTGCAATAGAAAAAGAAGGGATGTTTATCTACGATCTGAATTGATTTTGGGGCATATTAAGATAAACGACTTGAACGTTTATAAAGGGGAAAGAAGCATAATTCGGAGAAACCAGATGCCTTTGCAATTTTATTGCCTCTTTTAAACGCCACGGTGTGCAACTTAATTACCATACTTGGCAGATTGCAGGCTTGATGTTCACAGATTTTTGGTTTTAATCCTGGAGGTAATGTGATAAGTTTATAATAATTTTAACCAGTTCCCAAAACTCCAATAATTCCCAAATCAAACATTAAACTTACCTCGGTTCTTAAAGAAGAAATACAATATTTTTAAAAAATCTCTCCATCCAAGCACAACAGAATACACTCCTTCTCGAACACATTTGAAAGCCATAATAGGTTTTCGAATGAAAAATAAATTACTCGATCCTTTCATAACACAGGATGCATAAAATACAACAACCAAAAAAGAAGCAGCAAAAGCCCACGGAAACAGAGAACAATATAAGCTCTTAAACAGGTTTTTTTTTTCTCTATAAATGAATGAATCCACCAAGGACATTCGCCAACCGTACGAAAAGGCTGAACCTGCAAAACCTTAATAGACGTGCACATAAAGCCTTGCTCCATAAATAATAATCTTAAATCCACCCGGTACTTATACCATCTGGCGTTACGCACACCAGGGACCGGGGGGAAGTGGGGGGGGGGGGGGGAGCGGGCTATGGTACACTGATTGCCACTGCATTACTGCTGCAACCCTCGGTATGGAAGGGGTAAAAGGGGGGTTTGTGTGCCCGCGCCAGGAGGTGATCCGCGTACGAGTTATGGTTTTCGCTGGAGTATAGTAAAGGTCAACGATATTTTAATGTGTTATCGAAACGTTGCAGAAATTTACGGTAAAATCGAATATTTGTTCTGTTACTTTTGATCTTTGTTATAGGAAATAAATGACTAACAGATCAGTAAGATTTAAACAGCAGCGAGAGTTTATCATATTTTTAAATATGATTCAGTGTGATTCAGTTGAGATGGAGCCCGACAGGGTTGAAATGAACCGTGATGGGTGTTTTTTGGATATCTCCGGCAGGCCAAGCGGTTGTAGCACCAGATAAGATGAGGAACTTCATTGATTATTAAATTTTAACTTTAATTTTGATAGCATAGCCGTTACACAATTAAATAATATGCAGATCGGGCTTCGAGAGCACAGCCAAGAATAAATTTAATTCAACAGTGCATAAGATTTTAAAATCCTATACTATAAAGTCAAAAAATCCCTAGAATAAGAAGTCTTATTAAAACCGAGCATGTCCGGGATAAGGCAAAAAACAAGTCATTGCCTTAAAGAACATGCCTTAAGAAATTTGTACAAAATCAGCGCAAGAAGAGCTGACATTAGGGCACCGAGACGTAATACTTATACTAAAATAATAAAAATAAGTCTTAATATAATTGGAAAACAATATTGTTGAGCACTGTTCTGTGCTCTTTGATGCAAAAAAGGTGATCTAGGAACAAGAAAAAATAGACGATGAAGTTATAGACGCATCTAAGAATATATGTCCTCAGATGAACACCCACAGTCCAATGCCCATTTTAATCCTCGTCTCGTGTAGTCATGACAGCAAAAAAATTAGCCCATTGCACCTACGTGACAGACGAACGTTTCTATTGATAATAAAACTAAAGACAATAAAAGCAACACTTGACCATCCCTATTCATAATACAAAACTTACTCTTCTGCGCAGAAAGCACACAAAACCTCTCCCATTGTAACGAATTTATTCCATTCAATTGTTGTACGAGCACACTGTTCACCTAATGCCGCATCTATTGAACGATAGTTAGCAGAGACAATGAACCAATCGAGCCATGAAAGTTCACACCTGACTGGAACGTTTACAGTCGGAAGCTAGAAACAAAGCCTAATCTAACGATGTGCCATAAACCTGTCTGCAAATGATTATTTGCTCGAAAGCCTTTTTGTGCCACAACTGGACCGAGATGAAGACCAAACGACCGAAAAAAGGTGCTTCCGAATCCTGAATATTTTCGTACCTCATTTATAATTCATCCAATGGTGCAATGCTAATTTGAACGTATCCATTGTTGGGACGATAATTTAGTGTTAGTAGATATTTTGCATTCATGCAGCTATTCTTGTGGGAGAAAAAAACATCTTGTTCTTAGACCAATCTTTCCAGCTTTATGCAAATAGCGATATATCATATCGAAAATCCCCAGAAAAGGTTATCAAAAACGCATCTGCTTACTAAGCTGCTGGCTAAGCATCTACTTAAAACTGGGTCCAAATAGATTGCCTATTTTTAGGCGCATTCCATGAGCGCTTACAGCTCTGCATGTACGAACACTTTCGACACGCTGCAAAAATGATTAAAAATAGCCATTAAATACTAACAATTTATGATTATTATGATGATGATGATGATTTTCTCTTATTATCAATAATAACAAAAAAGCTCAAACAAAGCCATAATAATAAAGGCCTCGGAAGCGGGTCAATGAGACTGGGTAAAAATCAATTAAAAATATTTTTCCACACTGATTTTACACGTTTCAATAGGCAACCCGAAACAAAAACGGAAAGAGAAAAACCATTATTACACAACAAAACCCAGCCAATTCAGCGAGCCTTCTGCAGTACTGCTACCACCATTACGAAAAGCATAATTTGTTTTTGGTTCATTTTTAATTTCCACCACCGAATGTAACCGTAAGCGCGTGAGCCGTATGGACACCCCACGGGCGGGCATTTTAATTGCTCCCGATTGTACCATTCAGGTGGAAAAATTGAAATACCTAGTTGAAAAACTTTCCACCCCAGAAGGGCCATTAACTGGGCGCGGAAGGAAAAACCGGAATTTGGGAGACGGACAATGTTTTCGCAGGGACACCTCGGAACCGCCCGCCACGCATGGACGTGAATGTAGCGGAACGTTTTGCTTTAATGTATAATCGCTTCACAACAAAGACATTCTTTCGCATAAACGGTACGGAAACCGTGGGAAAAGGGAATGAATACGAGCTGACACTTAAGAAGAAAATCTTTTGAATTTAGTGACAACATTAACGGTGGGGGACCCGGACCATCCGCAGTGGTGCGTGCTCGGTTTCTTTGGACAGTGAGGTGTTTTGTTACACCGCCGACTGCTTGAGGTTAGTTTGCGAGTTGGAAAGTAATGAGGTCTTATTTTTAACTTTTATACTTAGGACGATTCTTACGCTGCTTTGGCTCGAGGTTAACCTTGGAGGTTGCCTGTCCCAGACATGGAAGCAATATCGTTGCCGGGGGCTGTAATAAAACAACCTTTACTTTTGACTGGCTTGGTGCTCTTCGTTTCACCTAATGTCGACCCAACTCAGCACAGCTCAGTACAACAAAAGGAGCACGTTGCGGAAAAAAAGCATCCCGTGAAGGTGCATTTGCTGGACCCCGTGCGAGGTTCCAACCTAAGGTCAGCTGTTCGGGAACAGATTTTTGACAAATTATTTTTTCTCTACTTTTCCTCCATCTCAAGGTTCTCAAGGAAAGGTTCTCGGACCCAAACCGGAATTGCTATTGACACGATGTTTTATATCACATGCCATCAATAACATGGAAGCAGTACAATCGATCCGCCATTCATCCATTCTTACGCTTGGGTATAAAATTTCAATCAAAATGTTTTTAACCCCTTTTTTGTTGTCGCCCCCCGGAAAGTAATTGACCATTTTTAATTAAAGCTTAATACCACTCAATTAGGCTACTCGAGGGTAAAGTTAAACGCGGATCAGTCGTTGATGATAATTAATCTTTTTTTTAAGCTTTCACGATGGGATTTCCTGTTCACGATGGGTGTCAACAGTCGGGTCCCATTCATTAATAGGTGATGTTAAAACAATCAATGCCAAGCGATCTGCAATGACTTATTACAATAAGATACAGATAATAATAAATTCATACATATTGCAAACATTAAGGCGCTCTGAGTTAATTCGCAGTACATTCTTAAACACGTGCTGATAAAGCGGAAAGGATGACGCCTCATCGCATCAAGTTGATGTATTCTATTACATTTTATCGATAATGTCGGCACGATTGATATGGCTTACTTTCTATGGACCGGACCCTATAGATAGAACCAGTTTCTTGGAACCGAATGTCTAAAAACGGCCACCGAATGACGTACAACACGCGTACGTCCACGTGCCATGTTTGCATGCCGGTAAACTTTTCTGTGTCAAAGAGTAGACTTATCATACCATTCAAGGGGAGGCTTGGGGCCTCCGAAAAACGGAACTTCCAAGAACACATTTTATCATATTACAGCAAAAAACCATCAATTGTGGTTCAAAAGGATGGCCAGCAACAAAATTGCTGTCACCACCATCACTTCGTCTGATTAAATATAAACGTGATCAATAAAAGCTGCCCAAAACAACTCAAATTTGCATCTCGACCGTAAAGTTTTGATGTTTGCATGTTGACAAACAACATGCTGCTAGACAAATGTAGCTGCTACTGCTTTATGGATGCTATTTGCGTAATGCTACATTGGTTATTTTATAGCGTTGTGGGTTTCTTCTGTCGAGCTCTCTAGTTATCGGTTGCAGAATTTGGTTAATGATTTTTTTCCCTTACTCAAAATGCACCAAATAATTCAACAAATACATAAGAAAATGTTTTAATAAATTCTTCTAAGTTTCACACAAGCAAGAAAAGAAAAAGCTTCCCACCGAGTAACATATTTTTCTCCCCAGTAAGCCAGTTGTGATCCTTTTCCCATTCCAAAAACAGGGTCATAAAAGCATTTTCCCATAACGTCACTCCTGAAGCATTTTACTCCAGATCGTTTCGATCGTCTCGCTCTCAGCGCAAGCTTTCTGTCCTTTCCTTTTTGTTTGGTAGGCCTTTTAGCTATCGTCAAACAAATTTAGTATGATCCCAATTCTCCCCCCTTAAGGGGTGTGTCAATCAAAATCGTTTTATGGATTTTCCCATCAAGCAAGCCGGTTTTACCGAACAGTACAGCACGGGCGTGCGCCTATCAATCGACCAAATCTCGGCTTTACGAAAGAAAGTGCATGCACACAATTTCTCTTATCGCTTTCGCGTACCTGACTTCCCAGCAGGTTGAGGTTGCTGGGGAATTTGCGACAGCAAACAACAAAAAAAAATGGGGAAAGAATTTGAAACAGCATCAAAAAACACTCCCAAAAGTGCTTCATAAAGTAAAGCACAGGGTGGCCCGTTGGGGTGTTTGGTGGGAATGAAAATACGCACCAAACCATTTCTACTCAATCACAAGTGAACTTGCTGATCCGGTACCAAAAGGATCAGCACTTCCAATCAATCTCCTTTCATATCATTGTTTTGATATTCCATAAAAGAATGCCAACAACCAACGCAGTTCATCCAAAAATCCCTCACCAACCATTACCGAGCGGACAAAGAAGGCACAAACCAGTTGCACCGAGCACGAGCTCGTTTGCAGTCTCCACCTCTACGCGACTGAGCTTTGTGGTCATAAAAAGTCGTAAGAGTAAGTCGTACGGAAAGCAAACGTCCCACGCTTGCACATGGAAGCTGGTGCACAATTAAGCGTAGGGGACCGGTGCGTATGCGTTGGTCGATAAATTTAACGTAATAATATACCATGAAAACAAAAATCGGTTCATATTATGATTAGTACTTTAGCTGGGGTAACAGCATACTTCACAACGTTACACTGGGATATTCGTTGAAAGACTCTACTAAATTATATCCGTAACAGAGATACTAAAATGGTAAAGCTTTAGAGCAGTGGAAGTGTAGTGTGGAGTTTTATGAGGAAATTAAAACTTTATCCTACTGGCGAGTTGCTGTGGTTTTTAATATAATTTGCTTTTATGAATATTGATGGCTGTATCAAATGATTCGTACTTAATGTCTGTATGGAATTTGAGTAATACACCAAATGTAACAATTGCATATTTTCAGGCGCTACAAGCTTAAAGTAGTGCACATATGAAATTGACCCAGTTGTTAGTATCTAACTTGGAACATTAATTCTAAAAGTTATGATCGTATTCTATAGTCTGGGGGCTAACTACCAAAGAATAGTACGTCACAAGAAATAATATGTTAGAGCAACTACAGTCTTCAGCTATGAACTTAACGGACGGTTCCTTGTGAGAAAATAATGTGTCAATGATCCAAGGCGTTCTTATTGATGTGAAGCTGTCTTTCGAAGATCAGCTCGATCATGTCGCTCTACTGCACCTTGGTTAGTACGCTGAGAGAGTATGCGAGCACAGTCTGATGGCCTACTTCGACCCAATCATTGGAGCGGCTCGAATCCATTCAACGTAGAGCTGCACGCTTTGCTCTGCGCTGCTGGAATCGTAACGTTGACTATACGTCCAGGTGTCTGTTGTTCGGCTTGCCGCAGCTTCAGGAACGAATTCAACCGGCCATACTTGCTCTCATTATTGGACTCCTCAATGGGTCCGTCGATTGTGCAGCGCTCCTCACGTCGGTGGACCTATACGTGCCAGCCAGGTGGCTCCGGTCTCGGGCAATTTACTCGCGTGACCCTGTGGCCCACATGTGTCGTCTCCTCAAATCGGTTGGTGGGAGTAAATCGATCTTATTTATTTACAATTAATTATGACGGTATAATGCTGAATTGTCAACACCGCTTGTGATGACTAAATTATCGAAACATAATGATAAGGCATTTCCTCCTTATAGGTTTGATGTTTTGAATTTTGATGCAATGTTTTCTCCCTTATTGATTCCTTTATACATTTATTGCTTTTATACGTCATTTGGAGGATAATAATTTATAAAAAAAGGGTAGACAGTAGAGTAAGACGGTAGAAACACCGGTCTTCATACGGCAATACCGGATTTCATTCACAACGTTTCCCCATAAAAGGGAGTTTGTATCCATCTACGAGGTATCAGCCAGTCTAGCAAGCCGTTAAATGACCGGCATGACCTGGCAAAACGATAAGCCAAGAGAATGTAGAGGAAGAATGTTTATAAATTGTATATTCAAGTTGATTAATAAATTTATTGTAATTGAACGTTGCAAGAGCATTTGTTTGACGAGCAGCAGTTTGTTTCACTTTTCACTTACAAATTTTATCGGAAAAGAACCTTTTTTCTAACGATTGTTTTATGCTATATTACTTACTCACAAAGCATTCAAACTTTCACATCGACTTTAGTTTTAATCGTCGCAATTAGGACTCACTTGTACATTATTAGCAGCGAATAGAAGCACCAACCATCCAACTAGCGGACAAATTTCATCGCCACAACGGCACAAACCATGTAAGTGAAATTACAATCCGCTTATAATTTGCAACTCATGCACGAGCACTCTGAACACATCAACATCAAACAGTGAATTATAAATGCTGACTGCTTTTATAATGTGTCGCGGGCGCGGGCAATATTGGTGTTTAATGTATTTCGAATTTTCCCCTTGAGAACATTTTCAATAAGCTGCTATCTGCTGTGGAAATCATCTTCCACACGCACTTAATATTAAACGCTACGGTACCAGCAAAACGGTATATAATTTCGATTTCCGTGTATTGAAAAACAATTTCCATAAGTGGTACGAAGTTGGTGCTTATAGTGCTCAGTCAACAACAGACTGATGGAGTTGGATGATGAAAGTGATGCAAACAGAACACTTCCACTGACCACAAATTTCATATTAAATTTCGCCCGCAGCATATCGTCCCTTTTGGGAAAGGGATCACTTTACATTCACTTTGCATTCGTAGCCCTTTTTTTGTGGTGCGTAATTTCTGAGCTTAGAACGTTCGCGGACGACATTAGGACCCGAACGTGACCTCTGTTAGTGTTGGGGCAGCAGAAAGAACGTGAAAATTGTTATAATTTTTCCATTTTTTTTTGTGTGCTGATTTACGCCTCTTACTAACGTGACAGAAGGACCAATTTATCTTTCAGCACACCTTCTCGAAGTGCGGGAAAACGGAGTAGGCGGCAAATACAAAACAATCCGTAGGTTTCAATGTCACAATGAAAGTGTAACTGGATTTTTGGTTTTCGTTTGATTTTGGTGTATTTTTTCTTTAACTGTTTCTTCCAACCCAACCCAGTGAACTGTGTGGTAGAATCGTTATAAATAGCATCATGTCCGCGGCGAGAAATAACGGTGAACAAGTGAGCATCAATACCATTTTGCAGGAGGCAAAGGTCTGACAAAACACACAAATGACGCTGATTTTAGTATCGTGTGGGAACCAGAAAGGGGAATATTTGTGTTGAAGGATGTGTATCGCAAGAAAGGAAAACCCTTGACAAAACAACAAAACAAATCTTCCCTTTTTTGAGGGGGGGGGGGAGGGAGGGATCGGTAGAGATCATAATCTTGTGCAGATAACGACCCATTAAGCGTTTCCAAAAGGAATGCCCGGGTAGGGTGTGTTATTTATTTGCTTTTGGAATGTGAGAGTTTGTCAAATTATTATTTTGTTTCTGGAGCTCCAAGAAGTGTAAATTCCACGAAGTAAAAATAGCATATTTAACCTTACATATTTTGGTGTATAAAATTAGCGAAGGAATTCGTAATGAAAATACAGTTACGGACAATACTATAAGAACAGCTGCTGTTGCACATTAGGAAAAAATAAGATTGTAAAGCCACAGCAAAATGTGCAAATAAAAAATTGACTTTTTTGGGTCGAATTTCCTTTAACTTATTACAGTTTTTTTTATAATGGCACAATCTTGGATACAGTGTTAGGCAAAAACAAAGATGCTATAGATAGTTTAGTTGTTGATGATCATTCTTCCAAACTTTGGTAAAGTTATGCGTAGTAGAAGTATCGGAATAAGCTTTTTGAAAAGCGAAAATTGATATTATATTATTTTTTTTCACCTTTAAATAATATTTGTTGTCTTAATATTACTTTAAAAAATAGTAATAAAATTATTCCAATTCTAACATGAATTTTGAACTGCAGATTGCATACTTTTGGGCTAATTACGTTGCATAAAATACGATAAAGCAGTAAGTAGATCCCCAATTTTTTATCCTTTGTCAACTTAGCTATTTGATGGAATTTTTATTAAAAGATTAAAATAAAAACCTATAAATAAAATATTTCAAAATAAGAAACTGAATCACAAATTGCAAAAAAATAGGAAAAATCATGATAATGATGGAAACAAAAAATTTTCGCATCTAAAAACCACCCTCGAAGATGAGCTCGCTCAGTTAGAAAGCTTTTCTCATCAATATCTCAGATTCCTCTGTAGATTGTGATGATAATATGGAACAAAAAATACTTAATAAGCTTCTTCTCTCTGTAAGAGGTAAAACAATTAGACAGAATAAAGAAAAAACAATCAACAAACTTCAAATTAACTCGCCACAAAAGCCGATAAACTTTGCTGAGGTACAGATTAACAGAAACGAAAAAAAAAAACAGGAGAGGAAACGTAATAAGAAACACTTGGAACGCAACAAAAAACAAACTTTCCATCAAGATGAATCTATTTCAAAAGGAAATTTTCAACAAGCTTATCCTAACACTTTCATCTTGTTCGCATTTCTTTTCGTTTTAACATTACCCGGTCCCACCACAGCAAAGTTTTACTAGATGCTCAAACAGCTGTTAACGCATTTTGACGATCTTGAGTTGAAGAGGCAAAATGTAGCAAAATAAGTCGCTCATGCACACACACACACCCACGCATACAAACAAAAAAAGGGGAAAAAAGAACCCAACTTTTAATGAAATTTTCTACACACCTTCACCACATGAGCGGTGTGAATTAGACGTGTTGAAGGAAAAACGGAAAAACTTTCCTTTACTCTTAGCTTCCAAAGGTGTCTCTAACTCACCTGATACGGTGCGCGTTGAATCGGTGATCGTACTGGAAGAATGAAGCACCCGAACAGCACTACAGTGTGATCTGCTTTTTTCGGAAAAAACCGAACTCTACTCCTTCAAAACGGATCAGCGAACTACACACTCACTCACGCCTGTTCACAATTTTTATTCCACGCTTCCCCCCCGTTTTTTCCCACAGCATTCCCGCTCACCACAAAAACAATATTTGCACAACACTTTCACACGATGGGGCAGTTCCGGAACGGGCTGGGTTGAGGGTTTGTACTATTTTTAACGAATTAATAATCTTCATCCAGTGATCTGTTAACGGGTGGCACAACAGAGATTGAATGCCAAACACCGCCCCAAGATAGGATTTTTAGAGAAGAAAACAGAAAAAAAAGTGCGGCTGCACGTCTATTATTTCTAACAGTTTATTCTATCGCACGCCGAATCAATCCGTAACATGCGCTTCCTCAGCTTCCGTTTTTCCTTTTTCTCACACCGAAACGCACACATTGCAAAAGGGAGGCAAACACTTTCACTCGTAAAAATCCGGAAAAGGTAAACAGCTTCGAGGAAAATTTAATTCCTCAATGCAGCTCTCTTCGGAAGCTTCGGAGCCGGTTTTCCGTATGCTGACTTTTAGGCTTTCTTGCATAGAACTGGTTTTATGCCGGCCTTAGTGACGTAGATTGCACGGTTGGCACGATTAGCTAAACATCTTTCCTTTCAGGCAACACTTGGGTTACTTGAGCGAAACTTAGAGTTAGCGGATCACTGGACATCATGCCCTTTAGGGTGCTCTTTTCCGGATACAAGTGTTGATGGAGGGGATAAATCTTTAACTTCACACTGGAGAACTTAACTCATCACAGCATGCGATGATTGACTTATGGACTTCCTATGGCCAGATGAGCATAATTTTAAAAGGGTTGTATCACATCACGTTCAAAACACAAAAAATATAAGCTACGATTTTTGCTTTTAATTCCACAAATTTTAAACGTTGTAATTATTTTACCTAAAATAATTCACTATTTTCTTACTAATTTTTAAACTCTGATCACTTATTAGAATATAAACTACACTAAACACTCTTCAATCACATCACATGCACACGGTACCGAAAATGCGATCATCGACCTGTAGTTCGGAAGCGATTCCTAAACCCCGGAGCACTCCACAGGATCAATCCGACACCGTACCCGGTACAAAGGCTACTGACAGTGCTGTACGCTCGAAAGCGCTGCGTGGTCTTGCGCTTGCAGAAAACAATTTCCAAAAAAAAAAAAACTCTTACACACACACACATAGCACGAGGCGTGTGCCAGGTCAGGCTGATTGTGCCGCCGACCAGTTGGTTCGTCGTTCCGTTCCATCATCAATGGAGCGTATTTTCCGAGCGCGGGAAAATGACGCGCAAGCGCTCACCGTCCACTGTCCGGTGTAACAGTCAATCCGTTCGAGACCGGCTGTGGCAGAGATTGTTTAGTAAACACGGATGTAGGGTCGACCCGGCGTGTTATCCACCCGACCCACCGATAGAAGATCGCGCGCCAACACAAACGCGATGACAGCCGAACATCGGTACAACACGTGCTCGGTCGGTTGTCAGGGGTGAAGAAGCTGTTGCTGAGATATTGTGAATTTAAGTTTTAAATTATTAAGCTCTTCTTCTTATATACACATAAAGAACGAATCGGGTAACACCCGAACGCGTAACATGTCGTGACGCAACCGAACTTTGTCAACGTCGTCGTAGCTCAGTAACAGCGAGCAAGCGAGCCAAGAAAAGAAAGAGAGAAAGGCGCGGGGGTACCTTCCTCCAACGGGCACTAGATTGCTCAATTGAAGATTTTCAATATTGTATCCAGAAGCTTATCCGAGAAGGGTGCGTTACTCTATTGCTCCAAGTTTTATGATTGGTTTTACGTTAATTATGAATTTTTTTATGAAACAAATTCGAAAAATTCTGTAACATAGCATTATTAGAACAAATCACAAATTTTTTAAATTCGACCTAGAGGATGGGTCAGAGAGAAGAACTAGAAAGAACTAGAGAATGCACGAAGACAAGTAGGGAAGGAAGATAGGGCAATAAAGAAGTCAAACAGATATGAAAAATAATCAAATCAACAATCATTCGGACTACCTGAAGCGCAATGTATTTGGACGCATACAAAGCGAGTAAAAATCTTCTGAATTCGCTCCACCATAGCTTTAGCTTCCACGCTAGAGGAAGACTAAATTACTGAGGCATATTCCAACAATGAGCAGACTAGAGAAACGAACAGAGACTTCAAGCACCTGATGCTCGCCGATCAGACTGCTTACAGGAAGATCCGGCTCTGGGATAGATGAGGGAATTAGGACCAGGCGATAAAAAGTGCTTAAGATTAAGTAGCGCCGTGTGAACAATCGGGATGCTCAGAGAGACGCAATGACAGTCAAAGGTATTGAACTACCCGGGTGAAGGATCAGTTCCTTGAGACCCATAAGTAAATGCTGGAGCCGCAAACACACTGGCTAAATGTTCAGCAAAAAAGGTCACATAATTTGGAGCGAAGCAACAATCGGTCCAAGGGACTTGTAGGAGGAAATGTGATATGAATTTCTGCGATTATTATCAAAACGTCACAAAGGGGAGGGATTGGAGCATAGACATGAATGCATCGTGGAGATATAAGTATTGAATTAGTAATGGAAAAATAACAGATTCTAAAATTTTAGCAAAAGCACATGAGGAACAAATACCACAACAATTTATTGCCACGAACCGGCACCCTTTTTTGAAAACCTACTAGAGAGATACTACCGGGCCTTCACTACTTATTGGCACGTTCCAGACCATTTACATTTACCATTTGGATTAAGATTATTACAAGTATGATTATTGAAAACGATAAGAGAAGCAATGGTCGGAATTGCTCATCGGAACGCTTTGCATATTTTTATTTCTTTCTTTAAATATCTTTTAAAAGATCTAAACAACGTGTCTCTTGATACTAAAGGAAACTAACGGGAACTTTCCAAAAACTCCCGGAAAGTTCCCTAGAAACATTCCCGAGGAAAATCAGAGATAACTCGCTCAATTTTGGTTCGAACCAATCGTTCAGCATACCGTTAGATGCGTCTTTAAGGAAAAACTGCGAAAAGAGTTTTTGTGCAATAACTCGGTAGGAGGTAGGCGGGATCGGGTTGGAGTGTTACACAAAAAGATGCGCGGCCAAACGACTATTAGCCGAACGACCCAATCGGACCAGAAATGACCGAGTTATCGCTGGTTTTCCACTAGAATGCTGTGCTTTTCTGCAATAATTGGGTGACGGGGTGGTGGGTTCTCGACGGGGTGTTACACTAAAAGTTGAGCGACTCAAAGGGATCGACTAGGAGTGTTCGACAAAAAGATGGACGGACCATAGACGCATCCAACGATATGCGGAACATTCCGATCCGACCAGAAATGATAAAGTTATGACCAATTTTCCACGGGAACTGTTTTTTCTCAATAACTGGATGAGGAGGTGGAAGGATCGGGTTGGAGTGTTCTACAAAAAGATGCGCGGCTCGAAGCTCCATCCAACGTTATGCCTTATGCCAAAATCGTACCATAAATGAGCGAGTTTTCGCCGGTTTTCCACGGCAATGCTTTGGATTTTCCTAAATAACTGGGCTAAGGGTTGGAGGGATCGGGTTGAGGTGTTCTACAAAAAGATAGACGGACCATAGACGCATCCAACGGTGGGTCATTCATCCCGATCCGATGAAGAATGACCGAGATATCGACGATTATCCACACCATTTCCACGGGAATGCTGGGTTTTTGCTCAATAATTGTGTGAGGGGGTGGAGGGATCGGGTTGAGGTGTTCTACAAAAAGGTGAACGGACCATAGACGCATCCAACGGTAGGTCATTCATCCCGATCGGATCAAAACTGGGCGAGTTATCGGCGATTTTCCACGAGAATTATGGGTTTTTGCTCAATGACTGGGCGAGGGAGAGGAGGGATCTAGTTGAGGTGTTGTACAAAAAGGCGCGCGGCTCAAAGACCCAACCAACGGTATGCCGCATGCCAAGATCGGATCAAAACTGGCCGAGTTATCGACGATTTTCCACGGGAGTAATTTGGTTTTCCCTTAATAAGTGGGTGGAGGGGTGGATGGATCGGGTTGAGGTGTTCTACAAAAAGGTGAGCGGCTCAAAGACCCTTCTAACGGTATGCACAACGTCTAGATCGGACCAGAAATGGCCAAGATATCGCCGGTTTTCCACGGGAATGCTGCTGGCGGAATTTCCCGGGGGTTACTGGAAAATCACCCTTAGTCCCCTTCTATCTTTTTGAAAGATATTTCAAGATAGAAACAAAAATGAGGACAAAAACTTAAAATTGAAAGGCGCCCTCAAAATCTGCCGGAAAAATATTTGTCATCTCGGAAAGAAAAATATTTTCTGGCCACTTTTTAAACTTCCATTTGCTACCTCCTCGGATTCATGCTCTCCTGTTACTCCAGGTCGGATTTTGCCGCATAAAAATTTCCGGATTTTTGTCACAAATTTCGGGATTTTTGCCACAAAAATCCGACCAGGAGTAACAGGAGAGCATGAATTCGAAGAGGTAGCTCGGGTCGGCCACAAATTTCCAAAATCAGTTTTAAAATCCAAAGTCAGTTTTAAATTTGGGTTGGAAATTTTAAGCCTGAAATTCAACTAAAAATTTTGCCTCGGGATTTTAAAACTGATTTTGGATTTTAAGATCGAATTTGGAACTTGTCAACCGATCCGAGCTACCTCCTCGAATTCATGCTCTCCTGCTATTACCAGTCGTTCCTGGTCGGAAAATTGGTTCAAAATCGCCGATATCGTCCTTGTACCGCGCCACTGCCCCCACCCCGATCACTCTACATCCCCCCTCCATCACAGTAATTGCCATGGAAAATTGGCGATAACTTGGCCATTCCTGGTCCGATCGGGATGAATGACCTACCGTTGGATGCGTCTATGGTCCAACCACCTTTTTGTAGAACACCTTAACTCGATCCCTCCTCTCCCTCAACCAGTTATTGAGGAAAAACCCAGAACTCCCGTGGAAAATCGGCGATATCTCGGTCATTCCTCATCCGATCGTGATGAATGACCTACCGTTGGATGCGTCGATGGTCCACCTTTTTTACAACACCTCAACCCGATCCCTCCACCCCCTCACCCAGTTATTGAGGAAAAACCAAAACATTCTCGTGGAAAATCGTCGATACCTCGGTCATTCCTCGTCCGATCGGGATGAATGACCTACCATTCGATGCGTCTATGATCCGTCCACATTTTTGTTGAACACCTCAACCCGATCCCTCCACCACCTCACTCGGTTATGGAGGAAAAACCCAGTATTCCCGTGAAAAATCGGCAATAAGTCGCTCATTTCTGGTCCGATCTTGGCATGAGTTGGTTGGGTCTTTGAGCCGCGCGCCTTTTTGCAGAACACCTCAACCCGATCCTTCTACCCCTTAGCCCAGTTATTGAGAAAAAACCAAAGCATTCCCTTGGAAAATCGGTAATAACTCGAATATTATCTCGGATATATCTGGTAAAATCTTGGCATGCGGCATACCGTTGGATGAGTCTTTGAGTTAAAGCTCTGAATCCAGCCCACCATTGCTGTAGCTCCCACGCTAGAGGAAGACTAAATTACTGAGGCATATGCCAACAATGAGCAGACTAGGGAAACGAACAGAGACATCAAGCACCTGATATTCGTCGATCAGTCCGTTTATAGGAAATCCGGGTCTAGGATAGATGAGGGAATACCATTAGGACCGATAAAAAGAGCTAAAGATGAATAAGTATTGAAGATGAATGAGTTTCCACTCGTCTGGTAGTTCTTCCTGATCCCAGATCCTTACAATCAGTCGGCGAGGGCACTTTGTCATCTTCATGCAGACTGTCGTAGTAATGCTCTCCTCTGCGACCTGCCCAGTATCTGGTCCAGTATCTTCTCCGTTCAGTTGTCTGTTGAAGTAACACTTCCTCCTATCCATCACCTCTCACTCGTCGGACTGGATATCTCTCTGCAGAAAATAGGCCTAGAACAGGTATGATCTCCGATTTCTCACTTGGAAAACTTATCATCAAATTAAAGAGAGAATATCTCCTCCAAATAATAAAATAGTCTACTTCTTTATGTCTTTTGTTTTCTATGATCTAGAATATCAGTCTATACTTTAGATCAGTATCAAGATAAGGATTTAGACCTAATTTGAGGGTTTTACTTGACAAAAATGGCATTAGAGACGTTATTTAAACTCGATAAAAATCCTCGATATAAACGAACTTTTATTAAACAACCCACCTCATGCTCACTTCGTCTTATTCTACGCACCTTGCCTTATTTTGCCAAGAATTTATCAAAAACAAACAGTTTCAAAATGAACTAATTATAAGGCAAATATTGTTCCACTGCAACCAATTGGTGCATTGATAACTGTACGCTAAAGATAGCTGCATATCAACGTGTAGCTGTACCTCTTCGTCGTGTTCTTTGGTGCCGGAAGAGAACTCATTTGGCACCACCATTTCCATTGAGTGAGTAATGCAGACATCGACTCTCCCATAACTTCCTGCCAAAGTCAACACCATCGCAGTGTAAAGTCTATTAAATCAGATTTCTTGGTAATTTTCTTACAAACAACCGTTGCCCGTTCCTCTGTCTCGTCTGCCTGAATCATCCTTACAAGGTACACCAATCATCTTTAACTATGGAACTTTACAGCCGAAAGCCTCCCGAATGTGGTTCGCTCACACACAACCTATACAATCCGACAGTATCAGTCGTCTAACGTTGAATAATCAAGCTGCCTATCTGGAGCGATTTTATGCGAACATTTATCTTATCAGCTAGCTTGCTCTAAGCATATGTGTGTGTATTTGTGTAATTGGTATGGGCGTATCGTGTTTTTTTAGCGATGATAACGTACATTTTTAACCTGCAAGTTGGGCGCAACGGTTCAAGGGTTCAGTTCGAACGGATAACTTGCAGCGGTTTCGCGTGTTTTCACCGTCCTTCCTGTGCGTCTTCGAGCGAATCGCGGGGAGGGTTATGAGCTGGCTGTGAAGTCCAGTCCCGGTGTCGTGCGTGTGAGTGAAGTGAAGTTTTTAGTTATTAATTCGTTCGAAAGAAAAAGAGGATCGTCATAACTGCTCACCATGGTTCAGGTGTGCAGCTTTACAGTATTATTGCTTCTGGTAGCTTACGGGAGCTTTGCCAGCGGCCAACAGCAAGGTATGTACGGTGCGCGTTTGGGCGTGTGTCATGTGATTCACAGTGAAGGTGACAGTGACTAGCAGGAGAACAGTTAAACAACACCACTAATCCTACTGGCCGGGGGTTTCCTAGCTTAGTGATGTGATGTTTGTACTAGCAAAAACTGTGTCATGTTCGGCGAAGGTTATCGCACAAGACAAGCGTCTAGTAGAAAATCCACAGGCTTCCTCCACAAAATAACCTCAAATTTCGAGTCAATCGAGCAGAACTCATCAGGTGATAAGATCTCTGACGCGAAAACCACTCCAAAAACCGCACACGGACCGTATAGCTCTATCAAAATCCAACCTTCTAAGCTTATCACAATGCTCACTGTTATACGCCCGGTTACGTGTGGCCATAACCCTATCTTATGGGAGCGTTTTAATGCTACAATGATTTATTTTACACCTCCGAAGGTCACACCCATGCTTTCAAGATGTTCTCGTCTTTAGGAGTGTTTCCGCTACGAGGCTTCAACCCATTATCTTGCTATCTCTAGTTGAACACATTATTTCGGCCGCAGTAATTTGGCTGGCTGGCTGGATGAGCTCGACAAGATGGTACAAATTCATGTGTACTAAAAATCAGCTTTACTCAGTTTTACAATCAAGATAAACCATGGCCATTTTATCTGTTGTGTGAACGATCTTGAGCATATGAATAAGTTCCTCGACAACGGATGTTGCGCTAATGGGACTAATTTTACCACGGAATGGCGGAGAGTATATAGAAACCGCTTATCACCTACTAAATCATCAATTGTGAATCATTATTTCTGAGCAAATGTTTCAAGCAGTTGAAGTCTAGTTGATCGCCGAATTCGGGTGTTTTTCTATCGTTTTACAACTTCCGGCCTTATGACACGATTGGTATTTTGTAACTGGCTCTGCAGATCGTGCTAGTTTTTGCCCCATTTAAAGACGATAGTTTCGTCGCGGCGCGGGAAGTATGGCAGCCATACAACATTCTAGTGGCACAGTTGTATCCAGCTCCGGGATCCCTCATGTAATCGAAACAACCCTTCATTCACTGCAGCTGAAACGCTAATTTCTTATCAGCATAGGTGTCGCTCCGCGCTATCGACGATAAGCTAAGCAAACACTGCTCACAGTGTCGATACACAGCATGGCTTTGGTGCGATCAATATCATCGAGCTCTTAACTCAATCCTCCGGCCCAACAACGGGGTTTTTGGTAGATTGTTAAAAATAAAAATTCCAAATAGTATCAATCGGGCTGCACACGCTGCTATCCAAGATTGTCATACCTGAAGGGGGGAAGGCTAATACGCCTCACAAAACAACAAAAAGTTGGAGTTCTACTACATATCTCCTTTAGATAAGATACGATAGCAGCATTTGCCACACACGGTTCTAAACCCTTTTGCGGTTCTATTCTCTCTTCCCCGTATCTGCAGAGCGTGTCTGTGCCACTGCACGCTACACGGCCGAATGTGAGCAGCTCCAGCGTGGAAACTCCGAGGTAGTATGCGTACACGTCCAGGACAGTGTCGAGTGTGCCCAGCGCATTCGCAACGGTACAGCCGACTTTGGCGTATTCAGTGCGGAAAGTGTACTGCTTACGGCTAGTCTCGGATGGGAAGGACTCAACGTACTTAAGGAGCTTCGCAGTGCGGAACGTACGCGTGAAGCGATCGACTTCCAGACGGCCGTTGTGGTGCGCAACACCCACCGTGGTGGGCTTGAAGGATTGCGAGGTTTGCGCTACTGTCATCCGGGATTCCATTACGGTCGTACGCATCGCTGGACGGAGCGGGTGCTGAAGCACTTTGAACGGCTCGTTGCTCCAGTGCAGTGCGAAGGTTTTAACACCGTGACAGAGATTGAAGCGGCTGCTGTGTCCAACTTTTTCGGGGAGTCCTGCCGTCCGGGTGTATGGTCGCAGATACCTAAGGAGGATTCCGATTTAAGTAAGTATTCTTACACACTTCTGGTTCAATCTTTCCAAAGCATATCTTACCACAACAAAGCTTTCCGATTTTAATTTGTAGAAGAAAAATACTCGAATCTCTGCGCGCTATGCCCGAATGCGTCGTCCTGCTCGTACGACGGTTTCGACAATGGGCAAGAGTCGGCACTTCAGTGCCTGGAACGCAACGGTGACGTAGTTTACGCATCTGTACTCGAAATCCAGAACTACTTCAAGGAACGCAGTGCGATCGCGAACGATTTCTCGTACCTCTGCAAGGACGGTACACTGCAACCCGTCACCGGCAATGCCTGTCCGTGGCTTATTCGACCCTGGGGAACCATAATGGCATCGTCGGCGAAAGCGGTACAAATTGCGGCCCGCCTAGATGTGTGGCTACGCAATTCGCTCACCTCCGGCGCTCCGTGGGAAACGGCCATCATCGATATCCTCACGCGACACAGCTCGGACAAGATTTCTGCCGCTGCCTCAATTCAAGCACCGAGCGCGTACTACCTTTCGTTCGGGGCCGATGCCGCGTTGCCCGTTGTATCCGATCTCTGCCAATCGACAGCACGCTGGTGTACGACGTCACTGGAAGAGCAGGAAAAGTGTGACGTACTCTCGAAGGCCGGTCTAACAACCGGCGTATATCCGTCGCTCCAGTGCAACTATCCGATGACAAGCCGCATCAGCTGTTTGAGAGAAATTTCTGCTGAACGTGCGGATTTTGCCGGTATCGACTCTAACTACGGGTATCTGGCGCGTCAGTCAAACTTGGCCGCCGCTCTTTATCAGGAGACGGAAAAGGAGAAATACTCGTCCGTGGTGGTGTTGGTGCACGAGGGCAAGGGACACGATCGGTTCGAGAAGCTGCGCAATGCGAAAGCTTGCTTCCCGGAGTTTGGAGGAATTGGTGAGTGTCTGGCAACTTCAACATTAAAAACTAAGTCAACTCAAACGCATCTATCTCCTCTGTCTTCTCTAAAGCTTCTATCGCCTTTGTAAACGTTGGACGATCGCGTGGAATATTCGATCGTAACGAATGCGACTACGGCCATCTGATGAGCGAGTTCTTCTCCGAGTCCTGTGCTCCAGGATCACGGGACGATATGCACGACCCAACTGGGGAAAATTCCGAAACCCTTTGCGCTTTATGCCGTTACGGCGAGAAGCCTACACCCCGCGATCTCGGTGCTGATGATGACGGTCTAAGCACAGACGAACCAATCGACGACGCGGTGGAAGATGCAGAAGGAATTGATCCCGCATTGCGAATTAATAACGATGTCACTGTGACGGTCGACCGCAACTTGCTGTGCGCTGCATCCGACGCGAACCGTTACTACGGAACACGTGGTGCGCTCCGCTGCCTGCAGGAGGCAGGAGAGGTGGCAATAGTTGAGGCACAAAATTTGGCCGATCATGCCAAATTCCTGGCAATGAATGAGAGCGATTATCGTGTACTCTGCCGCAACGGTTCGCTGGCCGCATACACCGGTTTCAACGTAGACGAGGAATGCTTCCTGACCACTATCGTGGACGGTGAGATCGTTGTGCGCCGCCAGTGGGAAAAATCGGACAACATTGTGCACGTACTGACGTCGCTCGATGTGTACCTGCAGAACGATCCCGACTTCCGGATGTACAACATATTCGGCGGCCAGCGCAATCTACTGTTCGAGGACTCGGCGCTCGGGTTGGTGTCACCGCAGCATAACGAGCTGGGCACATCGGTGAAAAATTACATTCGTTTGTTTGAAAACATTGAGGACTGCCAGAATGCGGCACCATCGACTACGATTGCGCCGGGTGGTACCGGCGGCCGGGCAGCAATGCTCACGGTTAATTTCTTGCTTACCATCATTCTGGCCGGTATTATCGCTTGGAGATTGTAATTACTTCCATCTAGGTTATGGTAACACTCTCGCCGCAAAGCCACGTAAAACTCCAGCAAAGCGTAACAGCGATGCGATTGTGTTTCAGGAATCAATTTTACATATTTTAGTTTTTCTTTCCAAAAAATGTGCACCACATTTCATTACTTAGATACAACGCAACGTACACGAGGCGCGACTCATCTGTAACGCAATGTTCATTAGTGTAGTAGTCCAGTGACAACGAAATACTAATAAAGAGAAAACTGAAATCTAATGTAGGGTGGTGTTTTTGATGCTTACTGATATTGTTGATAGAGCTGTACTGGGATCGGTTTAAGTTGTTCCACAAAAAGTTAAGCGGCACGCATCAAAGACGCATCCAACGGTATGCAGCACGCCCTGATCGCCAATTTTCCACGGGCTAAGGGTGTCCCGGCAGCTGCATTTCAGTGGAAAACCGACGATAACTCGCTCGTTTTTGGTCCGATCGAGACGTTCTGCATACCGTTGGATGCGTCTTTGAACCGCGCATTTTTCTGTCGAACATCCCACCCCGATCGCTCCTGACCGACGACGCCCCTGGCGACCGCCAATCCGCCACCGAGGTATTAGCTTACACCTCGTCCTGGATTTTTGTGAATTTCGGAATGGCACGCTTCAGTCAGTTTTTGTGTTTTCTGAAATATAGAACCGTTTCTTCCTCATTTATTCCATCCACAATATCTCTCGAGAAACATGAATCCATTTTAATTCACCATTCATTATCAATAACATCATCACGTTAAACTTCTTGCTTCTTAACAACAACTCAAATGAAACCTATGACGGTGCACAACTAAACGGTTGCACTCATAAATCGACCCTTTCTCTTTTCAACATTCAAAAAAATTCAGTTCGGGTGTAGATTGTACGCTTTTTTTTTTGTAAAAAGAAGACACTTTGTTCGACACACCTGATCCTGCTGGTGCTGGCTCACTCGTAAGGTTTTGTGCTATGGCTTTCTCACTCGTGTGCTGTTACGGTTGAAGGTTACGCTTTCAAAATATGATACACCGTCATAAGCACGTTCCAGAGCTCATTTTGATCGTTCCCCTCCGGCGTCATGGAGTAGTGTTTTACCTGACCCTCGATTAACCGTACCAGCGGGCTGCTTTTAATGGCGGCCTTACCTCGCTGATTGTTGGCAATCATTTTCCACACCGTTACGGCGGCCATCAGTACCTCACCGCGGCAGGAAGTGCGCTGGAGACCATTCCACAGGATGAACATATAGTCGGACGAGGCTAGCAGCGCTGGCCGGTTTGCCAGGACGAATGTGAGATTCCGTACGATGGCCATTGCGAGAAGGCGTATTTCTAGATCGGATTTGCGCGTCAGTGCTCCAAGAACAGTCAGATGACTATAATGAAAAAAGAGGAAATAATTAAACCTTTCAATCTAACAAGGACAACCAATAAGAAGCCACTCACCGCACTTCGCTCACATCCACATAACGCGTGTAAACCTCCCAAAACTCGAGCCACATATGGGTCACATCAATCCATGGCTTCTGCAGCTTCGTAACACTCGGATGCAACTTGCTAATGTTGTCGAACACGTTCAGCTTGCCGATCATACTGCGTCCCTCGTGACAGCAACAGCAATTCTTCAGCACTCGCAACGAAACCCGCAACAGCTGCAAATCATACTTCGGACCCTTAACCTTTGCCGTCTCCGTTGTGGCCGTTACAATTAGCAACTTCATGATACTGTGCGGATAGCCCGGGAAGGTTGCTGCCAGCGCTTTGCAAACGATTATGTGACTTTCCGTCAGGAACGCCAACACCTGCAAGAACTCCATATGCAGCACACCGTGATTGCTAAACCAGGGCCAATACTGCAGCACAGTTTGGCACAACCGATCGATCTGATCCATGCGCAGTAGTAGCGGTTCACCCGGCACACTAAACCACGTACCCAGTATGCTGGCCAACTCTTTCAGCTCCGTCATTATCGACAACTTCTTCACGTCACCATGCTTTCGCACAAACTCCGGGTACGTCAACCTTCCAATCAATCCTTCGTGGATAGCATCGAACCAATCGAGAATGGTTCCCAGCAGATTGCGCTCCCGTGCTACTCGGCATGCTTCGCCCGAGAAGTGAAGCATGGTTTGAAGTGTCGAGTAAATGGTTCGCTTGTAGTTGGTAGTGGTGATGCCACCCGTTTCTAGCTGCTGCCGATTGCAGGTCGATTCAAAGCGTGCCAACAGGGCTTTAAATATTAACGCTGATCCACTGCGCATCGTACCGTCCTTGGAGTCGTGCGTCTTCGATTGTTTCTCCTCCGTGTCCGTTGTTGCCAGCGGTCGGTTAGGATTAGTATTTTCCGTGTCGTCTTCCATCTCGTAGTACTGTTCGGCTTGAAACATTTGCGAGGACTTTAACATTTCGGGACTTTCGGTGTGCATGTCCATCGTTTCGAATTGGATCAGGAAGGACGGATATTCGGCAGTGGGCGAGGCGATCGCGTCCGATGTGTGGAACATCAGGCTAAGGAATTTGAGGCACATGATTTGAAAGCCTGGAACGATGATGGGGTAAGATCAAATGCACATTATTAGTATTGTGGAAAGTAGTTCTTTTTAAAGAGGATCGCGCAGCTGCACACTAACGCCTAAAGCCTCCCGGTAGCTCCACGTTCATTGAGGGCGAAGAGATTGAAGAGTGCGCCCCAGAAGCTCCTTCTTTCCAGCGCCCTTCACCAACCACTTCACCATCTGTGTGGTACTTTTTAATGCATGTGTAAGAAGCTGGGAGGCTCCTTGTACTATAAATCAAACTGGTCAATGCCGTTTCCGGAGTAAATAATACGGAATGGGACGTCCTTTTCATTGGTTGTAGGCCGAGGTTTATGTGGAACGTTCCAGGAGCTTAAAATGGTCGGATGGCTAGATTCCGGCTCCTCTATAAACTTCCCCTTCTAAAGAAAAGTTGGAATCTGATAGATATTTACCCAGTCAAACCCAGCCGTTAAGATCAGGCTAAATTAAACTACGTCCTGATGCAGCTTTTCCACTAATAAAAATACCTGTTGGGACGGAATACTTTAACATGCTTCTCAGATATGGTGTTGCCCGTTCGCTGCATTTGCCCAACCAAAACCGAGAGCATTACCGACGAACTCTGAATGCTAATAACTTTGTATCACTACTAACCAAAAAATTCGATGCTCCAAAATGTACTAAAATAATCAACGACAGATGTTTAAAGAATATCAACACTCACCTTTCGATTTATGCAGAATTGCATTCTGAATCATCTTTGCGATCGGTTTCACATCCTGATGCTCAAACTCCAGATGGATGTGCTGCTTGCCGTTCGGTGTCACTACCAGCGCACACAGAAACCGCATAATGCAGGTCAGCGTTTGCTCCATCACGGGCAGCGTAAGCTTCCCGTACAGCCACCGATTGAGCATGTAAATGATGCTCTCGAAGAAATTCTGATGCCCCACAAGCAGCATACAAAGCGGTTCCCGTGTCGGTTCTTCCATGCAGCGCAACAGCAGCAAGCAAACTTCCGCCACCATCAGACACACGGCCCGGTTCGGTAGCATTGCCTGCTGTTCGACACATTCCAGCAGCCACTGGATGCAACCTTTCTCCCCAATGAGCTGACCAAACTCGAACGGATCCAGCTCGAGCAAACAGCGGTACAGTACGGCGTATGCTTTTACCAAGTCGGCTGAGATAACGGCGGTCTGTTGTTTGTTGTCATCGTCCAACAGGAACTCCATGCACGTGTAGGTTTCCAGTGAACGAACGGACTCTTCGAAAAACTGTTGCTTTGCTAAAAGTTCCAGTAACAAATCCACCGACCCGTTCGTTGAATTGCTGGTGCTGGAAGTAAAAGGTAGGTAGGTAAGCTGTAGTCCTGATGTATACATAAGCTACGGTACACAAAGCGTCCTTTCATAGATTATTGATGAGTAGAAACACTGTTCAAACCCAATAATGGCTTGATAACAAACGAACTATTTCCTGTTTGTAAACTAGAAAAGAAGCTGAGGTCCATTGATAAAGTATCGCTGAAACAGAGGCCTATTTCGAGACTAAAGACAAACTATATTTAAAGAATGCCTTCGAAAATATAGTACATTGAAGCAATGCTTCACTCTCGAAGGCGTTATTCGTTGAGTAAAAAAATGAATTTGGCCATAAAAAAATCCTTTTAGCGTGATGAAATCTAAGACTTATCTACCCACCTGTTACGTCGAATGCTAGCCGCGCCATCGAACGGCAAAACGGACGAATGTAGCGAACCATCCTTGTCCGCACTGTGGGACAGCAAATTCACGAACAGTCCAACGGCCGATTCCTTCACCAGGCAAGCTTCGTTACGATCCAGCATCGTACTGATGCAGCACGCGTGTATACCACCGGGCAGATAGGAACACTCCTTCACGATGGCAGCCGCACCGGGCAGAGTGCGTGCAATTTTAGCCAAAATATTCCAAGCAAAGGAACGCACCAGCGTACAGCTATTGCCACACTGTGTCGATATGGTTTTTAAATGTTTCGCCTTCCACTCGAATTCGCCCACCTCATCCGGGGAACGTTCTAGGATATGTGCGATCGCTAGCAGACACGATCGTACTATGGCGGACCCGGTGAAACTTGTCGATCCAACGAGCCTTATGCAAAGCAATAGCTTCGGAATAACCTCGCCAATGTCTATCCGTCGCACATCATCCAGCAAGGCGGCCATCGTTTCAAGAACCTCCAGCAACGAAACGATACGTGGAACATCGCACTTCTTCAGCATCACATCCAACTGCTCCAGTGCGGTATTAAACACACGTAAATCCCAACCATTTTCGCATTTTGTCGCACGTTCTACAGGTTTCGGCATGCGATCCGTTATCTCGCGCTTTCCATCCTTCTGATCAGGCTCGCTAGAGCTCTGCGAACCACTGTACAGCTGTAACAAGCCCCTCAGCATGTTAGCATTCTTCCGGTACAGCGCTTCAATGCATTCTTCCGAGCGTAACAATGTGAGGAAGAAATTGTCCTCCATTTCCAGCACCGTATACAACCAGTCGCGAATCAAATAAAACCCAAGATGCAACATTATTCCGATGATGTTTAACACCTCCACCAGCATCTCCTGGTCGGCTACCGTCATCGGAGGCGTGTGTAGGTAGCGCTTCAGCGCACTAATGACTGCACCCTGCTGACAGACAGAATTCTTTAACGGAAAAATCAAATTCGTCTCCAGTGTGGCCAGCCCAACGTAAACGTCCGTATGTGCTTTAGCAGAACCAAGTCGTCGTAAGCTTTTGCGAAAAATGGTTATCAAATCCACCATCTTTATCCAACGGATATCTTGCTTGGTAAGGCGCAAATTTGCATCGAACGCCATTGCCGTCTTGTTGCCGTGGTACTCGAGCGGCCACTCCTCATCATTGCCGGTGGATGCATTGTTGACGCGTTTGGACGCATTGTTCGGCTTAAGTATCGCATCCACTCCGTCGAACCACACCTCGGCAAAGGTAAAGCGGATGAAACGTTTCACGTACTGCTGAATTGGGAATCCGTACGGTAAACTGTCCCCGTTGGCAGGCGAATGTCCACCATTTTGCTGCACCATACGTCTCGATTGGTTATCCACGTGATCCGGTTGAAGCACAATGCTCTTAAACAGCTCGTTTCCGGTAAAACTTTCGCGGAATGGGCTTTCGCGCCAGTGGAACGTCGATATGAATGGGGTTGAAAAGGCGGAAATTGCACAAACGTAAGGCAGCGTCACCAGGGGCAATGCTCCTGTTGAGCAGTCGGCAAACAGTAGCAAAAACAGCAAAGCGCAACACTCCATCCGGAACACGGGTATGTGATGATGGGCAAGCAGTGCGCGTACGATCAGCTGACAAGCCGTTGTGTTTGATCCGAGATATCGGCGGAACGTTTTGATGCCGAAGCACAGCTTCGTCAGTATGCCCACTGCCGGGATGGCCGCATCCGGATAATCTAGCTGCGGTTCCACGAGCAACGATCGACTAAGCGCCTGCATTACCAACACCCAGCCGGATGTGTTGTGTATCAGCTCGCACAGTACCGGATCGTCCGCCATCACATTGAGCTGCGTTAGTGCGCTGCGCCGTAATGCCGGATCACCATTTTCCTGTTCCAGTGCATCCAGCAGTGGCTTTACCGCACTCGCATCGTACACATTGGTAATCTTCACACGCGGTAACCCGTACGGCACCGGCACCATACAGATCGTGTTCGGGATGGTATCGCTGATGTGTTCAATGCGAGGCGCAAACTCTTCACTTCGCTCGACCGAGCTGATCAGAAATAGTACCCGCGTGAGGGCTTCCTCGCGGACAGTGCTCTCACTGTGAAACAGCAAGCGAAGATTGCCTTGTAGTACATCGAGCCACGGAAGACCGAAATCTGGATGGAACATAGCGATAATGACACGGGCAAGCTTTGTTTCGTTCCGTTCGATGGCAGCCACCTGCAGAAGTGGTGCAATCGGTAGGAGTAGCTCCTGCACGTCCACCCATTTGTCGCGCAGGTATGCTTTCGAATTGCACAGAAACAGTAGCATGGTTTCAGCGCACTGGCGAATCTGTGGACAAAAAGGTGAAATTAATCATCCATTGTATGAGGTCTGTTGAGTATTATTCAAATTTTACTGATAATATCATTAACGATGCAGAAGCAGAAACTGAAACTATTTATTTACCAAAGGAAATTTTTGAATCACTTAGTGAAAATTTTCAAATAGATAGTGGAATATTGAAAGCTGAGCTGTGAAATTTTCCCCTGTGCTGTGCTTCCCCTAATTGAATGGAAAACCCCACTATATGATTGCAAACTGCAAAGAACGAGCCTGCAATATTCTATATATAATTCTACAATTCTACAGTATGGATCGAAACGCTGCATCGCTCTCTATTTGGGGGAAGGGTGTGCACATTCTGATGTACATTACATCCGTTAGCGAGGAAATGTTAAAGGACCCTTGTAATTTCTAACGATGTAAACTTACAAATTAACAACGAGAATTTCAATAAGTTTTGAACACTGGCAGTATGTGTGGAATTCTTTGCAGGATTTAGAATGCGTTTTTTTTTTTGGTTTGAACGATCCTACCTCTGTTAGATCTTGACTTGTTGGGCCTATTAACAAGGCTTTTTTGATATTTGAAGAGGCATGCTAGATCCGATCCGATCCGGATGTAGTGCCAAACAATAAGTGATCGTCAAGAATAATCGATAACCGATGAAGACATTCAGGACAATAAACATCGAGGACACTGTTTTCCAGGGGTCTTAGCGAGGCTAAGTTGGATTGATCGGTAAAGAATCTCTTATAAGGAAGGATTCTGGGTACGCTTGTACTGCAACAATCAAAAAGGAAGTTTGTTCATTCTATCAATGATGAAAGCGTTGAGGATAAATCTACCTTAATGCAATTAAAACAAGATTCGTCGGTTTTGCCAAGCGAAGTCGTTATCACTTTACCACCCGACCAAAGTGCAGATGTCCTGTAAGGCTACAAAAAAAGATTGCACACATCGAAACTTCCTATTTTTCATCGCCTTATAAACAACCTAACCTATAATCGCATTCATTTTGTTCTACACATATGATTCAAACTTAATAAAGAAGCCTTACCTTGCTGTTTCGACTTTTGTAACCAAAGCACGTAATTTCGGTAAGAATCTGCAGCGAAAGGGGAATACCCATGGCACGCAATTTCGGTGCCGAGCTGGAGAGCAGACCGCGACGCGTGAGAATAGCTCCATCATCCAACTGGCCAATAAATTCCTTCATCATGTTCGCACAGATCTCGTAAACCTCACTGCCCGGAAGAAGAAAAAAACGGATTTAAAATTGAATTTCCCTTGGGTTTATAGAAGAGTTAAAAAAACACTGATGCTTACCTCCTGATTTCTTCATCCTCGTTCGCCAACAGACGCACCGTAATCGATTCAATAACGTCCCACAGCGGTTCATCTTCCGCTACGGAGCTGGAACAGCTAAATAAAAAACAAGAAAAAGAACATAAACGTTAGAACGAAATCTTGCACCATCTTTCCCCTCCGATCTTACTTGCCAACCGCTTTCAAAACGCTCCGCACCAAATCGATCGACCGATGCAGACACAGCGTTTTTATCGCTTCTGATCCGATTAGCAGCAGATGTTCGTCGCTAAGCTTCGCATTTACGCTCGTGTCGCGAATCAGCTGTACCGCCGGGATAAACTTCTCCTTTAAGCTCGACAGCATGTCCAACAGTGGTGCATCGGTCTTATCGACCAATGTACCCAACTGTTCGTACATCTCCGGACAGGAGTATCGCAGCGCATAATCGTACAACGCTATCAGACATTCGTCACGCCAGACACGGTCCGATTCGGCTAACGCTTTCCGGTGTGCCGACGAGCCTAGCTTCATGTCGACAAACTTGTACTGTAATGTGCCCGATCTGCCTCCGTACCGGGTAGCGGCCGTTTCATCCATCTCATCCTCCGCTTCCAGATCCTTTTGCCACAGTCGTACAAAGTCGAGTAAAATTTGCATCGTAATCCGGTAGCGTGTGCGAGTAAATGTTTTCTTCGAGTCGAGCTCCCACTCTTGCCGGTAGTGTTTGGCCAGGTAGCCAAAATCGCCACACAGTTCGCCGAATCGGTGGGCTGGAATTTTTTGCTGATCGGAAAAATGTTCCGTCATAAGGAATGTGGTAGTTTGGCTTAGCACGATCAGAATCATGTTGGACGCTAGCTTATCTACATCATCTGTTAGTTCCTTCAGCTGATCAATGCAAAGTTTAAACATTTCGTACACAAACGCGCCGAGCGATATTTGTGTCCGATCACGCTTCTTCGGCGCCTGAATGTATGTAACGGTAAGCATACGCTGGCGTATCCGCTTGCGGAATGATTCTATCAAATACAGCAACATTCCGTACCCTTTCCGTATGCCGACCCGTCCGGTCTGTATCAGATGCAACAGGGACAGTGCAACGTACGGTGGTTGGAGAAAGAATTCCGGCGGATAGTTTTTAGTGTACGACACGATGTAGTTTAGGGCACGTTGATAGTTTTCCTCATTCGTCTCATCGAACAGTGATTCGTTCAGCCGCTCCAGTACGCCGCTCACATTCGAGTCTTGCACATCCCAGCATTCGGTGTAGAACGTGTCGTCCCCTTTCCACCGTGATGCAAACGAGTTTATGACGGTCGTTCTACTTTTCCCACTCACTGCCGGTTCATCGTTCGTGAGATCGGTCCCGTCCAGCTTTAGGCTACCCACACTATTCGCCACACTGTCCAGATCGATGCTGCTCATGCTGGATGTGGTAGTGCTGGAACCGGATTTCATACGTTCCACCTGGTTTATGATGCTTTCTACCAGTTCGTCGCACTTTGCATTCGCCCCGATGAGGTAACGAATTTTTAGCAGCTCCTTTATTACTCGCGTCGGGGTAAAGAAGCTTACTATTTCATGTCCGTATTTGCTCTGATTTTGAAGAATGATGAAGAAAAAAAAGGGGAGAAAAAGAAAAGAAGTGTATTCTTTTGCTTTGCTGAGGAAGATATTGCCGCGATCCTCGGGCCACCCATACCTCGAGCAAAAGCGACATTGTCTCCAGCACGGTCAACTCCATCACCAACGGAACATGCCAGAACCAGCGTATCAAGTTCTTGAACAGGGCGGATGCATTAACGCCAATGTCCACATTCTCCCACAATGCACGTCTCAGCGTGCTTTCGATATCCTGCAGCGAACGGACGCGTATTTCCTGTATCGGATGTACTGAAATGGAATGAGGGGGGTGCATCAATAAATATCCAGGCCCACACACACACACACACAAACACACACGCACGAACGCTTCCGGGAAGGCGATCGAAAGGCGTCTCTCTCCAGCCGCTACTTACGCAATTTTTCCAGCGTGGCCGGATTAAGCGTGCTTGCCATTGTGGCGTACGCACAAGCTAGGCGGGTGTGCGCGTCGCTTACAATTACTCAAAACAATGCGTGTGGCTCTATTGTGCGGCTTTCGTATATAAGCTAGCAAACAATGCAATGCTCCAGCAAGAAACAAAACTGGCGGTTATTCATGCACCCGGCACAGCTCTTATTTTGACGCACGCTGTCAATCGGGGACTGACGTTTCTACGATCCCTTCGGGAACGCCCGCAATTGTTATTTGGGCCTTTTACCCAGTGAGCAAGATTGAGGTTGCTTGTTGAAAGCGCGAATGGTTTTGTGCAAAATTCTTAAATTGGTTGGTTAAATTTGGTTGCTAACATGTTAAAGTAAATCTTTTCCGTTAATCTCTCCGATAGGTAATTTTTTTATTTATATATTTTATTACAGTTCATTGTAGCATGCGAGGCCGATTCCGGTTCCGGTTGGCCAGTAGTCCCGCAACAAACAGCGTCCGAGCGTGGCAGTTCCCGCACCAAGGTTTGCACCTTAGTAAAAACATGCTCTATCTGGTGGTGGAAGATAGATCAACTTCTCATCAATATGCATTCCCAAGTCCCTGACACAACTTTTGCGCTCAAGAGTAGCACCGTTTAACGCATAATCTTACACTAAAGGGCACCGCTTTCTCGCAATCGTAACGACGACACACGTCTCGAACTACTACTCAAGACCATTTTTAGAGCACCAGGACTAGAACGTGCTCAGAGTGGCGGTGAAGGCGGAGTTGATCCGACCGGTGTTGGATCGGCAGGAATATCTTAGCATCGTTCGCGTGTAGCAGCAGAACGGCTGGCAAGATAGACCAAGTTCCTGGAGCCTCGCGAACAGCAAGGTGTGTGGGACGCTGACGAAGGCTGATTTGACTTCCGCGTACAACGCGTCAATCTGGGACCTGGCATGGATGATTCTGTTGCAGAGGCTAACGAATTCAACCAGTTTGATGGTGGTTGAGCGCTTATAGACGAATCCGTGCTCTGATTAGTTGGAGGCAGCAGTGAGAATAGGCACAAAGCGAAGGAATGCAGCGGTAATTACTAGCGCTTGATTTGTCCGCCTTTTATGCACGAGGTCTAGCCATGAGGTTTTCCTGCTGGCAGAATAAATACCCAAGCTCTATGAGTTTCGAAAGATCGAGGCACAGAGGTGGCAACAGAACGCTTCAGCTTCTTGCTTTATATTTAAAGACGAAAAGAGACATTTACATCTTGTAAGTCATTTAGTCACTGCAATTGGACGTCATAATAAACGTATAAACAAACGTTGCACAACATTCCGACACTGAACTTTACTACGCGGGTTCAATCTTGGCTATTGTTTTGACTACATTTTGTTGTCTATTTAGCGGTAAACAATTTAGATTTGTTTTGTAACAATTCTTCGTCGTAGAAGCGAAAGCACAGTATCATGTTGCTAAGGAGATTTATATCAGCTTCGATTCAAAACTATCGCCATATTGCGTACGTACAGGGACAATCACCGGCACCAAAGATACGTGAATATTTCTACTATATCGATCACGAAGGAATGGTAATTAGAATCTTACTCAATTTTTCTTATCAGATATCGCAACATTAACGTATACTCCTGTCCACTAGCTCTTTCTAGATGATGCAAGGATAAAAAATTTCACCTCTTGCTTCAAGGAGAAGCAATTTCTGGAATTTTTCTTTAAACGCTTGAAGCTAAACGATACGGACCGTTATCAGGACGAGTTTCCGTTTCTGTCCGTTTGCGGTCGTGAGAGAAATTTCATCCGCTGTGACGATCTACCGATCGTTTATACACATATTATTCAAAATGGTTCGTATGTAAAGTTTGGTTGGAGAGTTAAGGTGCTTTTTCTCTACCTGATAATCTGCACTTTCAGATAACGAGGATCGATTAGCTTACGCACATGCCAGCGATAAAATGAGTGTACCATGGCAACCAGATCGCATCTGCATGTTTCCGGACACTGGACGGGTGTATCATCCGGCACCGGAGCGGTACGGTGCGATAGGATTGATCCGTTCCAAGCTTGCCATCGAACTGAGCTCTTCGTTTACATTCCAAAATGGGGAAGATCGTCCACCGACACACTTCCGGTGGAAGGAGAAAGATTACGAGCTCGATCAGGACTGGTGGAAGCAGACGTACATAAGCCAGCGATCCGCTTGTTAACGGTACCAATGAAATGTGTGATACAATATTTTCACGGATGTTTAGTTCGAACCTGTTGGAAGGGACAATGTCGGGACCACCGTGGAGCGAAAACGGAGCGAAGCACTATGACCACACGAGTTCACTAAATTTTGAACCGCCTCATTCACTTCGTTCACTTCTCTTTGTTACTATCATCATTGTTAACAAATAAATCTAGAAAAAAGTAACTGTACAGGGGTTATTACACGGAAGATAATTCTATTGACTGATTTTGGATTTTATCTGTCTTTCAGGGCCTATGCAGAAAAATGCCTTTCACTCGAGTGATAACACATTTGTCAGATTTTGCATTCCAATTCCGAAATTTGAAAAACGAAAAAGATTCCCCTTGATAAAAATATATATGAGAAAAATCCACTCCATGATTCACTCCAACACAACTTCAAAATTAAAGCATTCTTCTTCGAATTTTTTTTTGCTACTCTTTCTCTTCCGAATTTATTGCGGCTTGTTCCACGTACGTACTGTAATCAACCGCTGTTGGACCGCTACTTTTCGCCGTCATTAGTGTGTCCTTGCCCGTTACTTCACCATCCTTAACCTCTACCGGCTTTGCCGATCCCACATAGGGAGCAAATTGATTAAGCGACTGTTGGATCTGTTCCGCTTTTAGCTTTTGCTGTCTGGCAAGCTTTTTCCGTTGCTTCATCTTCTCCCGGCGCATCAACTGCGCTGGTGTCGGAACTTTGACCACCGCTGGTTTGCCTTTTTGTGGGCTTGCTTTCTTTTTGCTGGTAGGTTTCGTTTCTGTGACCGCTTTCGGCTTCATTTGGTTCTGGCGGGAATTGAGCGTCCTCACCGATGCCCAGTGTGGAAAACTGCACGGGAAGATTGTATTTACCCGGTGCAGTTGTGTTATCACGAACCTATCGATCGGGATCCAATCGTACTGCTCCAGCGGTGGACAATCGTACTGGATTTGGCTTAATAGATCGGCCCAATTTAGACACACTCCGGCACTGTTCGTTTGACTCGGTTTTTCGATCACCTTTCGACCGTACACCGAAGGACCCTGGGTGCTTTTACCATCGCGCTGCAGCAGATAGTGTCCGGTGGGGAAATTTCCCATCAGCTTTAGCATTTTCCACACATTCGTGATTAAATTACAGGGCTTGACGCTGTACAGTCGGTGCAGTTCTTCCTCGATGTCACGCAGCTCGAGATAGCGATGGGAGATAATTGCCGAAGTTGTACCATTGATACGCAATCGCATCGTTTTCGAATTGGGCCTCAACAGCTGACGGCACCATTCCTGCAACAGCTCCGCTAGTGTCATCTGTTCCGCACCGAATTCGGGCTGATATTCGACCTTTACTGATACGTTCATGAAGACACGCATTTTGCGAAACGATTCGTAACAATCCTGCCGAAAGCCTACCAACATATGGTGCTCATCGTTGGACTGATCTTTTAATTTCCACGCCTGATAAAATCTGCTTTCGCGAATTTTTTCTTTAACAACCGAGGGTGGTGTTTTGTGTGCTAACGACCTCATGTATTCATCGAATAGGAGCGGTTTGAATGATTCCCCTTCTTTCGTCGCATCTTCTTCAATATCCTTCACAGGACTTTTCGATTTGTCTTGGAGATGTTTTCGTCCCTTAAAAGACATAAAACTTTTAACGAGCAATTTGTACGCCTTTACCTTCCTGGCGTGGGTTGAAAGTTTGTTCGGTGGATGTCTGCTGTCCATGATTAAGACCTTCCGCCCCTCGATCAGCTTAATTTCGAACGGTATCGTCCACTGGTCCTGCATGTTTTGGGCATAATTTAGCAGAAGCGTAAAGGCACCGGCCGGCATCACAAATGCTACATCCTTTAGGTGTTGGAGAACAGCACGAACGTTGCCAATCTGTTCATCCCGCTTACACCGTACCGCACACCATTCCGCTGTGAAATCTTCCAGCACTCGCTCGTTCCTTTTAAGCGTAATCGATTTTAATACATTTTCCGTAAAAAGACTCCTTACCGTCCCAGTTTCGTGGACATCTTCCCCGGTAGGTTCAAACAATACGTTAGTCTCGTTTTCTGCGCAACCAAAAAATGGAACAACCGTCATCAGCACGTACTGGCCACCTAGCTCACGCTCCAGCGCCAACCGTTCTCGTACTTTTGCCTGCCAAACCTTTACCACCAGCGCGTTCAGTTCCGGTTCGATCGTTTGCATACGGCGCAACAGGTTCGTGTTGAAGTAATTCTTCACAAAGCTATCGAACATTTCCTTTTCCGGGGCAAGCTTTACCATCAGCTGCATGTATCGGGCGTAGTTTTTCTTCTCCTTCGCGCTGTTGAACGGTAAGCGCATGTTGATACGGTTCTGTACCGTGAGGCAAAGCTGATGCTCGTCGCGCGTCAACACCGAACCGGAGGGAAATTGATTGAAGAAGAGTAACGATTTGGTGCACTTTACTTCCAGCTGCTGTACTTTCTGCCCGGTGCGCGGGTCGGTTGGCATTTCTGCGGGCAGGAAGAGGGAGGATTCATCCACCAGAGAGCATATTTCATCGATCTGATGTACCGGATCGATTTCATTGATGTGGAGATTGAAGATGTCATTGTGATGGTCGGCAAAATCGATCGATGCTTGTTCGAGGAGTTTTCCTTCCGAGCGTGGATTGTGGCGGGACCTAAGGTGAAAAATTTTTTTTGGAAATGGTCCTAATCACGTTTCGAACTTGTTCACGACTTACCAGATCAATTTTTTGTACTCTTCCATCGCCGGACGGTGCCAGTTCGCGGTGATGCTTTGTTATTGTGCGCTTTTTTGTAGCAAGCCCCTGCTGTCAGTGGAGATTGTTTTGATGCCATTTTACTGTCAAGTATGAATGTGTGTACGATTTGTGTGTTGTTTGTTTACCTCATTGAAAAGGCAGAAGAGCGATCCCTAATTTCATTACGCATCATCACGCCTTGGTGCCGGAATAATAAGCGCGATTGATCGAAATGCTGACGTGAAAGTGGTGGTGTACGATATTGAACGCTTTGCACTCAAACACCGTCCCTCTACTCCGGCTCTGCATCGTGTGTCGTGTATCATATTAAGCAATCCACACATCATGTCCTTCCTCGGGCTCCTGAGCTACGTTTCGCTGCTGGTGCAGATATGCTTCGTAACCGTCTCGATAGGTACGTAAATAGCGTCAAGGCGTTCGGGCATCGTTCTTGGAACGCGGCCATCTAATGTCGTTCCTTTTTTCTCTCTCACGTTTACACCCGTTCAATCTCCAAACAGCCGCCGGTCTGTACTACCTAGCCGAGCTAGTCGAGGAATACACGGTCATCGCGAAGAAAGTCATCAGCTGGATGGTAGCGGTGACTGCCTCACTTTATGTGATATTTATCTTTACGGAAAACTTCTCCTGGACCATGCTGCTCTGTGGCCTCGGGGCACAGCTACTACACGGGCTCATCCTTACCGATTTCCCGTACGTGCGGTTTCTTTCGCCAGCATTCATCAGCGCGGTGTTGCTGCTGATTGCGAACCATTACTTTGCCTTCGTCTACTTCCAGCAGCAGTACCATTCGTTTGCCGAAGTACTGGCGTACTTTACGCTCTGTCTATGGCTCGTCCCGTTCGCACTGTTTGTATCACTTTCGGCCAACGATAATGTGCTGCCAACGAGCAACGAACGGACACATTTACTCGGTAGGAGAGGTGGCTTCGTGTGGAATGTAATCTGGAATTTTCGACCTAATTTATCCTTTTTTTTTCATCTTAATAATTATTTTCCAGGTGGTAATGACGATTTAGTAACGAATTACTTTTCCAGTCGGAAAAAGATGGGACTGCTTTCGTTGTTTAGCTACGCAAAGGAAAGCCTGTTGCCGCAGCGCAACAAGAAAGCATTTTAATCGGTGCCGGTAAACGTGTACAATCGACGACTTGTATATTATTTCTATTTATTATGATGCCGTATAAAATGCCAATCCCCAGACAAGAAAGGTAGGAATAATAATAAAACAAAACCAAGAACCAGTCTCAATCAGACGCTACGTTCCGTCACTGTGCCATCCTTCTGTCCGAAGTATGCCTTCGTTGCCATGTCAACGAATAGTCCCGTATCAACAACGCCCGGCAACATCATTATCTCCCGATTCACCGCATCCCAATCGTGTTCTTTGTCGTCCGGGAAGCTCCAATCGAGAATGAAATTACCATTATCCGTGACGACGGGGCCCGCCTTTGCAACCGCCATCCGAAGTTTTAAATTGCCACCGAAACGAGCCTCCACTTTGTTCTTTATTGGCACGTAAGCCATCGGTGCAACCTCGATCGGGATGCCTTTACGATACTGCTGGCCGAGCTTCACCGAATCCTTGGTGTAATCCGCAATGATCACCAGCCGGTCGGCACAGGATGCTACGATTTTTTCCTACAAATCCAGTGCCATTAGAGAATAAATTGTTCACCATTTATTTTATCATGCAATCAAATCACACACCTGCAATAGGCATCCACCACCACCCTTGATAAGAACCATCTTGGCATCAACTTCGTCCGCCCCATCGATCGCACAGTCCAGCCGTGGATTACATTCCAAATCACCCAGCGTCAGTCCATGCTCGATGATAAGCTGCCGAGCCTGGAAACTCGTCGGAACACAAACCAACTTCAGGCCTTCGGATTTCACACGCTCCGCTATACGATGCACTGCGTACACCACGGTAGAGCCCGATCCGACACCCACGACGGTGTTATCCTTCACGTACTCGTCAACCGCCTTGTACGCAGCACATCGTTTCGCCTCTTCCAAGGACATCGTAACGCGGGTCGAGTAGAATGCACCGTTGGACAACGAATTGTTCCTCCGTGATGGTACGATTATAGCTGGTGAAAGTGAACGTAAAAACTTGCACCACATGTGCGCTACAGGAATAGCTTTTCTTATCGATCAAACCGCGATCGTACCGGTTTTTTGACAAACCCTTTTTCCAGCCAGCCCGGTTGGACAGGGATGGCAAAGTAGGGCTATATTCTGAAAGGCTTCCTTAACCCTTTTACCCTTTAACTCTTTTTAAAAATGGCAAAAAAATTGTCACAGTTTTTTTTTAACATTTCAGTAGAGTCTATGTTCTATATCAGAAGAAAGAAGAATATTTTACCAAATTCAATCCGCACATTATTCACTGATTTTAGTGAGAGTCGAGCTATTAAAAATGTAAAAACTGTTGTTCACAAACACGAGATTTCGATTCTGAATTGGAATTTACATCTCGATCTCGATTCGATTTAGGATTGCATCTCAGAATCAGATTCGTTTTTTCTCGGGGCCTTCTTGCCTCGCATGGATGGTACTTTTGCCAAATACAAGAAAAACATAAAATTTTTCACAATTTTTGTGAATTGGAATAAAAATGTAATTGCAATTGTGTTGTAAAAAATGAAGTTCGCCAACCCTGGTACATTGACAGCTGATCAAAATTCAACCGGCATATTTTGACAGTTTCAGTGAATTTGTTTACCTCAGCGCATTTTCATTCATTGCCAGCCAAAGAGAAACCATTTTATCGAGAAGCACATTGTTTTGCCCGCCCAGCTAACAGGACGCCAACGGGATGAATTCCGGCAATATGTTGAAGACGCCGATAAATATGAGGTAATGTGTAGCTATAAAATGCATTACCATCGTAGTGATCATAACACGAGCTTCTTATTTTAGCGATTTGCTCCACGGCGGAACCGAGTTCCAGATCGACACCGACTTCAAGTACGATGAAGGCGACGACAACTTCATCGAGGATGACTATGGCAGCGCGGACGAGGATGAGGAAAAGCACAAACAATTGTTCTCTCCCTGGGATCGAACGTTTGACGAGCTTCGGCAGAAGATGGAACCAATTAGCGAACACATCTACAAACGCATCACAAAGGCGGGAGTCGGTGAGGAACTGCCGGATAATACGCAAGTAAAAGTCGACTACAATGTATTTTTTGAGATGGATGTAAAACCGGCCGATTCCTCAACGCTGCGTGGCAAACCGTTCCGGTTCGTGCTGGGAGCGCACAACGTACTGCTCGGCTTTGAACAAGCGGTGAAGACGATGCGCGTCAGCGAAGAAGCGCAGTTTGTGATCTCCTACCAGCTACTGTACGGTGTGGTCGGATGTCCACCACGCATTAAACCGAAGGCGGATGCGCTGTTTGTGATTCGGCTAATCAGTGCCAGTCCGGTGAACGATGGGGATGCGCTGGCACAGCTAAACGAAACCGAGCGTCGTTCGTACTCGGCGGTAAAGGAGAAGGTGGCACAGGCCCGCCAGTACGCGAAGGATTGCTTTAAGCGTAATTTAGTACAGAAAGCGATCGCAAAGTACCTAGAAGCAGTCGATACGCTCCAGATGTGCCAGCTAAAGGACGAAACCGAACAGGAGGAACAGCAGAAAACGTTGATCGCACTATACACCAGTCTCGCCGTGTGTTACAATCATCGCGACCAGCCGAAAGATGCCTGCCGGATGGTAAACATGTTGCGCACGCTGTGCAACGTTAAACAGAACGCCAAGATCATGTACCAGGAGGGTAAGGCGTTGATGAAAATCGGAGATTACGACCGGGCCCGTAAATGTTTGCTGGGCGCCCAGAAGCTAGAGCCCCAGGATGAAAACATTCAGCGCACGCTGAAGGAGTTGAACGAATGTTCGGCCCGGCATCAGCAGGAGGAAAAGCGTATCTGGACGCGAGCGTTCGGTTTGGTGGACGCAACCAAAAAGGATGATAAAACGAAGGAAGCGGATAATGTGCTTGCGGAGGATATAAAGAGGTCGATGAAGGTGTTTCTGGAGGATGAAACGTGTAGTACGCTCACGCTGCCGGACAGGTTCACCGAGAAGGAGGTGCAGGTGATTGAAAAGTTGGCCGACGAGTTCAACCTGAAGCTGGTCATTCACATGCACAACAACAAAAAGCATTACAAATTTCAAAAATAACACCGTGAGACGGAAGGAATAGCTGGCTGAAGGAGTATCAATGCCATTGTTATATTTACTATTGTTAAGTGCAATGTAACACTCAATTACATTCTACATTTTTTTGAACATATACTATGAACTATTCCTTGGGACAAAACAGCATTGTGAAGAATTACTGAGAGCTACATTTATTTTTAATTAAATTAGATTTTGTACACGAAGACGGTGAATTCCATGTATGTTGTGGTCTCGATGTAACAGCGAAAGAAACCATGAGCGATACGGGATAGTATGTTAAGGATTTAATTTAGGATCCCTGTCGAAGCAGTAGAAAGAGATATCCAAGGCCTCCGCAACGACAAACCCAACTTCATCTTCACCGCAAGTGCCATTGGCTTTTGCAAATGTCCTCACATGCAGCACCTTGACGATATCCCTGACGTCGTTTTCTGTTGGATATCGGGTCATTCAAGTACCCACGGAAACGAGAAAGTGGACCAACCTGCCTACGAGTTGGTAAGGAGCTCAGGATTTAATAATACAAAACCTCTCAAAAAAGGGCCCCAACACCATTTCCGCTTAGGGGTCCTCAAAATTGCTGAATCCGGCTCTAGATGCGCCACTTTAGGGGCCCAAAACTTTCATCCCGGTAAAAAGGGACTTCGGGGGACTAAATTCGCCACTGCGGAAGATAGATCTCGTCGATTTTTATCAAAAAATAGAAATAATAAAAATAGAATTACATAAATAAGAAATTGGATTTTTACAAATTTAAAATATTTGTGACTCCTAACATACATATGTACTCCCTGCTGCATGGATCGCGTGAAGATCGCCTGATGATCGTGCATATCCAATCCCTCCAGACATTTGAAATCCAGGATTCTTATCACAGAAAGTTTAAAAGATAATTATAATATTTGGGCAATTTTTATCATCAAGAGCAAATCAATCACTGGGAATCATTTCTTATCTCCCCAATGATTCGACAAATGCTCAAAAATGTCTACACAATTCTCTAATTTTCCATTTCAATTGCTCGGTAAACAAACAAAAGCCCACGTGCCGTTGCTGCATCATGCAATTCTGGCCACCGAAGTACTATTGGGAACCCAAAACACGGCGTATTGCCGACACATGCGCACAATCCAGAAGACAAAGTTTGAGTAGAAAAATAAAAACGGATCCTTTCTCCGCTTCGAATGTCTACAGTCAGTCAGGACACTGTGAGCGTGGCAAACGTGTCATCTTACCCCGTACATAAATAGCGTAAGCCACAAAACATTGCGATATCGATTTTGCATCGTCGTTTGATATTCGGCTCCGGTTCCAAGTTTGAGTGCGATAATCGGTAACCTCAAGGCAGAGTTAATTGATATTCAGCAGCAGTCGCATCGTGTCCGTACTATCCCAGCAGCTCTCCATACGGTTGCATTCGGTACACTTGATGGCCATATAGAGGTGTTATTACTACCGTCACGGTCGTCAATGGTCGCTCGTGCAACAGCAGTATGGTGGGAGGTGTTGTTGGTCACCGTGTAATTCTGATTAATCGCTCCCACCGTTAGTCGTTCTCAGTCGTTCGCGATGTCCACCTCTGCCCCGTTGGGTGTCGTGCAGGTGAATCGTTCCCGTTCGGAGACAGTTCTCTCGCTGGACGGTGGTTGGCCTCCAAGGTCACCTCCACCATCCCTTTCACCGTTTGCTGGATGGCCACGAGCCAATAATGGGTACGGTCGGTTTGGTGCGAGGCCAGTTATCCCGGGTCAACCGGCGTGGATGAGTGGATCGAGTAGTGCTCTACCACGCACCGGTAGCCGTGATGAGGTAAAGCTGCACAAAAGCCTCGAAGAAATTTCGAAGGACATACGCGAAATCGAAGACTTTATCAGTGTGACGGAGGACATTTTGCGGCGGGAACGCGAACAAGACGAGCAGATATCGCTACGCGAAAGGCAGCGAAAAGCGGCCGAACGGACTATGCAGCTGATTCGCAACAAGTGTAGTCCGACGAAGAAATGTTTCAATCGCGTCATCAAAACGCCAGACGGTCAAAGGAAGGTACTGCGCTCACCGACCTACAAGGTGAACATTACCCAGAAACGACGCATTAAATCGTTCAGCCCGAAGGGTGGCTACAAGTCGAAGCTGTACTTTCGGAACGGAAAGATAGGCTGTCAGGAGGCGGAAAATGCAGTTTCCAACCTGAGAAGTACGCACGAACTGGTCAAGCGGATTATTAACGATGAGAACAATATGCTGGTGAAGCTGGAACATCAGCACTACTCGACGGGCGAGCATGATGGGCTTGATTCCAGATCTAGCTCGGTAGACACACCGGTGGAAAGCTTGCAGATGTGCGTAACGGAATCGGCAGGAACGTCACTGTGTGAAGACGAATCCTCACCACCTCCTGTTCCGACAGTGTCCAGTGACGGTCCGAATGTGCTTCACAGCCACGAATGTCAGCCACGGGTTGATGACACCCAAGTCATCGAGAATGCTAATGGGAGCTCTATAGAACCGTTGGAGGATAGGCGGAATTCGGAGTAAGTGTAAAGAGGTGATTGAAATGGAAGTTTGGCTGATGGAAAAAAATATTCGCACCCTTTTCCAACAGGGCTCTCTCGGAAATAACACCAACAAACGGGAATGATTTCGTTACCGTCCGTTTGCGGCATTTGGCCAACCGATTCTCGGAGCGAACTAGGAAGATGCGCAGCAAGATCGAAATTCCTCCAACACCGTCCAGCAGTGCCAGTGCTCCATCAACGGCGCCCTCCATGCAGAAGCACAGCGTGAACCGTATGTTTTCTATTTAAGACCCAGATATAAAGGAGGGTCCTCAATATTTACTAATGCATTTTTTTTTTTCAATTCCTCCCAAAAGAACGTACGATACAAAACTCCGCCTTAACGCTTCAATCTGCCACCGATACACCGGGTTGCAGCCACTATCTATTCTGTCCCATCTTTTGCTGCGGTGGCCGTAGCGATAATGTGCTCGATCCGCAAGGAAAGTTCTACATTGCCTGGCTGTTTATTGTATCGCTTTCGTTCCTGTACAATGCGTGGGTCATACCGTTGCGATCGTCATTTCCGTATCAAACGCCGGAAAACACCAAATATTGGATTGCGATGGATATTTGTGCGGATGTTATCTATCTGCTGGATATACTGTTTGTAAAGCATCGCTTGATGTACCTGTACGAAGGATTTTGGGTGAAGGATAAAAATCTCACACGGAAGAACTATATGCGTAAGCTACAGTTTAAGGTAGGTTTTGGGGTCTGGGTCGGTTGCAATTGGCAGGAAGTATTTACGAAATTCTTTTCTTCAAGATGGATCTGTTGGCGTTGGTACCGTTAGATTTGCTATATCTACGCTTTGGAACCGAGCACGTGGTATTCCGTGCTCCGAGACTACTGAAGATACAAAGCTTTTGGGAGTTTTTCAAGCTGATCGATCGAGTCATTTCATCACCACACATTGTAAGTGATCTGGCTCATTCATCGAAATTGGATTTGGGTTACAAATTAAAATATCTCTTCCAGATACGTGTAGTGAAGACGCTAACCTACATGCTGTACATGATACACCTGACTGCGTGTGCTTACTATGCTTACAGCGCCTATCAAGGTATCTCCACATCTCACTCCAAACCAAAACAGATCCCGATAGCAAATAATCCTCCTTACCCTTCTCTATACCTTTAGGACTCGGTTCCAATCGCTGGGTGTTCAACAACAAGGGACACGCATATGTACGCTGCTTCGCATTCGCCACCAAAACAGCAACCTCCATCGGCAAAAACCCCAAACCGGAGAAGGAGGGTGAGCTAATGTTCATGACCGCCGCCTGGCTGATGGGTGTGTTTGTGTTTGCGCTGCTTATTGGTCAGATACGGGACATTATAGCGACGGCAACACGTTCCAAATCCGAGTACAAGCAGCTCGTCGATGAGACGCTCGAGTACATGCGTCGCCTTAACCTACCAACCGATCTGCAGCGGCGGGTAAAGATGTGGTTTACCTTCACCTGGGAGCAACAGAAATGCTTAGACGAAACGCACATAATGGATGCGCTGCCAGCCAACCTGAAAACCGACATCGCTATCTCGGTGCACATTCAAACACTTTCCAAAGTGCAGCTGTTTGCCGACTGCGAGGAAGCATTGCTGCGGGAGCTTGTACTGAAGCTTCGCTCGGTAACCTTCCTTCCAGGGGATTACGTGTGCCGAAAGGGTGAGGTAGGGAAGGAGATGTACATCGTAAAGACGGGCCAGGTACAGGTGATGGGTGGCCCAAGGAATGATGTGGTGCTAGCGACACTTTACGAGGGCTCTGTGTTTGGTGAGATCAGTCTGCTAGCGATTAATGGCGCGGAAGGAAATCGCCGTACTGCGGATGTACGATCGAAAGGATTCTCCAACCTGTTCGTGCTTTCCAAATCGGATCTAAACGAAGCGATCGTGTACTACCCTAACGCACAGGCCATCCTGAAGAAACGTGCCAAGAGTTTGATGCGCAAGAATGCAGCTCGTGAGAAGGCCGAATCGCAGCAGAGCATCGACACGAAGGACAGTGAGGCGGATGTAGTGATCCGAAATCCACAGGATCCTACCTCACCAAAGTTGCTGAAAACGGTTATTCAAGCGTTGCCGCAGGAATCTGCTGCCGTACAATTACTAATGCAGGGCTTTAAAACGATCGATCCAACGGTGGACGATGAACCGGAGCAACAGCCAAACCAGGATGGAACTTCTGAGGAGAAGACCACGGAACCGGATCGCGCGGAAACGGGTTCGATGCGTAGTGTGGAGATCACGCATACGACTGAGGTGCAAATTGAAAATGAAAAGAACGTAGAATTGCCATGCGATTTGGTGTACAGCATCAAGAAAGAGCTGATGGAAAACAATAGCTACATCAATCTGACTGATGCGGAGAAGTATAAGCTACTGCACGAACTTTCGAAGGATGAGTACGAGGGTCAGGAAAAATCGTCTGTTTAATTGTTCTTATTTAGGACTATTTGAGCAATGAATGTTGAACAATGTTTTGTGCTAAATGTGCAATAATCATCCATACAAAAGCGACCGCTTTGATGATGTTCGCATAAAGTAGTGCTGTGCCCTAAATCAATTTTATTATTCTGTTTAATGACTTAATGACTTTAAATGTTGGATTGTGGATTTAAAAAATTCACAATGGGTGCGCCATACAGTTTAGGGCGTCCTATGGCCAACGGGTGTCATACTGTGTCATGCCTTTAATAACGCCACCAAACACAACACCATTCCGTGCATTCCCTCCTCGTCTCTCTGATACACGTTGGACATTTTGCGTATCGTAACATCAATGCTAAGGTTCGCCTTCGCCCGTGCACGTCGCGTGCATATTGCAGGGCAATAAATTAGCGCCACCTTGCTGTTATGGGAGCAACAGACCGAGAGAGAGAGAGACGGCGCGCGGGGCTTCAGCAAGGTAAGCCACGGGAACGTGATCGACGGATAGGCCGATATCAATGACGGAATCTATACACAATTACCATGCCTTTGGGGGAGGATGTATATGGTTGGCCTTTTGGACAAATGTGTGCCGGTAGCGGAAGTGAATCATCGTGGCATGTCGTTTGTTGGAAGATTGATAATAGTTTTAATGTCATAAATGCCCTTCAAATGAAGTCATGTGTTGTACTGAGTCATTCTGCTTTTTGACCAGAGTTCCATAAAACTATTCCCATTGTTCGGGCACCCTTACCCGGAACTCACTGTGGTGGGAGAGATTTTAAATACACCATTGCCAAGTTATCTCAACACGTCTTGAGACTCGTCCAGATCAGTTCATCATCTAACGTCCACCGAGAGTGACTCGCAGCAAACTCCGAGCAAACCGTTTTTCGATCGTTTCAGTACACCACTTGAATCAACATGGGTACGATGGTTAAAATGCCCAGATTAAGCTGGCACATTAAGCCACTAACATCTTGGAATTTATCATTCAAATTGTGTGTTCTTTTTCCCTTAACAGCTAAACTCGCCCTAATTGCTCTGGCCCTAGCGCTGTGTGTCGTCATCGTGAGTGCTGGTAAGCATGTTCGGAGTGGAGAAAGAAAAACCCCCCAACCAATCCCTGTGCAATGTCCCAACTCTTTCCTAACAGCTGGCGATGAGTGTCCGCTAGCGTCCAAAGTGGGATCCTGCTCGCCAACCTGTCTGACCGATCGTGATTGTGCTAGCATCGGTGGCAAATGCTGCGCCAACTCCTGCAATCGCAAATCCTGCGTCGAACGAAGCAAGCTGAAGCAGAGCACTGACAAATGTAAGTTATCGGTGACCCCACATGGCAACCTCTACTTGTCCCCATCAATCGCGGTGGGGTCTTGCAGGGTTGTGAGTTTCAGTGCTGATAGGCTCTTTTTTGCACGCCTAACCGAAGTTGACGAGATTGACCGTTACATCGACTACTAACGTGTAGTACCTCAAAACGATTATTGGCTTCTCTCAATATGAAATACTAGACATGCTTCTCTAATTACGATTGGTCCTCTGTACTTCACTCATTAATAACGGTTCTCTTTCGTTGTTTCTGGTTATCTTTCGTGTTTTTGTTTCTATTCTTTATTTTTCAACCCCCAAAAATGACACCACATGCAGATAGTAGCAATTCCGGTTCGGGCGCATACTGTGGCAGCTCCAAGTGCAACTCGTTCGAAAAATGTGGTACCGATCCAACTACCAAGAAGCAGAAATGTGTCCGTGCGTGATGAGCGAAATGGAAGTGCATCTTAAGTTGTGTGCGTGTGTGTGGAAGGGAGATTTTTTTAAATAAAAATAAATTGTGTTATGCATTAAAGAGTTGGATTTAATAGCTTGATGGTGTTATGGTTAAAAAATACTCTCAATTTTATCTTAGACGTTAAATATGGCCAACTGTCAGGAATAAAAGGCGCGGCTGCATTGGTAAAACAGTTATAATGGTGTTGATTTCAAGACAAAATCGGTATCAAATCCCATTCTGTAACGGATCAGCGAGATCAATCCGCTTAGAAACCTCACTAAGGTCTTAATTCCTTTAAGGTACGGCTCAACCTTGAAGCCTTCAATCAAGCTTTTACAGTTTAAAAACTGCGAAGCAGTTTAAAGTCATATTTCGAGAAGCTAAATTTAAATATTCTGAAGAGCTTAATTCCATACACATTTTGCCAACCTTTTTGTAATCCTAGCTGCACTTATCTACTGCCATGCTTCATAGCTGCATTAAAAGCTGAATACACTATGATGACGGTCAAGCAGAACGCAAAGCTTGAGGACTTGATTGTAGTGTAAACATTCATCAATTTGATGCCTCAACGAATCAGACTTCATCCGTATCATTTTGAACATCAGACCAAAACGGTTTGGTTTAGAAAGAGGCGAATGAGGTCTTAAAGGCACAAAGTTTCTAAAAAAAAGGTTCTGTTTAGAGTTTCAGACAACTTTTAGAAGCGTTCCTATCATCCCACACGTCGCAGCTTGGATTAGCATGAATAATAAAACATGTTTTTATTGGTGAGAAACAGGTTTCAACTAATCACATTTACTCTCAGCTCCAATTACTTGGAGTACGATTCTAATGTCTGAGTCATCTCCAATAACTACACCACAGTTCCGTCATGTCTCGGCACCCCAAGCCTGTGAAATCTGACGACCAGAGAAAGATCACGTGTCCGAGAATGTTAGAACGAAAGAAATTATTATAATTAAATGCGTCAGACTTTATTATACTAACTTCATCCTCAAGGACTCGTGAAATGATGGTGAAATGATATCGTGAACGACAAGAGAAATTCAACAAAAGCTTATCGCCTGTCTTACGTACTTTTACTGAGAAATATGTCACTGTAGATCCCAGCACGAAAGAATGCGAACGATGAAAGAAGTCAGGATCCTTAGGGAATCGTCGATTTTCTAGCAAACAATTTCGCCAGAGAACAACCACCATAAATTCCTTAACGATCATTCCTGACTCCTCCTGACAACGAGGTCTTGATGTCAGAGCAGTGACCATTTACACACTTTTCATTGTACACAACCAAATTTAAATATGGGCAAATTTCGGGAGAACAAGCATAAACCTCGAAGATAAATTCAAGGTGAACCTAAAAGCAACGATCTTCGTATTCTAAAACAACAACCATTAACACATCCTGCTCATCCGTTCATAAATAACACGTGCTTGTTTATTGCATGACACCAACCGGACCGAATACAGGTAATAACAGCGCAGTAACTACTTCCCCCTTCACTTCTGTCCTTCGTCTTCCTCCGATTCTACTGGATCTTCTTCCGGCTGTTCTTCCTCCGACGATGTTGCTGCGGCCGCCTCTTCCTCCGATGCCGACACTCCTTTGCGCTTCGGCTTGGCAATGTCATCGGCGGTGATCGAGTACGAACCGGTCAGCGAAGATGATACGTCAGCCTTACCATTCGGATCGACCTGCGGCCCATTACCGATCGGGATGTTAATCTCCTTCACCACACGGTAACCCTTATCGTCGGCCTCGTAATGCACGGTGCGCTTGAAGAACCCGTCACTGTACGAGTACATGCCCTTCAGCGACAGTCCGTTCCGTTCCTCCTGGCGCATAATCGCATGATCGTTGATCGTATCGTTCACGGAGGTATCGTACGAGTACTGGGCCGATTTCGCTTGTATCTTCTCCAACGATTCTTCGCTAGCTTCCTGTGATGCAGCTTCTTCGGAGGTGGGCGCTACTTCCGCGCTTGGCCGTTCTTCCGGTTCCGGGACGGCCAAACGTGGCTTTGTGAAGGGGAACTTCTTCTGTGGCGCACTGTTCACTAGCGTTGCGATCAGGACCAAACACACCGCAAAGGATACACTGCGTGCTGTCGAGGGTACCATCCTAGATCTGTTACACTGGGCACGTCAAACACTGTGGGGTAAAAGTTCTTGGGCGTCGATGATAGTCGCCAAACGGCTGCCAAACTGGAACTAACATTGCCACTTTTCCAGACTGACCTATTTATAATGCATCTTTTGTCATGCCCGACGCCGGGTAATGCCGGCGAAGCAGGTTTTCCTGCCCCTCTTGTGATGCTCCAATCTTCGACGTTGCTAACCAGTTTTGGAGCACACAGGAACAAGTTTCACTTTCTATGTCCCCAGGCACGCACCGCTCAGAACGCAAGAACGCGACTGGTTCGATGAACCAGCTTTGGACGATGCGCGCTGATGCTTTCCGACCCGGTATGACCCAAGACGGCTCCTCATCTGCGGCACGGTCTCGGTCGAGGTCATCTACCGTCCGACTCGCGTTCGGGCTTTTCGGTCCCGTACACTCGTACACCCGCGGGAAGATAACAACCCACTTGGCGCTGAGAAGCTGAGCTAAAAGATTCGCGCATAATAATGTGGAATGACGATCGTTAGTGGCATAAATTATACTGCTCTGCCGGACGACGAAAGCATGCACAAGTGGATCCTTCTTCGATCTGTCAGATAAACGAGCGATATTATTCAACGAAAGGCTTCGCTCGGAACGTGTTCTAGTGGACCATTATAGTGTATAGAAATTCATGCCGTCCGGTCTCATCTCGATGTTCACCTTTCGGGCTCCGTTTTGAAACGATTTTAAATGGCATCTTCACTGATGTGGGTGACAGTTTAACCCATGCGGCATTAGCTAGCGCATTGATCGCGTTTAGTTTTAAAGGTTTTAGTCGAAGATTCTGCCACTCGAAGAAGCAGAAGGCCGAACTGTCTTTAGAATCTCCAAGAATTAAAATTTAAGGTTCAATGGCAAGGTTCTCCTTACGACAACCAATTATATGCCCTTAGGCAAAATACAGTCAACACTCCACAGGTGCTAATTTTCAGTAATTCAATTATGCTTTTAATGAGGACATGGTTAAGAGGTAATGAATATTCAATAAGATATGCAAATTTAGAGTCCGCAAAAAAATGGCTAAAGTCCGTCCCCTTCGCGTTTCCCCCTCTTTCTATTTCTTGCTCAACATAATTCATGCATGCAAGGATGGATTGATAGTTGCTGCATGCACAATAACATAATGAGAAAACAAACGCATTGATGATGATCACAATTTATAAAAACATTACACACTCTTTTCTCCTTTGCCGAAACCCGGGATTGAACCGGGGACCTTTAGATCTTCAGTCTAACGCTCTCCCAACTGAGCTATTTCGGCTCGATACTAATCTCACTTAACCAGAAGGTTTAGATTGCGTTTCAGAAATGCATGCGCCGATCATTATGCTGGGGAAGAAATGATCGCGCTTGCAACTGCAATTCCATTATCACACCTTGCATGCTGGTACCGGGCATTAACACCATCGTGTTATTATCAGTACGGTCGATGCTTACCGACCGGTATAGCTTGAGGGTGTCACGATCTTACACACACACACGAGCCTGCAAAATACTATGGTTGCATGCGGAAAAGAAATTTTTAAAGACAATTATGCTCAATCCCTTCGCGTTTAACTCTTGAAGGCAGAACAATTAATTTTTGCATCACACAGACGATCCAGAAAACGAGACTATGTTTACAAACATTACAGTAACCCTATATTTACGCGTCTCTTTGGAACAGAATTGGAACATAAACAGTGCGTGTATGACTGCTTGTGCCTGCTATCAACATCATGCTGATAGCAAGGGTTTAATGCAGGTCTGCCATTCCCGAACCATCTGTTTCCAATCACGCTCGAACGAGGCGTCGTCCTTGACATCGTGCTTTAGCATAGTGTTGATTTTTGCCGTTTTTTTTTTGCTTTCGAGTTTTTGGTTCTTCGCATTCTTTGCACCGTGGGCTTTTGAAATTCAAAACTACACAACTTTACGGCCCCCGTACACAAACACACTGAAGCAATCGTTTCAGGTGTTCGAGGGTTAAGTCCGTGACTTTCAACTTCAATCCCGCCATTGGAGGTCACTTGTTAGCGCTAAAAACAACACGTGTCTTGATTCTTTTTTCGTTGTTGCAGAAAGTTCCAACCGAAAGCATGCGCTAACAGAGCATCGAAATAAACTTATCGATACGAAACTGATGCTTTAAAACTGAATTTAAAAAATCAACAACTACATCTTCCGCGCTACGGTGGGACACGATCGAACAAGCAGCTCTGGGACCTCCTTCCAAAGCGTCCGCTTCAAGAGACATTTAAAAAGCAATAAAGAATGAATTTACGTTTCAGACCCCCGCTTCGTTAATCTAGTTTGAAAACCGTGTCGAAGTTCTTGTGTCATCCACCGTTGCTTTTCTCCCACCGAGCCACGCCTGAGCCTAACAAAGCCACATAACTTATTTTGCCTGCAAAACTACAGAACGGTCCACCCCGCCTCGCCCAATTTACCGTGCACCTGCCCGGTTCACGAAAGTGGAAACTTTGGCTATAAAGCTTCGAAATGAAGAGTTTTTCCCCCCACCGAACTGCTGAACCTTTGGCAAGATACTCCACCCGGCTCTCGTGTTACTACTACTTCTGGCGCTCTGTCGTGCCAAGTTCCCACTAAACTTGGAAACCATAATTTCCAAACAGACTACCGAGACCGTACCAACCCCCGGCCGTTTTGCATGCCAAACAATTGACTGGGTAATGAAAATTATAAACTTTTCCGTCTGATGAATTCCCGTTTCCACGCTGCTAAACGATTCGTAGCGGACGGGTGCGGGACACGGGCTGGAACTTACGCGCTCCTGGGGCGTGCCGGGCCTCTCCACCTCCCTCCGTCTGGTGCTTTCTCCTACAGGAGGTCCGTCCTTCGTTGGTTAGGCATTATTATCGGGTTTAGCTTGTCCGTGTTGAAATTATATTTGTCTAATCAATATTGGACCCAAAATGAATTTAACCCTACCCGTTGTGTAGATCCTTGATGTGTTTGGTTTTTTGAGGTATTATTCTAGAGGTATCCCACTTTCCTAAGACGGAAAAGATGTCCTGTTTCTGGAAATTTTTAAGTAGAAAATAGCATCGATGTAATAAAGTCCAAAGCACTCCTCCAACTGTTAATACCTAACCCGAAGATAGAGAGTACTTGCGACTCATATGATTCATGCCGGTTTGCAGGCTAGTACCGCGAGCAACAACAAGGGAATTCTCAATCAAAAAAAAAGATGGGAACAATAACAACCCCAACCGAGTGAATTACATGACAATCTTCCCCAAACCTTATGCTACGAGTGGTAGGTAGTACACAACGCGATTCGGCACGTGTTGTAGCACGTTACTACCAGCCAAGTCAAGTCAAGTCAAGTCAGTCACTCACTCAGCCCAAACATTCCGTGTTTCGATCGGAAGTCACTCGTTTCGGCTTTCGGTCGGTGGTAGTAAGCAAAAAAAAAAAACCCCAAATTGCCATCGCAAAGGATCCCAAAACCAGCACGGGAGCCGGAAAGTTTTGCTGGCGAAAGTCAGTACCTTGCCAAACTGCGTATGCATCGGACATGGTGGAGAAACATTCGCGAGCATGGCGTCCGATCGATGTTTGGTGTTGTAGGGTGAAAGAATTGTTTTCGATTTGGGTTGTATTCGGTGTACTGCGCACGTGGTTGTGATGTGAAGCAATTATTAGTGTTTTAATTTAGTGTTTATTATTTGTGAAGTTTATAAGAAAATTGTGACCTACTAAAACGTTTAAGTGTTTGTGATTTAATCTTTGCAGTTAAACAATGAGTTACAATTAATTTGTGAATGATTGTTACCCGAAAAATAAGTGATAAAATAAAGTGACATTGCTGTCTAACGCCTCCGAAAAAAAAAACAAACGAATCAAAACCAGTTTTGCAACAAGCAGTCAAAATGAAGTCTTCAACCTGTTAGTTGGATATCTTGCCGCATCTACAACTCTTACCTTGCCATCGAAATCTTCCACAAACGGTAACGTAACGTATGCATTTTATTACACTCTAGGTCCTAAGCTTCCATCCATTTCTGCCAACCAGGCCTTCACACGGTCCAAGTGTGAAGCCAAAGTATCAGTCGTTCTCTACATGCAGTTTGATGCAAAATATGATAGACTTAGAATGGCCACAGTAATGCCAATTTCTGTACTACACTACCGGGTGTTGCGTGTCGGTGGTTCTAGCTTCAGCGCTGTTTCGTGGTGTCAGCGCACATGTGTCTGACGGGACGAGCGTATGCGTGTCATTTGTAACGAATTCGATGATTTACTGATTGGATAATGGCCAACCCCCCCGTTGTGGCGTATCGTTTTCGTGGCCGTGCATTTGTTTTTTTTTGGTGATGGTCCTGTGGTCGTAGTAACCGACTATTAGTGGTTCGGAATTCTGTCGGAAACTATTATGGGCAATGCTGTTTTGATCGATGATGGCATAATTTCAAACTGGTAAAAAAACTGGGGGAGCATAGACATTTTGGGCTAGATAAACATCAAGATGAATGAGTTGGATAAATGTGAAATTGTGCTGCGAGGATGGAAGGCAGCTGGGCAGTTAAGCATAGAGCGTAGAAAGCTTTTGCATGCGGTGTTCCAATTTTTAATGCAAAGAAACTCGCAGTTTACGGGACGATTTCAAGAAGATTGATTAAGTCATGCAGAGATAGACAGGCCGTAAATCGTGACATTTGCAGTTTAGTTGTTCTCCTGCGAGGTAGACACGCGATCACTACAAAGATTTAATTGTTTTAATCGTTTAAAGACAAGAATTCCTTTTGATGGATGTTACTTATAGAAAACTGAAGAATGCCCTTTCATCACATTACCTCAAACAATTCTCAGTACATTTTCTGGTGTGTTTCGCCAGCATTTTTAACAATTTCAAGCCGTGAAGGCTTGCCTGAACTATGGAGAGAGACAATAGAATAAGATCATCTTTAAAATACTACACAATGATTCGGTAATCGTTAAAACAAAAGCCAAATTAAGTTAAGTTAAGATGCTGATGGTACTTCAACCAAATTTTAGTAAACCGGGGCGGATCGGTGGTGGAGGCGACTACGGCGCCTCAGCAGTCTAGCTACGTCGTATCAGAAAATCACCATAGTACACCATTAGAAAGAAGTAGAAGGTCGTTAAGTCAAGAAGATAATTACTATAAAATACTAGAGGACAGTAGCGGGCCCCAAGACCTCTTCTTTATGGCAGCCAAGCCCCCCCACATGTTTCCCACAGGCGTAACGAAGGACTCTGTCCTTGTCATCAGTGAAAATTGTCAAAAATAAATCCTGATAGCAATCCTTAACACCCACAGCTCCTATGGTCTGACAGCCACTTACAGGAAGATCCGCAGACAGCCCATAAGAGCTCAGGGCCGCCCCAATCGTCTGCTTAGTTCTATGATCAGGATATGCTTATACCATGATTTACCCCTGCTAGCCGATCTTACTTATTCTTGACTATTGTTGCTACAAAAAGACAAAAATGCCCCAAGAAACAAGACCTTTTCTATTTGCTTGCGATGATCACCTAAAATAGATACACTGCTTGCCAGATAGACACTGCTCAAGTAAGAATTTCCAATTAATAGGTATCACTCCTCTGTAACCTCACGTTCGGGGTAGGTTCCCTGTGAAGTAAGTAAGTAACAGGCCATCCTTAATAATATGACGGTATCCCTTCTTCTTCAGGACTAGAAATTTCGTCTAGTATTTGCAGGATCAATGTGAATAATTATAATAATTTATAATTATAACCCAGCCATTCGTTCTAGTACATGTAGAACTAGAACTGCATACATTTCTTATTCTGGTGTCCTCAATATGTCCAACGAAATAACAACATTGCTTAGACAATGCCTGTATCCCAGGGCTTTTTTTCTCAAATTTCACTTTCTTTATAGTTTATCGATTAACTACCCCATTCTGGGCTAATGAAATAGAATAAACAATTTTGTAGGTTATCTCAAAGCTCACCAGACGACTACTAGCAGCTAACCTTAACTATAGCACAATAATTCCCCCGTAAATCCTTACCTAATTGCTCGCCCATCATGTTCAGCGATGGAATGGAAACGACGGAATGACGAAACAATTTGCCAGGATCAAGTTACGCCTTTACCGACGAGCACAACCGATTCCAGAACATTAAACATAAATGGTGAACCTGTCATGATTGGATACTGTTGGCAAACTGTCAGCACCCAGTCGAAATAGCGATTCGGTCATGTTTATACCGATAACCCGCCAATAGCGTTAGCATAGAGAACGATTGCTTTGAACCAGTGGGCGCGCGATGATGATAACGCGATAATGAAGGGATAAAAATAAATTCCTAATACCTTGAAGTTCTTTCAATCTTTACGGTTGTGTGTCGCCGATGTATGTATTGTGTGTGTTGCGATACCTCAGAGCTGGGGGTGGTTCGGAAAACAATTGAATGTGAATTTTAGTTCGTCGCGAGCCATCGTTACGGTTAGTCCCTGCTCCCGGAGCAGGTTTTGAACAGAAATTCTAACTTAAAAGGACTATTAACAAAACAACAACAGTCCTCACACTGTACCTGTTACCTTTAAAGTATTATTCACCGTGCTTAAGTGCTGTCTGGTGCAAAAGAAAACAAAAAAAGAACGGAGAAATTTAGTTCGAAAAGTGTCTCCCGTTTGATTGATTGTTGATTGCTTCAATTCGCTATCCACCTGATTGATACAAACGCAAGGATACGAAATGAATCGCCAGACGTTTCGCGGTGGCATGGGCATGGTGAGTGAAATGTGGTACTTAAAATAATATTTAAATTTTAAAACGAGTTTGTTCCATTTGGCTATTGCGCATTTATTTGGCTGAGTAGCAGACTAGTCGGTTCAACAAGAAAATGTCTACACCACTGATAAAAAAAAACCTCCAGACAACTGTTGAAGGCCTCCAAACTGGCTTCCAATTATTTTGTACTGTATTTGCTCCTATTCGTGCCGGCCCGTTTTACCCGTGAAAGTGGTGCAGTAATCCATAAGGATGGAGTTTCGAAGGAAAAGGACATTCCTTCAAGTTTTTGTTTTGCATTCCGGAAGCTACTTGTGCACGAAATGTTCGGAATGAACTTTCAACCGTCATCCAATATAACGTTTTAATGCTAGTTTTACTGTGTTGCCTTCCGTTGTTCTTCGGTTACGGAAAACATTGCATTTTAATTGTTGTTGAATTATTTATATTGCTACTCGCAGTCACTACTACTACAGCCACCCGACTTTCAAACCCGACAGTCGTTTTATCAAAACTTAACAATATTTTTAGCAAGTTTCCTTGCATGTTGACACCCTCAAAGTATGCAATTTGTATAAAAAATCTGCTCGAGAAATTTGAAATTTAATTTTGTTTTAGAAATCACAAGCTTAGCTACCAATACGGCCGTCACTTTCGAAAACAAAATTCACAAGCTAGCAGCTTAATTTAATCTTAAAGAAACCGAGTTTGAGCTGTCAAGCAATGGTACTTAAATGCTATCTTAATGCATCTTAAACATTAAAAAAAAAACCGTAGATAATTGAAACGATTTTTTTCCTCAAGCTATTCTCAAGCCAAAAACACGGCAGTACGTCCAATGTTACTGTTAGCGCAAATGCATCCGCACCGGATCCACCATTAGCCAGGATGGCTATAACCAGTGTCAAAAAAAAGAGAAAAACTCAGGAGAGACAAAAAATCACGCTCAAAATAAACACAAAAAGTGCGCCCGTTCGGTTACGCTCGTAAAACACAAAACCTCCGAATAAACCACATTCAATATGACATAAATCTAATAAGATAATCGATTTTATGTGTTTTGTGGTTGTTTTTTGCATTTATTTCTCCTTCCGTGTACAGGGCAGCGAACGCTACACTTCGCAAACCTTCGGGCCGCGTGTAGCAAACGCCCCGGATCCCGGACCACCAGCTGGCGCGTTTGTTGTTGCCAGAGCTTTTGTTGACGAAGACGGTTTTACCGGTACCGGCCTATAAGCGGGAAAAGATTTATGATTTTTCCTGGTCCACTGTGGTGCGGCCTACGGCACCGACGACTTAGCCACGAATAAATTTCGATTTCGTCAATAATTGAAAATTTCATCGCACGAAAGCATTGTGCCGAAAATAAATTGCTGCCAAGGTTGTCGATTGTTCCGCAGATGTGGTTATCGATATTTAATTATGTTAAAAGGAAGCAAAGCGATCACAAAGTCTTTTACGTTTAGAAAAGTGCTAGTTGAAAAGTAAAACCACACTAAGAAGGGATAGAAATATTATTGATGAAAGTCATTTATAGGAATGGTTTTTGTAAGCTTTAAACTAACGATTATTTTCGTATGATTTTCAGCAACGTCCCAACCAAAGAAAGATGAACAAACCGATGAACAAAAAGCGCCAGAAAGGATCGAAACCGGTAGTCGATGAAATAGAAGTGGCGGGAAAGAATCTACGAGATGAAGCACTGAAGTATATGAAGGTAAGCCGCTGGCTGCTCTTACAGTTTCGTTTTGGTTTATTTTCGTATAATTTTCCAATCTCCGATAGAATTGGAGGTAACTTTTTGTGTTATGAAGGAGAAAAAAGAGAGTTTGATTCGACCTCGGTCAAGAAATTCTCCACATCTCAATGGATGTCTTCCAATGATTAATTACTATTAAATCACTCTAGGAAACTTCCCCAACATAACGTGCAGATAGCAAAGGGATAAACACAGTAAATTTTTAATAGAATAATAACTAAATTTGTAATTAATATAAGTAGCAAAAGTAGCATATTCAAAAATATTTTAGAAAAAATTAAGAAGGAAAAACTATATACTTCACCCACAGCGTTGGAAATCGACGAACTGTCAAAGCTCCATGAGCTTTTTCGATGAAACTTGAATTATAGTTTTCTCGCTTTGGGAGGATTTTTCCTTCCTAATATGACACGAAACAAGTACAATTTCATTAAGGATATGCTAGTTTAGTAAATAAATAATCTATGTAAATACTTCATTAAATTGAAAACTGAATAATGTTGAAAGGAAAAAAAAGTAAAAGGAATCAATCAATTAAAAACTACCAACGAATCGACCTTTTTTTTAAATTACGTTCAACATTTTAAGAAAACGTTCCTATCAATGGATCATTCAATCGATTCTTACTTTCTTTTTTCTTTTCTGATGAAAATATGGCCAAAGCAAATAAGACAATGAAATAAGACCAATTTTCAATTTTAACATTTAAACAATAAGACGTTCTTTATAGTTTTGGGCATCTCATTTTTACTTTTTTCGACACTAGAATTGGCTAGCATTAGGAAAAGTTAGCTTTTTAAAGTCTACACATTTTAAACTTCTTTATATTTTTAATTCTTACGCAAAGATTTATGAGCTGATGGACGAAAATTTCTGCTTCTACGAAAACAAAAAAATCTATAGCTATTTTGTTAGTTCAGGTACTGAGGAACATTTCTGCTAAATATTGGTAAATTTATACCTAATAGAACTATCAAAAGCAGCAGTTTAATTGTTGTCCATTACTGTATCATGTATCTAGTTATGAAATTCTAATTTTCTTTACCAATTCATCAATTACCATTAGTTTGAATGGTTCATAGGCAATCTAAAAACACCATTTCTTTGCATCGAATTATATTCTAGTCAACAAATTACTCGAGAAATTGAAACAACAATCGCTCAACGGCAAAGGTTTAGGGAAAGGGCAAAGCTTTTCAGCACCTTGAAAGCTTCAGTTTCGTCCGCACTTGTAGTTTTGACATATAGGCGGCGCTAGCGTAGACTATGTTCGCGCACGTGGAATGATGTTTGAATTATGCTGGCCTGTTCGAGCATGGATTTCGTTAAAAATGTTAACAAACTCATTTATTTTAGTATTGCACATAAATTTTTAAAAAATAATGAAATTCGAACAACTTTTTCCGTGTAATTTTTCTACATGCAGTTTTGAAATGTTTTGTTGTTGTATTTTTTATATGTTTATACAAAATCACGTTACATCAAATAACATCATAACAACATTAAAATGTGTGCATTTTTCTTAAATTCCAGGTCCGAAACTACACAAAAGCTTTGGGATTGTACGACCAGGTAAATCCATATCAACGCTATTTTATTTCTTTCCTTTTGCCGCACCGCACACTAGTAGCACGTGTTATTTATAGGGTTAAGCTGATGAATATCGGACTTCTAGGGGCACACTAACGGCATCAAACTTTTCCTTCCAATGCTACCGTTAGTGAAGGAAACTTATTTTTAATGAGTCATTCATTCATTCGAAACCGTTGCCTGGTGTGTAAGGAAATTCAACCGGGGGCGTTAAATTTAGCATCAACTACTTGTTGCCGTGCGTAATGTAAATTTGTCTACAGTTCTAGAACCGGAAGTAACACTAAGGAATACTATAAAACTAGTTCGCGTGGCAAACAAACGGACCTGAAGGACCTATTTAATTGGGTGTAGATAAGTTTATTTTTTTCACTACCAACTGGAACTACTTTACCGGCTTTAGTAAATAATTTTCCAAAATTATGATAAGTAAATAAAAAATCCCATCTTCCTCAAATCATTGCAAAAAGTGTGTAGCTAAAATGATTTTTATATCCTTCGACCACGCACACCTTTTGATCGATTTTTTCCTCACGCTTTCTTTGGGACTGTCTCGAGGTCCTTCTACATGTTTGCCCAAATGCAGATTTAGTTTATTTTGTATCACTTTGTATGTTCCTATTTCCTATTCGTTCCATACCTTTGACTGACTGACATGCAACCTATACCCGCGCTTCGAGACCACCCATACACTGTGCAATATTGTTTGGAGCCTATTTGGAAGTTCGGCAATGCCATTTGCAAACAATCCCTCCGTTCGGCGTTTCATATGCCCCGTCCGAGAATTGTAACCCCTTTTAGCTGGTGGGCTTATTTATTACTGTTAGATGTTTGGCTCTTTCGTGTTGGCACCTTAACACCATCAGAAAGAAACCCCTTTCCTTCTGGGTGACTGTGACCCATTGACTCCGAAGGAACTGTAGGCGGCCACCGTGCACCGTTCCGTTTTTATATGTCGTACCGTGCAATTTTTACTATGTTTTATGACAAATCGATTATCAAGTGTTTGTTTCCATGACTCTCCGTCACCCACAGAGGTGTATGTCTGTGTGCATATTTAGGGGTCTTGTGGAAGGTGATGGGTTTCACGCGGAAAAGTGCCGGTACGGTACACACTCTCTTACGCTCTGGGGAGTTTTCTCGACTGGTGCTCGGATATTTCGGTCACATTCCAGTTTCAGACGTGGTGCAAGAAGTTTTAATTCCTGAAGTACGACTTCCCATTTTGGGGAGTTCTAGAGTTCAGTTTGAATTCCATAAGGAGTCCTAAGCGTGTGAAGAAATAACTACCGCGAGTTTAGTCAAGTAAACGTTTAGTTAACTCACTTTCAAAGCAAGAATGAGCAATGCAAAAACGGCCCTTGGAATATTGGGTGGAGAAGATGAGTTGTTGCAAAGTTTTGTGCGCGTTGGTCTGAAAACGGACAACGACGATGACCAGCAGCAATCGAATGTAACGTTCTCGTCTGGTGCTGGTGGTGGTGGCGGCGGCAGTGGTGCTGGTACTGGAGGAAGTGGGACCAATGGGCCACAAACGACCACCATACAACATCAGGCCAGCCAGGGCAAGCTGGATACCCATCTGATACGTCAGTTTTCCGACCATTGTTCCGATATGAGTGACAAAAATGCACCCAGAAAGTATCGGTGAGCAATTGGCTAAAGATTTTGCCACTAGAATCCAGTGTGCGTAAAATCATGTGGTATGTTCTCTTCTGCAGAGATTTGTTCAACGAGCCAGTTGACGTGAAGAAACGGCGATACTTTGATGAAGTGTACACCGATAAAGATCGTGCCGCTGCCGTTAGTATAGGCAAGTGGTGACATACATACATAGGGCTGGAGACTCTATCCTCAAGGTTTATTGTATGACCTGGCAAACCTTCTTTCGCCGTTACAGGAAACTTTGATATCAAGCAAAACCTCATCAACAAACGTCGCCAGGAACGTAACGAAGCGTTACAGACCGAGGAAGCCGAACCGGGTGCCATCTTGGCGTTGGGGATGCGTGAGATCAAGAACGGAAATTTGGACAATGCTGTTCTGTTCATTTCTAAGGCACTTTTGCACCTTTTACACCCTTACTGACTAGTGTTTTGCTACATGCTTAGTGTCAAGAAAAGATTTAATCACCATTTTACCTTTATTTTAGGCTTTGGAAATGAACAACAACGATCAGAACGCGCTAGTTGCTAGAAGCCGATGTTTCTTGCAGCTTGGCGAACCAGGCAAAGCTTTGCAGGATGCAGAAACGGCTCTCGTAATTGACAAGAACAACATCCGGGCGATCTACCAGAAGGCGGAAGCTCTCTACTACCTTGGACAGTTCGAACACAGCCTGATGTTTTTTCACCGTGGTTTGCGTTTGCGTCCGGAGCTGGCTAGTTTTCGACTTGGTAAGTTCCAGGTATCCTTTGCATCGAAAGAAAAGGCTTCTAACTGCTTACCGCGTAACGCAGGTGTTCAAAAAACACAGGAAGCGATTGAGAATACGATCGGCAACAACACCAAGAACCAGCCGGCAAAGAAACCAGTCAAGGTGGACAAACCGAAAACGGCCCGACGCAATCAACTGTCGCGCGAAGAGCTGGAAAAGCGTGCCTCCCGTCGGCTGTTGGGTGATCTATACATTGACAAGGAATATTTGGAAAATCTGATCAAACATCCGGATCTGCGCAAAGCGGACACAAACACGGAAGGTGTCTCGGAGTTCGCTAAGGATGCGATCAACTTCCTAAACAATAGGCAGGAGTTCTGGCGCCAGCAGAAGCCTTGCACGAGCTTGAATGCGAAGAAAATTAGTGGCGCAAATGGTATGCTTCCGCGTTGGTTGTAAAAGGGGGTGGAAACGGTTAGTGCCGTAGGAAAAAAGCTAGCCGAGTAATACGGAAAGAAGTGATAACGTGAGTCGTCTAGTCGTAGGTCGTAGGGGATTGATTGAAATGTTTTCACAAAAGTTTATTGTACTGCACGGAAGGTACTTACTGCGTTCTGTTTAATGTAGAAATTGCTTGCAAATTCTTTGTGATAAAGGCCTAGAACAATAAAACATAGTAAGGTGCGTTAAAGTACACAGTAAACAATCGAAATTCTTTTTTCCTGTAGTAAATCCTTACCTTGCATTTAATGCGCCATATTCCTCAAACCTTTTTTGGCACTTATAAGTTTCTATAGTACACAAATAATACACAAGATAAAACCAAACTTGATAACATCTAAATTTAGCAAAAATCAAAACAAAACCACTATGCACGTTCATGTCAAGTACTGAACGCCGCGTTATAAACACAGCGTGAAACCGTCAAATCGAGGTTGTTTACCCAAACGTCATAATAAATAAAAGCAACAAAAAATAACAGAAAAAAGGCAATAAAATTCAGCTAAAAGTTTACAACTTCCAAACCGTGCTCCGTTCTGTGTAAAGAAAGGTTGTTTTTCGTGCAGGTTAGCTGGTGTTTTATCATAAGTACGAACCTATCGCTTACTACGGCACGAAGAAAGATAGTTTGAACAAACAAACTCTCACTCACAAATCGTAACTGGAAGTTTCTCACCCAAGTTCGTGTTCGCTTCCTGCTTCTATGCTGCGGCTGTATCGAATTAATGTAGTCTTTTTGTGCATTGCGGTAAAAGTGCTTGGCTGGCTTGGTGTAGTGCGTATGCTAAGTGAGAGAAACAAACCCGCCAGAAACCTATGTAACGCGACAGTGGTTTTCCATGGCTGTAAAAGCACCTGCGTAGATCATTAAATTCTTCTTGGTGTGAGGTCCGCTTTGCATTGCAAGCCCACTCGAAGAAGGGCGGTACAAGAAATTCCTACACACAAAAGCGGGTGGTGTGAAGGAATTGACGCGGTACCTTTACGACACGCTTACAGCTGCTTGTTCGATTGATGGATAAAACAGAATTCGCAGAAGGAATAGAGTGGTGCTGTACAAAACGGCGTTTATTGTGTGCATCGTGCTGCTGAATGCAAAAGCTGGAACTGGCAAGGTCAAAGAACCGCCTTCCATGGGGTGAAAACTCCGGTCTGCGTAATATATATTTGATATTCAACGTCGGATTGAAATATGTTTCATGTTAAAAAGTGACTTCATTTTGCATATCAAAAACTCCAAAAACCAGCAATTATCGACTTTTAAATGTCAAGAAGTAGCATTACAACATACACACGCCCTGAAGAAAAAAAAAAGTATTCATTCGTGCCCGTCTTGATACAACCGCACAGCACATTTAATTATATCAAACCTTTTTCTTACATTTCGTTCGCCTGATACGCGCTTGATAAACGGTTTTCAGTGTGGGAGGAAATTTTGTGCCGAGTCGACCAAACCCCCACATATGTGGGTACATTCCGCATCCGCCCTTTTTTGGGGAGAAAGACGGGAAGAGCGCGTTGGCCCACCCAGACGTGTGACGGTGTGATGACTAAGTGCAGTTGCCGGGAAGTCTCATTCCCTTTGATACGCCTTCCGATCTACAAGAATATCAACAGCGGTAGACGTGTGCTTGTGTTTGTGGTTGCGTGTGTTAATATGCGTTGATTGTGTTCAAGGATGCACAACAAATCATCATTTCTATTTATTATTGACGGATCACAGTAGTCATCAAGGGCATCAACGCGAATGTCGGTAATTGAAGTTGTGTAGTGTCCGTGTACCAGCCAATGCTATATCGCGACTAAAGGTCATTCCATTGGCCAGTGTTTCAGGGTGTGTAAATAGTGTGTTTTTTTATCTTCTCCTTTCTTCCCATCCCAGTGTAGGAGATTTGCAAAATGCGACATAAGGTAAAAAATCCTCATCCATTCTAGTGGTGCAAGTGTGTTGTTGTCGTTCAATCGCAAAGAAAACGTGTGAAGAAGCGAACGAAAGAAACCCCCGATAACCGGATCACATTACTTCCTTCCGGTCACGGGTGTAGCGGAAGTTAGCGGTGAAAACGAGACAGCAAGAAGAAACGCTCGAAAGCCGTGCCGCTCGCTAAGCACATTCATTCGCTCGGAACGCGTAGACAGAAATGAAAAACTAAGCCCGGGAGTCACCCATTCAGCAGACGGGACAGACCGCAACAGAAGAGGGAGGAAGCGAAGAACCAAAACAGCAGGCGGGAAGCAGCGGCAGGTGTCAAAGCAAAACGCACACACACGTAGCGAAGAAAGGAACTGGGCGCGCGCAGGAGATGTTGGCCGCGTTGGGCGTGCGTGGGGAAGGTAGCAGGCACGATCTTCACCGCCTGGCAAGATAAACAAATCCACCCAGCGAAGGCGAACTGGGCGAGAAGAAGATCAGTAGTAGTGTAGTAGTCGTAGTAGGTGTTCCGAGCGCGCACTCGGTAGAATATTTTATTGCTCCTCGCGCGCTGCACGCCAAAACCCTGGTGAAGGTGGCTAGAGGACGGTCGGTAAAAAGAGCGAAAAGTGCTGCTGTGGAGGCGCGAAAAGTTTTGGACTAAAGCGGTTCCAAAGCAGTTCACGGTACAGTTCGATTACGTCTCCGTCTCAAGAAGGTGGTCCAAATTGTGTCCACCGTAGGTGCATAGAACGTGCTTCAGTCAGTAAGATACCAACACATATCTAGTGCAGCATGCCCCGCAACGGTGAAGCCTCTTCCGGGCTGGAAAAAGGGGTCAGCAGCTCGAAAACGGCCCCGGAATGGCTGCATCCGGATCATGTCATCATGAACGAAGGTGTTACGTTTGACGTGCGGGTAAGTAGTGGGGGTAGAAACTTTATATAAAAACTGATTCAATTCCGAAGTTAACTCCGGAGCAATCCGATGTAATGTCAGATATTAGCTCCGGATTCAACTCTGGAGTGCACAGCGGAATCAACTGAAAATTGCTCTGGATTGCTCCGGAGTCAACTGTGGATTACTACGGAGTGTACTGGGGCTTAAACTTCGGATTCAAAATCGAAATCGCTATCAACTCCGGAGAAATTCCTGTGCCACCTCCGCGTCGTTTAAAACAAATAAAAAAAGTATTTGTTCTGTGTTAACAACCAGTAATACGATAATAAACCTATTTCGATTATTTGAAATATATTTTTGACCATTTGCTTTACCTTTCGGCCTCCCAATCAATTTTGATTCTCCGTCAAAATTTGTCCTGTTTTGAAGCACACGCTTTCGCATGGAACAGAGGCGCCTGGCAAATTTAAATATTTTTGGGCTAGCAAACCAACTGTAGGATACATTTCCCATTTTAGAAGTTCCGTAGTTACTCCGGAAAGTCTCGGAGTCGGATTAATCCAACTCCGGGAAGAATGAGGATTTACCCATCACTAGTAAGTAGATGCTTCTGTCTGAAACCGGCCTTTTTACTACCGGCTTCCGGTTTGTTATATGTATGTGTGTGTGTGTGTGTGTGTGTGTGTGTGTGTGTGTGTGTGTGTGTTCGTGTTGAAGAATTTCAAACCACTTTTACCTTTCGTCTCGCTTGCTCCATTGTTTCGTACTTCCGGTTAGTGCAACGCCGTTCTTAACGCACCGCACACGCGACTCCTTCCTTCTGCGGGGGTTTCCTCTTACAAAAACTACACCCATCGGCTTTTAATTCGTTGTGAAAGGCAGCGCAATGGTGACGCGAGTCCCCTGGAGCGTATAGAATAATAAAGAAGCGAAGACAACGATCTCTGGTGGACGCTTGCGTCTCCCGCAAAAGGCAATTGCTCAAGAAGCGTGAAACACTGTGGACCAAATGGTGGCCAAGAGGCCAACGGTCGTCGATCTTGCTTGTTAGCAATTAGTGGCGGCGGGATGATAGGGAGAGAGCTCTAGAAACATTGTTTATCCTTTTGCAACAGCACCAGCTAAACGAAAATGGGAAGCGAAACGATAAGACAATCCTTAATGATCCCGCATGAAATGGGATACGTTTGCTCCCGCTGGTTGGAAAAAGCGTGGCTTTGTTTCTGCAACCGTTGAGTGTTGAAATTGCCACAAATGCCATTTCATAAGGCAGGTGTGAAGAATATGGGCCATCCGGAAGTTGTGGTAAACAATTGATTGTCTATGAATGTTGCGGAAAAACGATCTTAGTCAGTCGGAAGTATGGGTTTTGTACCTTTAGGATTTTCCGTAGTACAGATTTAATTCTTTCTCTTGGTAAAGATGACGCTAGACGGGACGGCATAACGTTATTAATAGCAGCAATAGGCGTGGGAAGGAGATGCATTACAAAGTGTAATGAAAATAGGAAAATTTAATTGCTTCTGCATGTGCAAAGTGAGGATCATCGGGTTTTGATGTATCGTGCTTAATGTTTGACCACAAAAAAAATGACGTGTTGTGGGGTGTAAATCTATCAGAGAATTTTTATTTCACCTTCGGTTGCTAAACAAGATTTTCTGAAGTTTTCCCAGTTAATTTAAAAACCGATCCAAAGTTTGGTGACGGTTTTTCATATGCTTTTGAATGCAGCATACAGCAATACGGCCAGGCTGTCCTTCTTGAAGTATAAAAATTAAACAATAAATAAATTTTTAACTAAATTCTTCCCAACAACACAACTACAAACGCTTGCAAAAATCGTTTTTTCTTCTGAATTAAAAAAAAAATCTAAAATATTGCATTCAGATCTGATGCTGATCATAGACAGTTAAGTGACCGAGAACCTTGTTTTGAATCCCATTTAGACATTATTCCCACACGCAGGACTGGTTGTTGTTCAGCTATGGGTGAAATTTTACGCCAGGGAAGCCAGAAATGGGCGAACGAGGACACGATTTCTAGTGCTAAAATAGAAGAAGAATTAATTTGAAATTCCTCCAAAATTGCAGCCAGTTCCCCACAGCTTTTGTTACAGTAAAGTAACATTCAGTAAGTACTGAATGGTAGCTTCACTACCATTCAGTATTTAGGCTTTAGACAATTTTGTATAGCATCAGCTATTGGTATATATCAGGGAAGCCAGAAATGGACGCGAAAGGGCGGTTTCTAGAGCAAAAGAAAGAGGCGAATTAGTTAGAAAATAATTCAAAATTAAACCTTTTATCAAAGTAAAATCAAATACCATTCGTCGTCTAGAGAGCCAAAGACATTCGTCGTCTTGTCTGGTGCTGCTAAGCTGCTAAAGAAACTACGGGACAAATTCAAAAATATTTGTCTTCTTCTTGGCGTAACGACATCTAAGGTCATGCCGGCCATCGAAATGGTATTCTAGACTGCCGATACACCACGTAGTTGGTTTAGTCAGAACTCACTACGGGGGGACGGTCCGAATGGGATTTGATCCTCGGTCCTACCGTTTGAAGACCGGCGCCGCTGTCGCCTACACCACCGTGCCGCCCCTTGTTCCCCCATAAATATTTGTAATACCGTTTAAAACTTTACAGAAGAAGGGAGCACTCTTCTATGATATGATTATTTATTACTACATTCAGGACGTTGAAGGAAGTTGAAATAAACTACAAGAATGTGTTCGATATTATTGATACGTTGTTTACCTGTTTAACGCTAGCATTACATCACCTTATCGCAACGTTGTATCGATTAAGGCTTCCATTCTTTGAGTTTCGCTTGCCTCCATTTTTGCGCTTTTTCTGTCAAAACAGATAAATAACGCACAAGATAAATGATCGCACTGACGCCCAAAAAGCGCCAGCGAGTGTCAAGCCTCGTTTGCTTTGAACGTGCGGCCGCACAAGCATGATGATTCGATGGTATGCGACGAAATAAGGCAGAATCGTGTGACGTGTATGTGTACGATGAAGATGAATCATGCTGTGTGTTGTATCCAAAAAAAGGGGTTTTTCCAAGATCAGGTTTGTTGAAATTTTAAAGAACTGTCCAAAGCATTGCCAGTTGGTCAACAGAATCGTCCAACATAGACGAGCTGTTTAGAAATGGTTGATTCACCCGCAAGTGTACTGCTTTATCACATTCGGTCATTTTCTTAAGCAAATTATCAACCCTTCTGATGATCTTTAAGGTCACTCGCTCAACAGTCGATAAAGAATTCAACGGGTCGAACCTTTTTTTTGTTTCTCTCCTTGCAAATTCTTATTTCAACTGGATATGAAAATATACACTGGTGAAAGTAATTATATTAACGAGATTTATTTTGTTGTATTAACAAAAAAGATAAAATTTCGAATATTTGTGTAGCAAGTAACAAAAAGTAATGAAATTTTAATTTACTACTACTAGAGTAAAAAATATATAAACGAAAACAGCGAGATTTATTAAATGAAAGTAAATGTAAAACTAGTCAAGTTTGTTTGAAAATTGTCATGTTATTTATGTCTATAAAATGCACATAAGAATTATTTAAGTGTATTATTTAAGGATAATTTTCCTCGTTGATGATTCAGTAGTATCTCGAATGAACTTTTACACACCGGAGCTGGTCTATTTACTTTTCAGCTACGGGCGAATTCCAAGTCATGTAAGCCTTAAATTGCAGGACAAAGCCTCCGATGGCTGCCACAAAAACATAAGAAAACCAAAAAACATAAGAAATAATTTAATTTGGAATTGCCACTTTCGTTAGGATTCTTATGATAGTTGAAACTAATTTATATTGCTCCTCTTTTCGAGTGTAGCTAAGTAAAGTTTTTGAAGAAGATATTTCATAAAAAAATTTTTAACACATATAGCACTTTTAATATTCCGGTTAGATTGACATTTAAAAGCATTATCCGTATTTAAAAAGAGGGACCCACACATTTACGTAGTTGCAACTTGCAACTGAATTCATCAAATCTGTTTTGATTGATCTTTGCCACCACTAAAAATAGTATTTTATCATTATTCTCCAAGACCGAAGTTCTTTTGATGTTCCAGCTCTTACAAACAAACGATTTCAGTGTGACCAATAAATCCGTTCATAGTCGATTTGATCTAATCATTATTTTATTGTTAAGTGATTAGACTTAAACTTCTTACCACCACTGTGCTTTAAAAAGTATACGTCGCTGGTCTGCCGGGAAGAAGCATCTTCACCGGTATACGCAAACGGGGAATGCATTTATTTGCATTCCGTACCACGGTTCCACGTACTCTCGCCATTTCCTTTTTATCTCCTGCAATAAAGCGTCCATACGCACAAACCGGAAATGGAATCGGGCGATGAGAGTGTATGTGCCATAGGTATTCGGACCTCGAGTGAAGGCGCCCGCTTTGCATTCCCAAATGGCGATCAATTCGTCGCGTCGTCGATACGGAGTGTCGAAATCGGAATTGAAATCGAAATCGTGTATAATTGTTTGGCTCCTTCCCATTTGGAAGTCTAATGAATCATCGATGCGAATCGGCACGCAAATGCTTCCGTTTTTTTTTTTGCTTCCAGGGCTTTTGCTGTCCTACACTGGTCAATGCCCTTTGTTGTAGACTGAGGATGAGATTAAGGCAACAGCTCGTACTTTCAATGCTCGTCTACACAATCGCAAGACACGTGTTGGCAGCCGTTTGATTGCCGCTCTTTGAAGTGAGCTAAAATTGACTTACAATTGACGTTTTACAATGACGGCCAACAAGTACTGAAAACACATAATCATAAATAAATAATAATGTTACTTTCGTTCTGCTTGTAAACTTCACAGTACATTGGATGTTTGGAGATAAAGGCTTCCATGAAGAAACTCGACTTCCCGACCCGATCACAGGTGGCAAAGTGAGTAGTAAAAGAGCTTTTGTCTGTGCACTCTCAAACCCATCTTACTGACGATTTTCCACCATCCGTTTCCACAGAGAATGCATTAACCGGGTATGCGAAGCGGCCAGCCTGAAAAGCTCCAAAAAGCGACGGGTCGATAAGCGAGTGCTCCAGTGCATATCCGATACGCCCGATATGGAGCATGCCGGCACTAACGTGACGCTTACGGTTTCCAGTAAATACCTGTCGCTGGTGAATGTGGATACGGGCGAGGTCATTGCGAAGCACGACATGCCGAGAATATCGTTCGCTTCCGGTGGTGATACGGTAAGCTGTTTGGACGATAGCGGCCACTCGTCTTGAAAGAGCTAGTGATAATGAAAGCTTTCCCTTTTCGAAACTACGCAGGATACACTCGACTTTGTAGCGTACGTAGCGAAGGATCTGAACGAATGGCGAGCCTGCTATGTGCTGGAATGTGGCGGTAGTCTGACGCAGGATTTAATTGCAACCGTCGGCCAAGCGTTCGAGCTACGGTACAAAGAGTTTTTCAAGCAGCCCGAAACGCAAAACAAATTCCGTGAGCTAACGCGCACGGATAAGGAGTACTACAACGACCTGCCGGACAAGATGCCACCCGATCTGCTAACAGAGAATGATCATCATTCGTCGTCGCAGTCGCACAGTTCCTCCAGCGCGAAGGTATGTGCGCGAAAGGGAGTGTTCCGGAACCACTGCCGGAATCAATTCCAGGATCAATTCCGAAGCCGTTTTCGGAACCAGTGCCCGGAACCAATTCCGATTCTGATTCCAAAACCGGTTCCGATTCTCATTCCAATTCCAAATCTACTATTCGGAATCGATTCCTGAAATCTTGAAGCGCTACGGAATCGATTCCGAGCAAGACAACATTTTGCCCATCATTATTTAATAATTTTTAATTGATTATGATTTTATTTTTACCAAAACAGCAAACACGGGAACGGATACCAAGCAATTTGATCGACCTGAACACACCGCTACCGTGTCACGATTATGTGAACGACAAGCACGCAAATGCCACCAACAACACGCACAGCAATAAGTCAATATCTTCCAGTTCGATCGTAAAGGATGTGTTTGATATGCGTAAGTGAATGATTATAGCAAAAGTTTTATTTCTTTCGTGTACTTATATTAAAAGTGTCTCCCTTACCAGAACCATTTACCATCTCGTCTGAGATACAAAAGTCACAGCTGCTTACCGAATCCTGGTACCATGGCAGCATTAGCAGGGCGCAGTCGGAGCATCTGCTTAAAAATGATGGTGATTTTCTGGTACGTGAATCGGCCGGTACGCAAGGCCAGTACGTGCTGACTGGCATGCAGAACAACTCACCCAAACATCTGCTGCTGATAGATCCGGAAGGAATCGTAAGGCATTCAAAATTGTAACAAACTTTGCGAAATTGAATCTTGCCTTTATTTTTGTTTCCTCCCACAGGTACGAACCAAAGATCGAGTCTTCGATAGTATTAGTCATCTGATCAACTTTCACTGGACAAACTCTCTGCCGATCATATCCGCAGAAAGTGCACTCTTACTCCGGCATCCGATCCTACGGACGACCGATCTGCTGTCGAAAGCCAAACAGGCTCACCTAAACCTGCAGTAGTGTGTGCGATGTAAGGAGGGTCAAGCGAGATCAGTAAGCTAGATTGTTAAGCAAAAATCGAAACATACAACGCAAACAAAACAAGGGAAATGCAAGCGAGCAGAATTGCGCAAATATCTGCTTCCGGCCAAAGCAAGTTAACCAAGCGGGCGGTAGAGGAGAGCTATCATGCTTCTAATACGGCACGGCAAAAATCTCCTCTTACACACACGCGGTAAGTAGTTGTGTGGGTACTGTAGAACTGTAGAATTGTAGAATCAACATGAGAAGAATCTATTTTGTTAGTGCAAGAGCAACACACAAACATGAAAACATGGACATGAATTATTTTTTCGTGTTTAGTTGAGCAATGTTTTTAGCATATCTATGTTATTGTAATGGTAAGATAAGGCGGGCATAATATTACCAAAAAAAAAAAAACAATGAAACAAAAATCAACAGACGATTACCGTGAAACAGGAAATTGCAACGGTTCGTCGAATAATAGACGTTAAGATTTAAAATGAATTAGCTCGCCTATATATATACACTTACTATACATATATATTCACATACAAAACAGTGGAACGCAGATAACGAAATTGTACTGCAAATATTAAGGTACCGCATTCTCTAAGACAGTGATCGTATCTCACTCGTTTCTCCCCCAGCAGCGGAAATTGGGGCAAGCTTTCATTTTCATTTTACACTTATTTTTCACTCAGTGCCAGAAAGAAAAATGCGGAAATAACCGTTTAATGAATGTTTTAAAAATGTTTAAAAATGTGGTGATTTTTTGTGTACAGGGGCAAGATAAAATCATCGAAAATTATGTTCAATTCTTCCTCTTTTGGGTTTCATAAATAGGTTCATAGCGACCAGAACATAGCTCCTTACTGGTATTAGGGTTTGCCTCCTTGAGCTTCTAGCATTCCACGTGTGTTATCGGTGAAACTTCGTGTTCTAAAGAGGTTCGTGTCACCGACTTGTTTCTTGCGGTTACGGATCTCACTGTCGATTCTATTCCTAGCCCTTGGCCACCCTTTTTTGAGACCTATTTCGCTCATAAGTACACACCATTCTGCTTCTCTCTGAACTAGTAATGAACTTCTAACCCAGTATTCAGGTCACGTGTTTGGGAAGAACAATTTTTACGGTTTTTTTTTTCCTTAGCTCAACTCTCACCAAAATCAGCGAAAAGTGCGCGGCACTCTAGCCCCAAATAGTTGTGGTACTTATTCTACAAAAGTTATTTTATTTTTAAATTACGTTTTTTTTGTGAAAAAATTATTGTTTTTTAGCTGTCCTCATGATTCGACGTCTTTTTGTGTAAATTTTGTCATGTTATTCACAGTTTTTTTTAAATATTTTGTAAACAGCTCTGCATACTCACTTGGTTAGTCGAGTGATTATTTTACTGAAAAAATCCCAGGTGGCTTATTTGCCCCTATGGTACCCTTGCCTCAACTTCCGCTGCGTGCTAAACTTCTACTAATATAGTTAGCTAGAAAGGGACTTTCTGGATACTGCTGTGAATGCAACGGTTTTGCTACAAATACGCACACAAACACTTCTGGGTGAGAAATCCGTTAAGTTGTATTATAATTCATCAGCACCAGAGAATGTGTTTTTTCGTTCGTTTGCCAGGTGCTAGCAGAAAGGTAATGAAAATATACTAAGCGAACAAAAAAACAAAATATTTGCCATTGATCGTTTGTGGGAGACATGGTGTAGGGAGAAGGGTGAGAATGATCCTCAACCAAATATTCTAACAGGCACGAAAGGTGGCGCAAAGCACAAACAACAAAACAAACGAAAAGTGTGATCAAAAGTGTTACATTAAACATGTATTTGCACCCTTAGTCAGCGTGGAGAAGAAGGCCAAAAACGAGCGTATTCTGAGTGTAGTTTGTAGCCAACAGCCGATGCAACCATAATCCCCTGCGGAAGGAAAAAGGATTACTTGAGTAAGCGAGTGAGATGAAAGAGTAGAATGATGGACTAGGAGCGCTAGGGAGGAAAGGATTGCCGAAACCAAAACGGCAATGGATTTATCAACCTCTAATGCACGCGTAACAAATTTACACAAACCAAGTATCTCTTGTATTACGTACGTGCAACTATATTTATGTATATTGGGCAAGATCAGAACCATTTGGCGCTCAGCAGAGGGCTCGGTATATCCGAGGAAAACAACAAAACTAACGGGGAGGATAAAGGAAATCAACAGTCATACACTATTAAGCACAAGAGAGAAACTACAATCCAATAGCCGACGCCGACCAAGAGTGATGCAGTTAATCGCAATCGATTGCTTAATTTTCACTTCTGTTGCACATTAAAAAAAGGTTGTTCAAGAGGTTTTTCTTTTCTTGACTTGATTTTGAAAGGGTTCACTGAAGAAAGCTTTTTTATGTGTGTGTGTTTAAAAAAAAAGGAATCAATTTCTTACGTCCGTTCTTTTGCCATCTCGAGAGAGACCGGTATTGTGTGACTGTTATACAATTGCCTTTTTACCTACTTTCACCTACTGCGAGAAAGTGAAGCACTAACAAAGAGAAGAAGGGAAACAAAGATAACATCACGCACACACATACAGAATTTAAATAGTTAAAAGAAATAACACAGTTATAAAAAGGAGAAATATTTAATAGTTTGGTTTTTTGTACCACTAATCTACTCCCAAAAATTGTCTGAAAACGAGAAAAATTCAAAGCAAACAAAAGCAACATAAAAGCCTCATCTAATGTTCGCTTAAAAGCGGGAAAATTGTTTAAAACCATTGAGCAAAAATAAAAAGTACACACATAAAGGCCATAATCCGGAACATAAATCTTACGAGGAGAGGTACTTACTATAAAAAATTGACTTCTGGTCCATCATTAATTCAATTTTTGCTGCCATCCAACAGTCTTTAGATGTTTGAAAAAAGAAACATATAAAACACAGGGTTTTTTATGGGTTAAATGTAAATGCCAACAAATTGCTTCCTTAACTTCAAGGTTCACCCCTTCCTTTTCTTGGCTTCACGATCTTCTAAGGTCACGCCGGTCATCTAATGGCTGATACCACGTGGTTGGATCGTCAGTCCTACCACTACGCGAGAACGGACTGGATGAGATTTGAATCCGGATCCTGTCGTGTGAAGAGCGATGCCGTTGTCGCAAGGAACCATGAAAGTTTTTAGAAGCAAATTTGTTAACATTTTCCTTTTGGCCCGTAAATACCATCATACCATTTTGAAACAGACATCAATAACTACAATAAGCAGCCTCTTTTCCTACTCAAAACCGCTTGCCTCGGCAAAACGGTCGGCAAAACTGTTACAATAGTACAACTTAAACAAACGCTGTAAAACATATTGTGTTTTTGTTTACCTTTTATGCGGTAAAATTTCTATTTTTCTACTTACAAATTACAAACTTTCTCAAACCACACAACTACAACTACTACTAGGCTTAATACGGTGTGCGGATGGGCAAAACTAATCCCAAGGCTGTTGATCCGGAGCGGTCCCCCCACTCACAAAATATATAAAACAATATTCCTCGAAAAAGCGGGGTTAAGGGACAGTGTTGAAAAGTGGACTTCTGGTAGACGCGGGCCGTTTCTTGGAAGGGCCAGTCGGAATGTGTACAAGAGCAGTGGAGAACGATGAGAGCAAACCGGATGACATAGAATGGGTGGAAACGGTAGATGAGTTCAAGCAAAGAGTAAGCTCGTATCCAGTGTATGAGTTAGCCATTATCATGATTATTATTATTATTATTATTATTATAAAATTAAATAATGTTTCTGAGTAACTTTTTCTCGTATTGCTATATTATTCATTAGTTTGCGAAAGAAACTTCGGAACTATAATCGCTATAGATTGAATTTAAGAACAAGATTTTTTGTTTTTATTCGGAACCAGTTTCACCCCCATGTTTCTCAATGCAGGAAGCTATTTCGTCGGATGAGCGAGAGACGATCGAAATATAGAAGTACTTCTTCGACAACCCACATCTTAAGTCATCAGTGCCATCAAAGAGATGAAATTTTACAAATATACTGGCTGGGGCTTAGGTTGTTGCTAAGTAGCTCAAAAGAACTGAGAGGATTTCCGCTATCATGCACTATGCATTCTGATAGTAGTAATTTCTAAGTCATCACAGTTCTGATAAAGATCTTTTTCTCACCACATCTTCACCGTTTGGCATATCCTTTGGCATATACCAAAGGATAAAAGCCATAAACCTTAACGTTCGATCATATCCTCAACAATTGTTAATCTTTGAAAGGATCTCTTTCCGACTCGGGACAAGTTTCACCTCTGTCTTCCCTACGTATGTCGGTCCCGCACCCCAGTAGTGTTTCTCCGCTCCGTCCGGAGATCGCCTTCGCCCATCAATCGCAAACCGCGGGTACTCAAAAAGCGCGTGTTCTGCTGCTTACGATACACCAGGGCACCGCTGCACTTAATCCTGCACAAGTAAATCCGTGTCTAGATAGGACTTGTGGCAGTTGAAAGTCCACGTTTAAATGTCTCCGAGACGTCCACATGGCGATTTCCGAGAAGACAATTGTCTCACCTTTGGTATTTCACTACGGGTGCGAGTCCTTGACCATTGGAACGAGCATCCTAAGAACAGTTTAACCATATCAGTACGACATCCTCAAACGGACTATGAACGGAACATGAAAACAACGTCTGTTTTGTTTTCGGGTATTTTGTTCTATAAAGCATTGTAAATATTTCTTCTTTTTTTGGGTAATTTTATTTCTATACTTCACACCTTTGATTTGGATTATTCAAATTCATACATACATATATTTGCGATTCCAGTGGGCTTACGTATTTAAAAAAAGATGTGTAGGTAAAAGTGATTAAAACAATCGATATTACAAGAGGGTCATCGTACGCGGGACGCGGGACGCATGAAAGTGATTATTTATTAATAATTCTACAATGGAAAAGAATTGTATTTACTTAATCAACTAAAGACGGTATTAAAACAGGGTGTGTGGCTTACAAGGAAGAAATTGTTGGAAACAAAATACACAGAGCGTGGCATATACATATAAAAGAAGGATGATCTAGCGTAATATCAAAACATCATCGACAGTAGAAAATGGTGTGTTTGTGTTGGTTTTGCAGAAAAGGATTATTTTGCTGATTTTTGCTTAAAATATTCCACCATAATGTGTTCCCAAAATGTGCTCTCAAAACCTCCCTTTTTTTTTTGCTGTCTCTTCTTCGCGTTTGTCTCGTTTTTGGAACCATTTTGTTCTCTTTGCGCTCTCTTGCTCTCGGGGCAACGCCACATACACGGCATCGGTTTCGTAAGTATCACAGTGCGTCCAGGGCTTCTGGAACGTTGGTGTGCGCCGGTGAACTTACTACAGTTTGGCCCGCAGCAGCGCATCCTGCTTCAGGCTGGGCAAATTCAGCTGCCGCAAATGGTTGAACAGCACGTCGATGTACTCCTCGCGATGTTTCATGAAGTGGCCGACGTGCGGCGAACGGTCCCAACATTTAACCGTTGTCTGTAAGTAGCGAATGTGAATACGAAGTTCATCTTCGAAGCAACTCCTAAACTAACTAACCTTAACACCACTCTGTTCCCAACTGTCCTTGACGCGCGTGTTTGCCTCCACCGTACCAACGGGGTCCGTTTTCGACATCAAAAATAGAGCCGGACAGCGCAACAGATTCGTGTGGAACATCTGGCTCGAACGGATGTAGTGCGACGTGGCCGGCTCGTGGAAAGCTTTCATGTGATAACTGCAGTAGGAGGGAAATTAAAGTCCATTTTAGTTTAATTGCACGGTCTAAGCAGAGTTCTAACCGGGATTGTACTTACAGCATATACTTCTTCAGAGCACTCTGCAGGGTTGGATTCTTCGGGAAGAGTGCTCTTGGCACACCGACCGATATCTCGGTAATGTCAGCCGCACTGTCCCACACCTGCCCATTAACACGGTCCAACACTACCTGATAGTTTGGTAGATCGCGTGCTATATGCACCAAACACTCGCCCCACAGATATCCACCGACGGAGAATCCGTGCAGGATGAGTCCGTGCTTGAAGTCGTTGTTCTTGAGAAACTTTACAATCTCGGCTGCTACCAGCTAGAGCGAACATTAATGAGGATAAGGATTAGAATTCGTCACCGGCCTCTGCTCGCAAAACCGAACCGACCTGTGTTCCCTTGACGGGCCACAGCAGCTGCCAGGGTGTGATGTGCGTTGCGAACACATCGAACCCTTGATCGATGTATAGCTGAGCGTATTTGGCCAAATGCTTTTGGCGGGCATTCAGCCACGAGATAATCAGCACCGCCGGCTTATCGCACTGTTCCTTCAGCCTAAAAATGGGAGATGTGGTATATTGGGATCAAGGTACATCAGGAAAAAGATTCATTTTCAACAGTGCATTGTGTCTGAGCGCTTTTTTTTACCGTAGAGTTTGTTGATCCTTTTCGATGCTTCTCGGTTTATCGGTGAACAGTTGAATGCTGCGTGTAATTTCCTGCGTTGCCAACGTGCGTGCGTTTACCATCGTGTGCACTTTCGGGGCACAGATCTAAAACCGAGTAAAGAAATAAGATTGCATATTGGCAAGGTAACGCGAAAAATTAACATTATTTTATCGTCTTTTAATGTAATTTTATATATTGTCATAAGACCTCTTTTGCCATGTCCAACAATTATTTGACAGAAAGAGTGGAAATGCCATTTTTTATCTTATTTTGCAAGCAACTTGTTGGACAGAAATAGACTCGATCAGTCCTATTCTAAGGATCGTTGTCCAAAACTTTGTCCTATGTTGAACGCTTTTTTCAAGGACTATATTTTTTCTGCCGTCCCCAGCAGTGAGGAATACGTGGTATCAGCAAGTCTAGTAAGCCATTAGGTGGCCGGCATGACCTAGAAGGTCGTTGAGCCAAGCAGAAAAAGAGAAAGAGAGATTGCTTCAGCTGCTAAAAATAAATATTTTGAAGTATATTACTACAGAAAGGTTAATTTTTGTTAAACAGGATGCAAGAAAACTGTGTCCTTGACTGCGAAAGTGTTTTTGCTAAAAAAAAATCTAGTTTTGACCTTGTCTGTTCATCAACGCCCCAACATCTCAAGTCTCATAAAGATTTTCACAGGTCCTCCAACTCAACTCCTATTCTCTCATCTTCAGTTATAAAGTATGTCAAAATATAGTTCAAATAAACGGAACAGGTTTACCAGCAACCAATGTGTTATAGCACAAATACATTTTTGGTTTGGAAGGATGCGGTTGTGACACTGGAATTACTCCGGGTTTTTCCCCGAGTTGAATCCGGTTTTTAGATGCCGGAGTCGGTGTGGATTCTTCCCACTAATCCTAACCCTTTAGGCGGATATATCGGCACCAAGTTTAGCCAGACGTTAGGTCTAACTGTCACTGAGACCCTCCAGATGTAAATTTTTGGGGGGTTTAGTATGCAAGGCCGTCAGTCAAGGTAGATTTTTTCGTGCCAGATTTAGACTGCTAACTGGTGTGATTCAAACAAGTACACAACCAGCGTTGATACATTTTTCTTATCAAAATTATTGTCTTCCCCAAAATGTAGAAGATATGTTGCAAACAAATCCCCACTAAAGGTTAATACGATTAAATGACCGTAGACACCCGTTAATCCCTTTTCTTTGTCGTGCAAGACGCGGCACGGAACGACCCAGGAGCGACATAGATAAAGCTTTATTTAAGACCGAATCGTACGATATGTTTAAGTCTTCCCTTCTTTACGTAACAATACCTCTTGGTGTAGAGCACATTGAGGTGAAAAAATATTATTCTAGTACCACCATTTGCGTAGAAACTAACTACATTAGGAGAGCCACCAAAAGCAAAAAAAAAAACGCTTTGTGTATTATTCTGCCAAGTCATTCGAGGGATCATCGAGCAGCGATTTCGTTTTGCTTGTTGCCACGGGGGATTGGCTACCTTATCGGAAGTGAAAAGAAGATGCGATTTTGCTATTAATATTCCAATTTACGTTCAACATTGGTGTTGCGTAAAAGCGTGATGCTTCTTCATCTGTACGACGCAGCGGACGCTAAAATATTGCAATGAATGCCTTCTCTTGACAGCTTCCTTGGGGTAGGTCCGTATTGATACAGACAAGCTCACACCAGCCTGCGAAACCTAACGTTTGCTTCGACTATAGAAAAACATAATTTAAGAAACGCAAACATAATCTAACCCATTGATACAAACCTCTCTCCGGTGTGTTTTGGAACACGTATGTATGTATTTGTGTTTTGCAAATCAAGACGAGTTCAAGGTCGCCTACTTGTACAAACACACCATGTAACTGTGCTGTGGGCACGGGTTTACATCAAACTAATTTTCACTTTCCCTTCGTTGTATATGCGCGCTGCTGCTGCTGCATTTATGCTCTATGTACCGTTCTTCGGGTGCAATCATTTAAGGTCTTGAGGGCGCGAATGTGGTTGTTGCACAACACAAGTTGAGGTTGAGGAACGGCACGAATTAGAAGACTGCACACACAACTGCATTGAGCCAATTCAACCGGTTCTTGGCTTCAGAGCACCAATCGAAACATCACACCGAGAGCTAGAAGGGGCTTATCAAACAGCCGCAGCCAACATGGATGGGTTTGGGTGGGCTGGGTTGATTTGTTGGGTGGTGCAGGTGGTTAGCATCGTGAGCCTGATTGTCATAACAAGTTGCTCTGAACATTTGACATTTTCTATTCGCACCACAGTTCTGGCGAGAAGATGATATTTCGATGCGATTTTTTATTTAAAAACAAACGAAATTTCTAAACAGGTTCCAGCGTGCAACGAAGCCTGAAGGTCTTTTCTTTGTTAACCTCGAGATGAAAAATTAGCCTTGCAAACAAAGAAAGAACAAGTTTTCAATGATCAAATATTTGATTCCGCTTACTCCGTCATCATAATTGTTTGCTGATGTAGTATAATATTTCCGATGGCCTTGAACAATCTCACCAAACGAAGGTGGTCTATTCCGGGTTATTTTGCAACGAAATGGAAACAATACAAGCGCACAAAGCGACAAGCATAATTTCCTTTTCGCCATCCGATGGCACAATCCACTTTATTGTAACGTCGTAATCATGAAGATGCAACGAATGCACTGCATTTGATGCGTATTTTCTATCAGAACCACGCACACTCCCAACACAGTTCGTTCTCGTTCTCGCCCTTAAACTGGTAGAGCATCGACGAGCGACGTTCCCCACAATGCATCATCGACGGTAAACCGAACATCGGCAGTAATCGCCTAGCGGGAAGCCATTCCAAAGTCCAAAGGTTGTCTCCCGCCGAAGGAGAGGAGATTTACGAACGGGGGGAAACATGTTTTGCGTAAGAAAAAAAAACCACTTACGTTACGTTCTGCCACGATCCGATCGAACCGTGTGGTCGCTTCGCTCTGCAGCCCACTGAAGAAACGTACGCTTTGGCCGGACCAGCAGGACATGCCAACGGAACCTCCAGCCAGCTGGGTTGTGATGCATCTTGCAATGTTGTTATGCTGCTGCTGCACACCGATGCACGTCACAGGTTTCGGCACGCTGGCACCGATGCTGCTGGCCACAACATACCTTAGGGAACGGATTGCCATCTCGCTTACGTACCGTAGCAATCACGAATCGCGCACTAAGCACCGGAAGGGAGATCGGAGTGGAATACGGATTTTCCCCTTAACACAGAGGGGGTGTGTTGCGAACGAGGGCAAGACGGTGTCCCTAATTTCCCTAATCGGCAGCAGCACGGTACACGATGGCGCCTTGCACGTTATTCAACACGGAATTTAGAGACAGCACTTGATCGAGTTCATCACACAGCACCGAAACGAAAAGAAATCAACACAGCGCACAGTGTGCTGCGGGCGTAGACATCGAGTTTGACAGCTTTGTTTTATTAATTCCGTTAATTTAATTTGCGGCACTAAATTGGTGATTTTAAAAGGCTCGTTTAGCGAATTGAAAAATATGCTACAACTATCATTTATTGTACAACAACAGAAGTTAAGTTACGATTCGTAGATTACATATTTTGATTTATTTCTTGAATTGCGAATTGTCCACTCAGCACACTGTTCTAGTGTTGGGAAAAGCGAATCCCAATGCAGATTCAAATCGTTCAATCTAAATTCTTAACAGGATTTAAATCTCAGAATCCAAATCCGAATCCCCGTTTCTTCATCCGCCTCTCCTGGCCCCCTGGAGGACGGAGCAGAGGATGGTCACGAAAACATATTTACCAAATATACCACAATGCTGTCGTGATTCGTCGAACTCTCTTCTGCAAATCATCATTTTAACACTTTGATAAGTAATTGCTTTGAAGTACTTTGAAGACGTAATTCACGGTCAACGGGTATAGCAAAAAAAAAGCTTTCAACGGACCAGCATTCGCGATAATGTATACCGGAGTTCAAAGATCCCCCTGATAAAAAAATTCAATAAAAAAATCATGACTATTCCAAGAGTCCTGGATCGGATAGTTCTAATCGAATCCCTACAGAATCCCCCTAATCCCAATCGGAAAGAAGCATAATGGGATCGAATCGTAACAAAATTCGAATCGGATTGAATCTCAATCGAATCCACATCGGTTCGAATCCCAATGGAATCTGAATCAGATCGGTTTCCAATCAAATCCGAAAAGATTCAAATCTCAATGGGATCTGAAGCGGATAGAATCATAATCGCATCCTTTAATTAGGATCCAGTCTGATTCGAGTCTTCCTAGGGATTGAATCTTCAAATCCTCTGAGTCCCTAATCTTCCAAAACTACTCTGTTCAGTAGGAACTAAAGCACAGTAGAGACACAGCTAAAGATGCGGTAAACAAAGCTGACCACTGCTTGCATATCACATATTTTAAATTAGGCCTACAACGAATAGAACTTGCTTTTCATTTCACGAGGTTAATGTATTCCTTAGGCAAAATTTAATCTTAATTCCGTATGAAACAGTATAGTTCAACGATAATTCATACGCATGCTAATGACTACGTTAGAATTTGAATCTCTAGCTTGTGGTCCCGTGCTGCTACGTGTTTCATGCATACAAAATAATAAATGTACATTTTTTGGGACGATGCCAAAGACGCCACAAAATAACGCGTCTTACGCCCGAGAGACGGCTCCCCCATGAACGGCTGTGCTATATTTGGATTGCAACATTTGCAATTCCAAAGTCCACACAGGCCCGATACACGATAGTCAATCCGTCAACCATTGACTGACGCGCTACCACACGCCACCACTATATCACATCACCACCAACCGATTATGTTTCCCGCATCCCGTATTCGCATACAGGGAGGCACCCATTAAATCATTACCAGCAACAACACAATTTGCACAACTCCCGCGGATTGCGGTTGCACTTCTTTAATCAATTTCATTCTACGTTCAACGTGAATCACAAGGTCAGAGCAGTGGTAATATTCATCTTTTATTACCCGTGAGATATTTATTTACTTTGCCTTTTTATCGAGAATACATACTGATCTGGTCCGGTGTTCGGGAATTGGAGTTTGGAGGAAGTTAGCCTCAGCTGCGGAAGGGTAGAGAGATAGACATCGGCACCTTTTTCTTATCGTAAATGCAAATATTTATCTAATTCCTGTATCGTTTGCTTTATCAGACCGGAAAGTCAGCTGTTTTGCTGTATAAGGGCTAAACTTAACACAAAATAATCACTGGACAAACCGTTGTTACGCTCCTCCCGCTTATCACGCTTATCGCGCACTGCTAATCGATCGCCGATCCAGTTTTGCGCGAAATATGAAGAATTTTTTGTAGCAAAATGATCCAAACTACCTGTCGCCGAGCCATTAGAGCTTAGCCTTTCGATTGTACAAAGGTAAATCGAGCGCATGAAGGTGAGCGAGCAGCAACTCGACGTACTCGTCCCGATGCTTGTGGAAGTGTCCAACGTGGGGCGACTTATCCCAGCACTTCAACGATGTCTATGCGGAAGATAAGCCCGGATGCGGGTTAAGATTAGTTAGAAAAACATTGAAACAATGTGTTATGTGCGCTTTACCTTTACACCGACAGATTCCCAAATGCCACGAAGCCGACTGTTGGCCTTTTCCGTACCGACCGGGTCGGTTTTTGAAACCAACAACAACGCAGGACACAGGGCCGGCTCATAATGGAAGAGATGCGTACATTTAACGTAATACTGGGTAGCTTCCTCGTGGAATAGCTTCATGTGATAGCTGCAAGAAATAGGTTGCAGTGAGATGAGTTCCAAGTGTAAAGGCGCTTGTAAACGATGGCAAAATTCAATCGATTGCAACTTTCCTTTCAATCCAAAATAAATTAATAAGATACGGAAATTAACACCCAAAACATAATAAAAACGAAGCTGTGAAATATTAACAAACCAGCGTCGCTAAGGCCTGTGGCACAGCTCTATTGTTTCGATTTTTTCGTATGGTCCGTATAAAATTTTGCATGGGACTCAACAGATGGCAAAGCTTTCCGATATTGGATAGGAAAAAATAATAAGTAATAGGAGAGCCTTGCGAAAAAATTCAAAACGATGAAGCTGTGCCACAGGCTTTAAGTTCAGTTTTACACAGCTTTCAGCTGTGCCATTCAACAGTTACAATTGAGTAAAAGTTTCATCCGTTTATCAGCACTTTAACCTTCGAGAATTGATAAGCCTTTTGCTGCGGACCACGGATAGGCCCTCAATATTACTACTTACTTGATGTAATTACGTAGAACGCCCTGAAGCGTAGGATTGTGAGGTAAAACAGCGTGTGGAACTCCGACCGGAATTTCCGTTATATCTGCCAAACTATCCCACACCTGACCACGAATATTCTCCAACACCCGCTTGCCGGATGGATCGGCCTGCAGCTTCACCAAACACTCACCCCAGAGATAGCCACCGACGGAAAATCCGTGTATAACGATTCCCTCGGGAAAATCATTGTTCGTGAGAAATTTTACAACATCGGCCGCCACTTTTTGGGAACCGTTAACTGGCCACACCAACTGCCAGGGTGTAATGTGGACGCACAGCACCTCGAAACCTTGTTCTAGGTAGAATTCAGCATACTTTGTCAGATGTTTTTCCGACGCTTGCAGCCAGGCAAAGATGAACACCAGTGGCTTATCGAGCGCCACGTTTAATCTACAGTAAATAATAGTAGAACGATTAAAAAAATTACCCATGGAGAGAAACCCTTAAATGGGGTTTAATTTACCGTAAAGATTGATTATCTTTTTCGTAACTTTGTTTCTGGTTGCTGAAGAATGTCATGTTTTTTGTAAATCGTACCGGTTCGGTTGGACCACGTTGAGTCAGGTCTGCTGCATTAGTTGGTAACATTTTTGAATACTGCAAAAAAAGTGAAATAACTACAATAAAACCATGCGATGAAGCGGTATCTTCGACCTTGCTTACCTTTTGATATCGGTATCCTCTTAAACCCGATTCGTTCCCGGCTTCCTTTAAAAGTTTTTGCGCGATCCCACTGTAAGGAGTAGCAAATTGCACCAGAACGGACAATTGACTACTTCCGCCGATTTGCCGAAGGTGCCGATTTTTGGCCGAAACTTCAAACGCGCCAAAATGATTAACCCAACGGTTCAGTAGCGTGCGTGATGCTGGCGGGAACAACATTGGGACGTCTGCCCGATGGAACGATTCGACCGAACAGTGGACCGCTACTGAAGCATCAATTCTTAGCGGCAACTGATCATGCTGCCCGATACAGTCGCCAGTCGGAACAAACCGTACGGAAAGATTTACATTACACTGATAAGCGTACCGCGTGTCCGTTATTTAAGTCAAACCGATGGATGGAAGATAATTCTACGTTATTGGAAGGGCTTGTGGTTTATTCGAATCATTTATGCAGTTCCACGATAAGATGTTTAAATGATAAAATAATTGTTATTATTTGTAGTTCTTTTTTTTGGTTGCAAGCTCCGGCTTTATTTAGAATTGACGTTAGAAACATTAGGCAGATCAAGGTGACCAGCTTCATCAGCTGAGCGTGTACAGGGTGGTTCACGCGGGTGAAAAAGATTGAATAGAATTTGAATTGGATGTTTGTAAAATATACTTGCGTCACGAGTGGTTTTTTATATAAAAAGAGAAAGTAAATTAAACAAATATAAAGCAGCAGTTGCTTCCAGTTCCTAGATCGGCGAACAAAGGCCCTCGAACTCGGATATTGTAAGTAGTTTAATCAAAGATTAATAAAGCTTTGTGAGGATATCGAATCCTCGATCATAGATCTCGGATATTGGATCTCAGATGCTGGATCCAGTAAGCAGTTTCTTCATATTCGACCAAAAATTCACCTAAGTTGGGTTAAAAGTCAGCATCGGAAAAAACATGTTTCATGTGGCAAGGATATGAAGTGGAGTTGGACTTCTTTTATTGTTGCCGTTGTTGATCCTGTGGCTTGCCAAAACCTTCTGCCTCTCGCCTCACTATTTTCCGCTATTTATACCTGTTTCCTAGCCCCAGAGTTGTTTCAACTCTGGCTGTTGTCGGCTGTTTCTTCTAATGGATTGCCGCGTGGATGCTACACTACTCCCCCTCTAATTAGCGGAGCGTAAAATGAACCCTTTTTGATATGTTATCAATGTAATGCGCGGGCTTCAACCTATCGACGGAGATGGATTCATGCCTTCCGTTTTTCTCTATTACAAAATATTTCCTTAATTTTCTTATTACCTTATACGGCCCTTCGTAAGGTGGTTCGAGGCCAGCTCTAACCCTATCAACTCTAACATATACTTTTTTACAGGTCTCCATATTCTTATCTATGTATACTTTAGTGTTCGATTGCCGTGGTGAAGTGGGAGATATTTTGCTAAAAACATTTTTCAAACGCGTTACATAATCATGTGTTTCAGGCATAGGTGCTAACGATGGAGCTAATAAATCTGCTGGTAGCCGTAAATTCTGTCCGTAGACTAACTCGGCAGGAGTACATTTAAGATCTTCTTTGTACGATATTCGTATTCCTAATAGTACTAAGGGTAACTTCTCAGTCCAGCGTTCAGAGGTGTCATTTGCCATCAATGAACCTTTTAATTGTCTGTGAAAACGTTCTACTAATCCATTTGCCTGTGGATGATACGCCGTAGTAGATATATGATGACTACCCAGCAACTTAGCTAATTCCGCGAATAGTTTGGACTGAAACTGCCTACCTCTATCTGTAGTAATGTTTACGGGACATCCAAATCGGGATATGTAATGTTGTACTAACGTTTTAGCTACTGTCTCAGCTGTTATATCGGACATGGGAAACGCTTCCGGCCATCTAGTATACCTATCAATTATGGTTAATATGTACGCCATATTATCGGAAAGTGGAAGCGGCCCAACTATATCGATATGTATGTGATCGAATCTACCTGATGGAAGGTCAAAACGAGACAAAGGTGTGTGCGTATGCCGATTGATTTTAGCTTTCTGACAACTATCACAAGCTTTGGTCCATTCATTAACATTTTTGTTCATACTGGGCCAAAAATATTTTGAAGATATAAGCTTTCTAGTCGCTCGGATTCCGGGATGAGATATGTTATGTTGTTCCCTGAACAGTGAAAATCTAAAATGCTCTGGAATGTAAGGGCGATTATTTCCGGTTGACATCTCAAAATATATCTCTTGATTGTTTATGTTTAATTTATCGATTTTGTATTTTGATGTTGGAGCTTGATTTTTTAAAAGCTTTTCTAATTCCGGGTCAGTCTTTTGACTTACAGCTAGGGAATTGTAATCTAGTCTGCCAATTTCACAATTTTCCCCAATCCGTGATAATGTATCCGCTACAACGTTACTTTCCCCTTTAATATAGCGAATATCGGACGTGAATTGTGAAATATAATCCAAATGTCTGTATTGCCTGGGAGTTTTATCTGCTTTAGAGTGAATAGCTGAAGTGAGAGGCTTATGATCTGTTAGGATAAAGAAATCTCTACCCTCGATGAAGTATCGAAAGTGTTTGATGGCTAAATAAATCGCTAATAACTCTCTATCAAAAGTGGAGTATTTCTGTTCAGCCTCCGACAGTTGTTTAGAAAAGAAAGCTAACGGTTCCCAAGTACCATTATTGTCTTGTTGCAACACAGCTCCGACTGCTATGTTTGAAGCATCCGTAGTTATGTTGTAGTTAGCATTATTATTTGGATGTTTGAGTAAAGTGGCCTGAGCAATACTAGATTTCAATTTTTGAAAAGCTATTTCGCATTCCGGAGACCAATCCCAAGCGATTGACTTTAACTTGGTGTGGATGGCAATGTGTTTGTGCAACGGTTTCATTATTTCGGCGATTCGTGGAATAAACCGATGGTAGTAATTCACCATTCCCACAAAACGTTGTAGCTGCTTTAATGATTTTGGCTGAGGAAAAGTATTGATTGCTTCAACTTTATCCTTGGTTGGGGTAATACCCTTGCCATCAATATGATGCCCTAAAAATTCGAGCTGGGGTACTCCGAATACACATTTGGAATGTTTAAGTTTAACATCGTTCTTCGCCAACCTTTTCAGGACTTCCCTCACATGTGTAATGTGTTCCTCTTGAGAAGTGCTTCCTATTAAAATGTCGTCGATGTAAACGAAAACATAGTCCAAATCTTGAAAAATTGAATTAACGAAACGTTGAAAAGTGGGTCCAGCATTCCTAAGACCAAAAGGCATTCTTAGGAATTCAAAAAGACCAAAAGGTGTGGTTATCGCGGTTTTATACACATCTTCCGGGGCAACAGGAATCAAATGATATGCCTTTATAATGTCTAGTTTGGTAAAGTGTGAACAATTATGCAGATTCATCGCAAAATTTTGGATATGTGGGATTGGGTATCGGTCAGGGATAGTAACCGCGTTCAACTGACGATAGTCCCCACATGGTCTCCAATCACTATTGGTTTTAGCAACCATATGTAAAGGTGATGACACTGGCGATGAAGAAGGACGGCAGATGCCCAGTTCCAGCATATGCTGAAATTCAGCGAGGGCAGCCTTATGCCTAACTGGGTCAAGTCTCCTGGGTTTTGAGATAGGAAGTGTTCCCTTGGTATGAATGTGATGCACCACTTGATGGTTAATTGGTTTGTTGAAATCCGGGGAGTCCAATAGCGAAGGAAACTCCTTCAACAAACCTGTAAACACATCGTTAAAAGCAAATAATTTGGGCGATGGTGTATCAACCTTTGCTATACTTGCTTTTGTGGAGAGATTGGTAAGTGGATCCACCAATCGTTTGTTGCGTAGATCGACCAATAAACCATATCGCTTAAGAAAATCTGCTCCTATTATTGGATGGTTTACTGCAGCAAGCACAAAAGAATGAGGAAAAGATCGTCGCAATCCAAGTGAGACATTTAGAAACTTTACTCCAAACGTTGGAATAGGAGTTCCGTTTGCTGCAACCAAAATATCACTAGACTTTGTTAATACTCCGAAAACTGAATTGGGAATCACTGATACATCGGCACCACTGTCTATGAGAAAAGTGAGTTTAGAAACTTCATCATGAAGAAAAAGTCGGCATGAATATGGGAATTCTCCAACAGATTCGGTATCCGTGGAATTTATTCGTTTCTTGTCAGCCATATTGGCTACAAAACTGCAAGGCTTAACACATTTCGTTGCCGCACTACCATATTTGTTATGATACCAACAAAAAAACTTTTTCCCTTTCATTTGCATTCTTCCTCGCGAGAGACTACGCTTACGGAATTCTTTACGTGGAACTGATCGATCGCGATCGCGTGAGACATGCATTTGCTTAACAAGGTTTTTTAGTTCTGACAATTCACTTCTAAGCTCCGAGATTTCATTCCGACCTGGCTTTAAGGCACACGCACTAACCGATGCTCCCTTCGACGCTTCCCATATTTTATCAGCAATGGGTAATATTTCCGCAATGTTAGTTTTAGCCATGGAAATAATAGCAATTTCTATTGATTTCGGTAAACGCCCTAACCATAAACGAAAAACCAACTTATCTGAGAATTCGGTAGCTCCGGCCAGCTGCATCAGTCGTCGATGAAAATCTGAAGGGCTGCTATCTCCCATCTCGGCGTTGTACAGCAGCTTGGAGATCCGTTGTTCTTCGCTGATCGACAGGCGTTGCAGCAAAGCGTCCTTCAAGAAGGTGTAGCGATTGTTGGTCGGAGGATTTTGGACGATGTCGATCACTTTTTCGAGTATTTCAGGCGACATCGCAGTCAGCAGATGAGCGTATTTGGTGCGCTCTGATTTCGTTCCGGCGTTCTCAAACTGAGCCTCCGCCTGTATGAACCAGGTATTTGGCGAGCTGGTCCAAAATGGCGGCAGTTTGACCGAACTGATGACATCGCGGCTAGTCTGTGGCTGGACGACGGAACTTCTCTCTCTTGGTAGTGGCGTCATCGGCGGCGTGGTGATGGTTGCTTCATCATAACCATCGAGTAGCGGGAAGGTTTGCGTGGGCTGATTTTCGTCGTTGGTTGTCGCCATGGTTTTTATCGGGGTTCTTAGCATCGAAAGAACTTACGTCCCGATTACTTGCTGACGGTGTAGCAGGTATGGCAGGTAGACGGTGTGGTGCTGTGCGAATCAAGCGTCCCAAGGTGTGAGTGACGACACTGGGATAAGACGTCGATCTGGAGTGTGGGAGATGAGCGTTGTCCGTATGCTAGATACGTCTTTACTTGCACACGCGCGTCGTGTTTAGTAGCTCACTTTTGCGCAGGAACTTTCTCACTACACTCTTTGAAAATGTCCACACACTACACAAAATTTCTACACGTTCACACTTCACACGCGTCCACCGAACGACAAAAATTTTCACGTTGCGTCACGAAACTTCACGTGTTTGACTTGGCCGCGGACTGAGAAGGTTGGCAACCGGGTGATATTCTGGAACGATGCTGTCTCCGTTGAAACGTCTCCAGAGGGTGATGATAACCAAGACGGGAAGGACAATGATCAAAAGGAAGCTTGAATTCTAAAAAGAACTCTGAGTAGCGTATAAAGTAGCTCAAGTTCTGAAAAGAACTGTTTTTGCCGCCTGTCTTTGGTTTTTTCTGTTTCCCTTTTGCTCGCTGATTCGTGATCCTCAAACGGCAGCTCCTCTGCGAACACGTACGATCACGTCGGGGTCACCAATGAAGTGGAGTTGGACTTCTTTTATTGTTGCCGTTGTTGATCCTGTGGCTTGCCAAAACCTTCTGCCTCTCGCCTCACTATTTTCCGCTATTTATACCTGTTTCCTAGCCCCAGAGTTGTTTCAACTCTGGCTGTTGTCGGCTGTTTCTTCTAATGGATTGCCGCGTGGATGCTACAGATAATTGACCCCGAATCTTGGAATTTGGATATCGGCTCCAGTAAGTATTTTCTTTAAGTTCAGTCAAAATAAACGTTTATGTACAGCCGAAATCCGGATATAGGTTACCCGATCCTTGATCCAGTAAGTAGTTATTTATGTTCCAGTCCTGGTGCTCTAAGAATGATCTTCAATTGTCATTACGTTTGCGAGAAAGTCAGACACTTAGGAGTGGTCCTTGACGAGAAGTTGATCAGCTTTCACGACCAAGTAGAGCACGTTGCTTTCCTATGCTTTATTGTTCTTTGGTGCGATTGGTTTTGGAATATGTCCCCTTCAGCTCGTCCGCTGATCAGGATGGAATCCATCAAGCATGAAATTACCTGGTTCGCACTTCTGCAGGGTAGATGTCGACGTCGGACGCTGTGCTCAAGGGGCGCATCTCGCTAAATTAGCGAAATTGTAACGCCCAGAGTCTGTTTGTTGCGGGACTCCGAGACAATCGGATCGACTGGCCTTAAGCTATACGTCCCGCCGAGATCGCTCCGAGCAAGAACCTATACGTCCCACCGAGATCGCTCCGAGCAAGAACTACGTAGAGTAACCCGACCCGACCCGACCGTTTGAAATAAAAAAAGCCTACCTCTCCGTAGTATCAACGAGTCTAATAGGATACCCAGCATTACCTAGAAGGTCGTAAAACCAAAAAAATAATAAGAATACGACGGAGCTCAGATCCTGGGATCTTGAATCTTGCGAAACCCAAGAATCCTGTAAGTAGTAGTTCTTCAAAATCGACCAATACTTTACCCGTATCTTGCATCCCGATCTCAGTTCCCGGATATTGGACCCTGGATCATTAATCTTGGATTTCGGATCAAATACACGCAAATTTTAGATTGATTATTCACTGCTAACATGTTCAACTTTTTAATCCCTGATGTCGCCCTTGGACGTGAAAAGCCCAACCGTGGTGGTTGATGGAAGGTCAAGCAGTTAATGCCATAATGTGCAATAAGCGATAGGAAGTCATCACCGTCACTAACATTGATGGATGGCTTGAACCTACAGTCGTTGCAAATTACCCTCATTACAGAATGTTTGTTTTTGTGTGCAAAACTATTTTCAACCCGCAATTTACGCTGATTGCACGGTGCAAACATATCGCCACATTTGGCCACTATGTCTACCATCCATAAAGCGAAGAATCGGGTTTAATCCTTCACTTGCACGTACACCACGCGCGCACACACACAGAGGATGGTTTTACCGAAGCTAGCTGATCCTTTCGCCGTGATGCCGCTTCTTCTGCGCCTGCAGCGTTTCGTAGGACTATGGGGCGAACGACGCTTTCGGTACAAGTTCCGGTTGGCATTCCTGAGCTTCTGCCTTCTTGTCGTTATCCCAAAAGTTGCCTTTGGTTACCCAGATCTGGAGACAACTGTACGTGGCACCGCTGAACTGATATTTGAGTGGAACGTACTTTTTGGGGTACTGCTGTTTTCGTTGAAGCTAGATGATTACGATGATCTGGTGTATCGGTACATGGATATAGCAAAAATAGGTTCGCCGTCATCGAGTCAATCAGTAAAATCAGTTTGTAATAATCTTTACATTTTTTTCTTTTCCTAGCTTTCCGTAAGGACATCCCTTCACAATTGGGCGATTATCTCGTGCACATCAATCATCGAATTGACAAATTTTCAAAAATCTACTGCTGCAGCCATCTGTGTTTGGCTATTTTCTACTGGGTAGCTCCTTCCTCTAGCACCTACTTGGCGTATCTGAGCTCTCGCAACAAATCCATTCCCGTAGAGCATGTACTACACCTGGAGGAAGAACTGTACTGGTTCCATACCCGTGTGTCCTTGTTCGATTATTCCATATTCACAGCGATCATGCTGCCAACCATCTTTATGCTCGCATATTTCGGTGGCTTAAAACTGCTGACCATTTTTAGCAATGTAAAGTACTGTTCAGCGACACTGCGACTGGTGGCGATGAGAATTCAACTTATGGACCGTTTGGACGAAGCTCAAGCTGAGAAGGAACTGATCGAAATCATTGTAATGCATCAGAAGGCTTTAAAGTAAGTGTGCGAGTGCGGCTTCGAATGGATTGATCTTAAAGGTTTCCTCCTTTGTGCCTTCCAGGTGTGTCGAACTGTTGGAAATAATATTCCGTTGGGTTTTTCTTGGACAGTTCATACAGTGCGTGATGATCTGGTGTAGTTTGGTCCTGTACGTTGCCGTAACGGTAGGTGGAACGATATCACGGACAAAATCTTCTTGTTTGAAAGTTGCTTTTTTTCTTTAGGGTCTCAGCACTAAAGCGGCCAACGTTGGTGTACTGTTCATTCTACTAACGGTGGAAACATACGGATTCTGCTACTTCGGAAGTGATCTAACATCAGAGGTAATCGTTCTCCATAAAAATGTTACTTCCTTATAATAGTGTACTAGTTTGTTCTTTCCCGACAGAGCCTAAGTGTAGCTCGAGCAGCGTACGATTGCTACTGGTATCAACGATCAGTTTCCATTCAGCGAAAGCTTCGGATGGTGTTGCAGCGTGCCCAAAAGCCGGTCGGTATCTCTGCTGGGAAGTTTTGCTTCGTAGACATTGAACAGTTCGGGAATGTGAGTAACAGCTCAACAGTTGTGATGGGCAGTTTTGGTCGGAATCGATTCCAAAGCCGGATGGGATTTGAACCCCGGAGTAAGCTTGGAGTAAATTCTATGAAAGGGAGTCGAAATTAGTTCCACGAATCGTAACCTGATATGGAATTGATTCCCAAATCGGTTACAGAATTTTTTTCCGGAATCGGTTCTTGCATTGGTTCAGTAATCGGTTCTGGTATTCATTCCGGAATCATTTCGGGATTTAATTACGGAACCAGAATTCGGAAAGATTCCAGGTACGGAATTTGAACTAGGTAGTTCCGATTCCGGGTGCCCATTACTACTCGACATTGAGCTTAATAAACCTTACAGTCATGAGCCTGTTTTTATTGCAGATGGCAAAAACGTCCTATTCGTTCTATATCGTGCTGAAGGATCAGTTTTAAAGAAGCAGCAGCAAAAAAAAACCCTTACGCTATTGATTGGCCCGCCAGACAACGGTATGGAAACGATGTGCAATTCAATAGCAATTATATGTAATAGGCCCACGGGGGCAAAGGGTGCAAAAAATCGATAGATTAAAGCTAGAAAAGGAGTACTATAATCACCGGTTCTTTTGATGATAATCATGAATATTAACTGTAATGCATCCTGCTTTTTGCAACAATTGCTATTCAAAAGAAATTCACTAGTGCCAAAGGCAAGTTTTTAGCATTCGTTTTTGACGTAGTATAGAGGTACTTCGTGGCTACCTTTTAGTTCCCATTCTCCAGCATGCAAGTATGCAGTTTGAAAAGTTCCAAAAATTTTCCTCACCCGAAACGGTTATGTCCTTCGTGGTTAATTTGCTACATCTGATCGGTTTGGATAGGACGGGACTCTTGCCAAAACTTCGACTCGCAAGTATTATCCTGTTTTATATCACATTCATCGTCATACCGGAACTGTTCGGTGGAAGTACGGACGTGCATCAGTTTGTAAGAAACGGTGTGGAACTGCTGTTCAATTGCAACGTATTTGTTGGTGGTTTGTTTTTTGCCATTGAAGTTACCAGCTTCCGGATGTTCATCCAGGAGTTGAAGTTTCTTGCGAAGTTGGGTAATATTTGCTTGAAAGTGTTTTTTGATTGAAACAAAATCACAGCTGAGTCTCGTTCTTGTAGCAAATTCACTATCATACAAATTAAAACATACCCTCGCACGGTTTAACTATCGTGCGTACACCTTTGCAAAAGTGCATACGACATGCATGGGTTTTATTGCTCTCTTTTACTGGATTGCACCGCTTCCGTCCATCTATTGGTACTACTTTTATCCGATCAACTCTACCGAACCGGTGCGATTGGTGCAGCATTTGGAGGTGAAATTCTATTGGCTCGAAAATCGTACCATCTTTAAGGATTATGTGATCTTCGTGCTGATCATGCTCCCAGCCGTTGCTTTATGTGGTGCAATATGTAACATAAAAGTAATAACCATTTCCACCAGCATTGCCTACTGCACACTGTTTACAAAGCTAACCGCAAATGCGATAGAACAGTTGCCCGAATTCAAACCCTCCGGACGGAACTCGCACACACTGTCCTATGTCGTGATGATGCACGTCAGCTTACTGAAATCCATACACCTGCTCGACAGGACACTGCGACTGATGTTTCTACTGCAGTGGATAGGTTGTGGTTTAAATTGGAGCATCTCCCTTGTATACCTCACCAACACCGTAAGTTCCGATCTTCAAGACGTGCATAATTAAATAACGAAAATTGTTCCAACTTTCCGCAGGGCATCTCCTTTAAAACTGGTACCGTGATCGTGATGTTTCTGCTAGCCACATCGGAAATATTCCTATACAGCTGGTTAGGATCGCGACTTGCAACGCAGCAGGAACGATTGGAACGTGCAATCTACGCCAAACGGTGGTACAATTACCCAAGAAAGCATCGGTGCGATATACTGACTATGCTGAGGCAGGCGCAAAAACCGGCCGCCATTACGGTGGGCAAGTTTTTTCGCGTTAATCTGGAGGAATTTGGTAGAATCGTGAACCTTTCCTATTCGGCGTATGTTGTTTTGAAGGACCAGATCAAGATGGGGAGGGATATATAGAACGCTGGTGCTTGTGTCGTACATAAAAAGCTCATATCGATACTAATTAGCCCATCAAGCAGCAGGAAGGTTGCTCATTTTTTATAGTCATACGTTACCCACAACCTTCCCCCCCCTCCCCCCCACCGCGCCATCCCTAATGTATCAGTATCAATTGCGATTGTTATCAAGCAAACAAATACCCTCCTTGAACGGTAAAATTGATCCAAGAATCAATTAGCATAGTACAAGCCGGATATCAGACGGCTGCATTTTGCACTCGGTGGCGTTAATAAAAACTCAAGATTTCCCAGTGTGTATCTCTCATTGCAATTTCCGGATCGTGTAAGTACGGACAGATGGTGCTCCCGAGATTGAAAGACGAACGGGCAGTGATGCCCTTTCTGCTCCGTATCCAAACCATAGCCGGGTTATGGGGTGATCGGTCTCAGCGATACAGATTTTACTTGATTTTTGTCTACTTCTGTCTCATGGTAGTCCTGCCGAAGGTCCTGTTTGGCTATCCCGATCTGGAGATTGCGGTTCGAGGCACGGCCGAGCTGATGTTTGAATCGAACGCTTTCTTTGGTATGCTGATGTTTTCCTTCCAGCGGGATAACTATGAGAAGTTGGTTCATCAACTGCAGGATCTGGCCACGCTGGGTGGGTCTTAATAGTGTACAAGATTACGTGTGTGTGTGTGTGTGTGTGTGTGTGTGTGTGTGTGTGTGTGTGTGTGTGTGTGTGTGTGTGTGTGGCCTTTTCTATCCTGATGTGGCTCTTCCAGTGCTGCAAGATCTACCGACCGAGTTGGGACAGTACTTGATCGCAGTGAACCGGCGAATGGATCGTACATCTAAAATCTACTGCTGCTGTCACTTCTCGATGGCCACCTTCTTCTGGTTCATGCCTGTTTGGACGACGTATTCTGCGTACAAGGCTTCCAGCAACAGCTCGGAACCGGTTGAACACGTGCTTCATCTTGAGGAGGAACTTTACTTTCTCCATATCCGTACTTCGATCGTTCACTACACTTTCTATGCGGCTATTATGTGGCCAACGATCTATACGCTTGGATTTACTGGTGGCACGAAGCTGTTAACCATTTTCAGCAATGTGAAGTACTGTTCGGCGATGTTGAAGCTAGTCGCCCTGAGGATCCAGTGTCTCGCTAGAGCAGAGCAAGACGAAGTGGAAAAAGAGCTAGATAAGATCATTTCAATGCATCAACGAGCACTCGAGTAAGAGCGTACTTTGTGTAATATCCGTTCATCAAATTTATTAAAACCCCACTACCAAATTCTGGCAGCTGTGTCTTTTTGCTAGAAACTACATTCCGCTGGGTGTTTTTCGTACAGTTTATCCAGTGTACTATGATCTGGTGCAGTCTCATTCTTTACATCGCTGTGACGGTAGGGTGTAACTTTGTTCCATTACAATGCAGTTTCCTAATTGTTTTCCTAACCAAAACAGGGACTTAGTTCCACGGTGGCCAACGTGTGTGTACAAATTATTTTGGTGACGGTGGAAACATATGGCTATTGCTACTTCGGAACAGATCTAACCACGGAGGTACCTTCAATCCCCTAGAGTAGCCTTATTACTAATTGCTCAATTCTAATGCCTTTTCCCTCAGAGTTATAATGTGGCACTGGCCGTTTACGATAGTGATTGGTACAAGTTCTCCGTCTCGATGCGCCGGAAGCTTCGTTTGCTGCTGCAACGGTCCCAGAAACCGCTCGGAGTTACGGCGGGAAAGTTCCGTTTCGTAAACGTTGCTCAGTTCGGCAAAGTAAGCATACTATGTGGAGAACTCCGAAATATGTAGTAAACACTAACCTTAATTCATCTCTGCTAGATGCTGAAGATGTCCTACTCGTTCTACGTGGTGCTGAAGGAACAATTTTAGAGAAAAGTTATCAAACGCAGTAACAGAAGCACCGCATTTGGGAACACCTCTGCTTTTCAAAGCCCCTGCTTAATAAAGTGACATTGGATTTGTTTGACACTTCTCCCCATTTGACAGCAGCTGTCAGTTTATTATTATTGTTGCAATTTTTAGCAAACCACACCGGATAGGTCACGACATCTTTTTAAGCGTTATAACTTGGGCTTGTATATCTGTTCGTAAAGTGAATTGCATGCAATAAGGCAATAACATATCTAATAACATTCAATAACATTTCTACAGTGTTATTTTCATTTTAGGCTAGAAACGAGTCCACCAAAAGGACAAACGTCAGCGAAAAAAAGGGCCCACAAACACGTTGCAATATAGTAAACAAACAAAATAGCGAAGGAAGAACATCATGAGCCAATCGTACGTTAGCCCACTCTCGATAGCCGTAATCTGTTCGTCCAACATGAACCGTTCGATGGAAGCACACGGATTTTTGGCCAAGAAGCGGTTCAAGGTACGATCGTTCGGTACGGGCGATAAGGTGAAGCTTCCCGGTACGGCGGCGGATAGGCCGAATGTTTACGAGTTTGGCACCTCGTACGACGACATATACAATGATTTGGCTGCGAAAGATAAGCAATAGTATCCTTTTTTATTTGGCTCTACTCAAACAGTTTTGAAAACTGGAGCGTAATTTCTTGGGTTTCAAAAACAATGGGAGGGAGGGGGGGTGGGGGTTTATTTCACTTTCTGGGGTACGGTATCCAGGTGCATCAACGATTCTGGTTGGTGAAACATTTAGGATTCGTTGATGTTTTTGTTTTTCTATCGCATGGAGCAATCATGTCCGGGATAATCTCCGATATTAACTTCGGATTCAACTCCAGAGACCACTGCGGAATCAAAACCGAAATCGCTGTCAGCACCGAAGTAATTCCGCAGCCTCCGCATTGTAGCCTCCGCATTCTCTCACACAAAAAATGTATTTCTTCTGTAACACCGGATCGAATTAATACGACTTTAAACGAGGATTTACCTATCTTTAAACAGCTGTTGTAGAGAAGATATGTAGAATCGGTATCAAATCCCATCGGGTAACGGCTACCGTAACTTCCCATTCAGATTACTTGGTCAGCAATCTATTCTATTGTAATTTTTAAGTATTTTGCATTGGACCATGGAAAATTAATCACATTGCAAATAGATATCCTCTAGAAAACGTTTAATTACGGCCAGTCAGGTCTTCAGTATAGAAATCAGTGGTAAAGATATGAGTCAATAGCATTAATGAACGCAAAATCAAATTTACTTTTGTAAAATTCTGCTACTTGTAGCTATAGGCCTTGCCTGCTGATAGCTTCCAGAACCAATAATTGGTTGTTTTTTAACAAGACCGGAAAGGTTCCTGCAACCTGCCTAGAACCCAATTCCTGTGTATCAAGTCAGAAAAAAATGACTTTCTTGATGATTACTAAGCTTATTTAAAAACTTTTTTTTTAAATTGACTACTATTTCACGCTACAAAATTGCCGACTAATCTGTGATCAGTAATTTCAAGTTGAGTGACAAATAAGTTGACTGAAATTTGTATGAGCTTTGAGATCCTAAAAGATGATCCAATTTGCTTTAAAATCTCTTATTAATTTATACTTTCTACCAATGCTCATTTTCTTTAAAATATGCTTCAAATTACTGAGTTTCAACCACAAAAACTATTTTCCTTAACTTAACCAACCTTAAACAACCACAGCTATACACAAAACGGTCTGCTACACATGCTGGACCGCAACAGAAGGATAAAATCTTGCCCCGAAAAGTTTCAGCTCTGCACGGAACGGTTCGACGTGTTGGTAACGTGCGAGGAGCGAGTTTACGATCAGGTATGGGATGAATGCGAGAAGCAGCGGAACAGAAGGTCCGATTGACACGTATGTTTTCTCTTAAATTTTGCAGGTGATAGAATTTATGGAATCAAAAACGCCTAGCTACAATCTACCGGTGCACGTAATTAACATAGACATACAGGACAACCACGAGGAAGCGACGGTCGGTGCGTTTCTCATCTGTGATCTGATAACGATGGTAAGTAAGAACGAAGGTGTAAGAAGTACACATTTTCAATTTTCTGTGTGTAAAAAGCATACAAAAATAAAGCACACAACTGTGGTGAAGAATGTCTGTTGGATTTATTCAGTTTGTTATTTTATTTCTTTGTAAAGCATTTGCTCATTAAATGTAGATTGAATGGACCGTGTGTGTGTGTGTTAAAATGGCCCAAGTTTTTGCCGTTTGAAAGTTTTCTCCAGCTTAATCTGTTTGTCCCGGGGTCTTTTTTTACATTTGTTGTTCAACTTTCTATACCATCCCTTTACTACTCTCTTTCTCCACTTCCAGATGGCTCAAAGTGAAGACCTAGACAACGACATCGACGAGCTGCTGCATGATTTCGAGAACAAATGCCAGCGAAGTGTTCTCCACTGCGTTCAGTTCTATTGAAAAAAGAAAGCAATGAACAACCATAAACCTCGGACGTGTTCCGGCCTTTCCTGCTGACCTCCTCAAATTTCTAGCATAAAAGCCTCAATTCGTCAAAGTACTTTTGTCTACTACTAGTACGGCTTATAACCGTATTACCTGTGTGAATTCGTATATTCAATGTCTTTTAGGTTTGTTCCAAATCTATAACAAATGATTATCTGTATAATTGTAACTCTTTTTTTCTATTTTAACTATTTCCACATACTATACGATTGGAGAAATTGTTTATATTGGGTACAGAAAAACAAAAGATGATAAAAGAACAATATTTTTAATTTTAATTTTTTACAACTTTCTGGTAAATGGTTTTGTTGGGAGATCTAAACAATTTACAAAATTTTCTACCAGTTGACCGCAGTAAAGCCGCCATGAAGTAAGAAAATTTAAATTATGTGGAACAGTTATTCATTGGTTTTGGCGTAAGGTCAACACCGCATGTGTTGATTAATTACAAATATCGCCATTTATTAGTTAGTCTATTTTTTAATGCATACGTTAAAGGCGCAGAACAAACACAAAGAACATCAACGATTACCAGGACGTAGTTTGATATACATATTTTTATTTCACTGTGCATACAAATTACGACGCGAACAACCATGTAGTACAACGAAAGATTTATTTTTATCTTCCCATTTAAATCCTCCTTAAAATAATCCTCTTAATGTTGATCCAAATGAACGTACTTGCGACGGAGTTTTTCGCGCTTTTCCCGCTTCTGATGCTTCCACGGTTTACCGGCCACAAGCACACCGTCCGTCGTGGTGAGCGTTTCCGCCGTACCCTGCGGACCCATCGGCCGTACGTTCGGGAAATCGCTACGCCCTCTTACGAAACCGTGCATCGCACGCTCCTTGAAAAACTGATCGTCTACGTCGGTGCTGGATTTGTTCAAATTCATCTTAAAATGGAAAAGAAAGTATTATTTAAGCTGTTTGACTGATTTTCCTTGCAAAAAAAAACCTTACCTTCATTGCACGCTGCTGCCTTGGTGGCAACAATTTGATGTCAATCTCTTCCTTCTTACGGGCCGGAAACCGGTGAAACTCTTCCTGTGCAATACCGGGCGGTGCGTAACAGTGGAGCAGCTTCCCATTAACGTAATCCTTCAGCACGTACCGTGAACCGCGCGACTGATCCGGCTGCCCATTGGCAGTCATAAAGCCTCGATTGTACGCGAATGCCAGCAGCAAATCCTCGGAATGTGGCGGTCGGTTAGGATCTTCGCCTTCGAGCGGTTTCGAAATCATAATACCGTACGTGTCCTCGAGTATATGGCGTGGAATGAGCGTGCACAGCAGATTCACCGGCGGTACGTGATCGCGCATCTGATCGATCGGTAAAATGCCGTTCAGTATCATGTCCGCTTTCGTGATGCAGAAGCTCGGCATTACCAGTCCGGGACAGTCGCAAAACATTAGCTCGCTGTCGACGTACAGCGTTTGGAAATGTTTCGTTTTACCCGGCGTTGCCGAAACGGAGACCTTTTTCTCGAGGAATACGGCGTTAATAGTACTGCTTTTGCCTACGTTCGGGTAACCGACCAGCCCAACCGTGACGATGCCCTTCGTGACACGTTCCGCACGGTGAAGACTTTTGAAGAGCGCAATCAATTCCGCATTGGTGAGCAGTTTTGAGCTATTCTTGGTGTTTCCTTCCTGTGTGCCCTCTTCGCGTGTTAAATCTTCAATCTTTTCTTCAATCTTTTCCAACGTCTTTTCCGCTCTATCTACGGACAGTTTCAACTCTCCCAAGCGCTCCTTTACCTCTCGTTCTTCCTCGTCTTCAAGTTCATGCTCCTCTCGATCAGCTTCAGCCTTCTCTTGCTCTTTTTTCGCTTCCTCCGCAGCTAGCACGGCCGAATAGAATGCCACCCGGATGCCTTGCTCGTCGAAATATTTAGCCCAATGTACACGCTGTTCGGCCGTTAAAAAATCCGACTTGTTAATCAGTATCATGTTCATCTTGTTCGGGTCCACCTCCTTCACGTATCGTTCCAAATCCTCCGTCCGGAAGAGCAACGGATTACGGGCATCCACAATCTGCACCACAATATCGCTCCGCTCAACGACACGCCACAGCTGGCGCCAAAAGTCGAGATTCTTCTCGAACGGTGTCATCAGCATACCTTCCTGCTCTTGCAACGCTACCAATCCACGTCGCCACTCGAGAAAGGCAGTATTTTCGGCCAGCAGTAGCTCTTCCGCCGTCGTCTCCTTTGTCCACCGGGGACGGCGCGGAATTTTCAGCAAATCTTTCATGTCGACCTGCTTCTTAATGATTTCCACACGCTCGTTTGTGGTTAGCAGACCGACCTTCGATTTGGGATTCACGTACGTGATGTTAAGCTTTTCGGCCTGAAACTCCGTACCGGCTAGTTCGGCCGTGCGGAGAAACTCCTGGAAGGAAGACTCTTCCGTAACGGACTGTAGGTTGAGGCGGCCCCAATCGTACCCATCCTGTACTTCGGTTGTGTGTAGCTGGAATGTAGGGACGGGTGTAAGAAAAGGAGGTGCATAATAGTAAAACAGTGAAATTGTATGCTTACCATGCTACCGTCGGCCACTGTTTTGCGATTACCATGACCAAACCGATCTTTGATCAGTGATCGGCCCAGTTGGTTCGCCTTCTTTTTGCCCATTTTATATTCTTTAAACCTCTGAATATCACTCGAATCTCCACCACAGCAGCTTCATGCAGTAAGAATGCAGCTTTTTCACTGCTTTCCACGGCAAAAACTGGAATATTTTAATGATTTTCGCACTGTTTTCGCTGGCAAAGCGATTGAACTGAACACGTTCAGCACATGGGCTGAAAGGAAAACAGACGAATGACAGCTGCTAAGAGTGTTGCCATATCGCGTTAAAAATCGTGTTGAATAAAAATTGAAAATTAAAATATGGTATGAAATTTATTTCCAACCAAATAGCTGTTTGTAATAAAAAGGGAAGTTTTCTTAAATTTTAAGCAGGTTACTTTCCCTTCAGCACAGGTACATCCAGTACAAATAATAATTAACTGAATTGTCATTTTCTGCTTTTTTGGCAACACTTTCCAAAACAGCTGTCATGTTGCATCGGCAGCCAGGCGCAAACAAACCAACAAGCACATTCACGTTTTTTCCTGCATCGCATATTCTCGCAAAACTATCCGGGAGTACAAAAAGCGCATTTAAATCCGTCCAGCTTTAGAACCGTGCACAACAAAACGAACCATGTGGCCTGAGGTGGACGCAGTGAAAAGTGAAAATCGTCGCGAGCTTAAGCTAACCGGTGCGAACGTATCGAAGCGGATTGTGGAAAACGGCGGCAAACTGGATGACGCTATCTACCAGCTGTCCGCACTAAATCTGCTGGACGTGAGTGATACGGCGTTGGACAAAATTTCACCACGCATCGACAGCTTGAATCATCTCCAGTCGTTGCTGCTGTATCGGAACAAGATTGCACAACTTCCGGCAACGATCGGACAGCTGGGCGAGTTGAAGGTGTTGGATCTGTCCGGCAACAGGTTGACCAGTTTGCCGAGCGAGTTTGCCAAGTTGCACTCGCTGACGACACTTAATCTGTCGTTCAATCAGCTGCAAACGGTTGACTTGAGTGCGTTGGATAAGCTGAGTGTTTGTAACCTGTCCGGGAATGAGCTGACGGAAGTGCCACAATTTTATTTGGGCGAAACACATCATCTGACGGAGGTAAGGTCATGGTAAAAGAAGTTACTGTTCTTAGGAAATAACTGTATTTTATCTCTGTTTTCCAGGTTAATTTAGAGAAGAATAGCATCGATGCTCTACCGGAAGAACTCACAAAGCAACAGATCTTGCGAGTGCTGAACGTGGCGGACAATAAAATTGTCCAGGTTCCAAAATATATAACCAAATGTGTGAAGCTGAAAGGTAAGTAGGAAATTTTAAGGTAGTATTTAACCTTCGTTTCGATTACCAAAAATACACTCTTACTTACTCCCCAAAAATACACCGAAAAATAATCATCTACTCCTGGGTAGATCATACAAAAGTTATGGGCTGTGTAGGTGGTTAGGCGAAAAAATGTTTTTCAAAACATTACAAAAATTTGTTCCAAATATTTTTTTCTCAATGGACCGTCATAATCAATTGTAAATAAATAAATAAATAAATATTTTTTCTCAATGTTTTTGCATCACATTTTCTCTAGAGATTAACCTCAAAGGTAACCCACTAAAGGATAAACGTCTCCTAAAGCTGGTCGATCAGTGCCGCAGCAAACAGGTACTGGATTATGTAGAGAAGAATGGCTATGTCCCACCGAAAGTGGCACCCAAAGAGACCACGCCTGGCGAAGAAAATCAATCCAATGGAGCACAGGAACCATCACCCTCTGTCCCGGAAGACGACATCCAGCTGAAGATCGTTGTCCACAAAGCGACTGAAAGCACACCGAAGGTAGCGTTCACACCGGAAGCACGTTCCTACCGTCCATATATTCTGCTTTGCATCGTACGCAACTTCTCCGTGACGGATATGAAAAAGTTTCTCCAACTCCAAAACGCTCTACACGATAACGAATGTGGCCGCCGTGAGCTGGCAACGATTGCAACACACGATCTAGCTAAAATTAAGGGCTCCCTACGTTACCATGCAGCTCCACCGGGGGAAATAGAAATCACCGCCCTAGGTGCCTCGGCACAGGGTAAAGTAACGGCCGAAAAGTATTACGCCGATCTGTGCCACGAGGCGGACCAGCGGCGAAAGGAAAAAAAACGGAACACGTACTCCGGTGTGCACAAGTACATTTCGCTGTTGGCACACAAGGAACTGTTTGCGTTTCTGAGCGACGAAGAAAAGGTCATCAGTTTGCCACCCCTGACCAACTGTGAGGAGACGAAAATCTCACCTACCTGCACGGACATGCTGGTGGAGGTGACGAGCAGCGTGGGTCATGGACCATGCTTGCGGGTTATGAATGCACTGCTCGAGCATATGCTGTTGATGAAGGTGGAAGTTGTCGGAGGTACCGTTCCACCCTTGTCAACTAATGGCGATGCACGTCAACCGAGCGACAAGAAGAAAAAATCGAAAGCCGCTACCAAAGAGCCAGAAATTGCGAAGGTTCGCTATAATCGATCCGCTACGCTTACGGTGGAACAGGTCCAGCTGTATGACGGTGAAGGTAAGCTTCATTCAGTGTTCCCCGGTAAGGGTGATCTGAAGGGGAACGAATCGGCGCGAATTTTCGTTGAAATTGCCTAGAAAGGTTAAGCGAGATTATTATTATTACGAAGAACTGTAAGAGATGGACGGTAACTTCCAATGAAAACGAAAAATGTTCCTTCTTTTGAATACGAATATTTGAAAAGCTTGATAGAATTCCTTAAATTTTTGAAGCAAAAGTATGACAGATGTGTCTGAGATTTGTAGTAAGGATCATTTTGGAATGTGAAATGAAACGAATATGATGTGTTTTGAAAGACGAAAAATTAATATCATATTTAATATTCTAAGTAATGCACCTTAGTAGTTGTCTGTGGACTCTGGAAACAATAAAAGAGAGGATTCAGATACGCTCAAGAATGCCTTCCAACCGGTCATTTTGTATTCTGCGGAAACCTTTTTTCTCGAAACTCCTATTGCAATGGTTGAATTTGGGACTTTATAGAATTAGAAATTTTGATAGCAGAGAAGAAGAAAAGAGCCTCTATTTGATGACAAGAAAGAGAATGAATCGATAGACAATGGCAACGGCTGGACGTTTATATTGCTTTATAGTCAATAAATTTTATTGATTTATTTTCAATATCTTGTATCGTCTATTTATTAAAAAAATTGGATGACCGCTTGGTTATTTCCTGTTCTTTCCTGTTCCTGAAAAGGACAAAAAGATATTGTGATGTCGGCCAAAGCCGCAAAGCTGTTATTTTAACCAACGTAATCAGCTTGGCAGCGTTAAACCTGTTTAAAACAACTGGTAAATGAATCTACAACGAAGGGAAACAAGTTTATATTTTATTCTGTTTTACTGACTCCTTTATTACAACGATGTCCTTAGGTAGATTATTTCCTATCCTTTCTCCTACAAGGACATCCTCAAATCCTTCCCCAAAAGTAATTTTTTTGTGCCGTTGCTACTCCGTCGACTTCTATTCAGCAACCTGTCGACATAGCAACCAGCACCTCGTACGACAGATATGACAGCTCGCCTCACTGACAGCTCACTTTGTTTGTAGCTTTGTTTTGGTACTGCACGCGCGAGACCGCATCGTTGTGTACTGTGTATCAAGGGACGAGGAATTTTCGCGTGTATTTTGTACAATTTTAAAACGTAAATATCTCATTCAAAGTTGCCCGAATCATGTCCGAACCAAGCTCAAAGGATACCGTACTGAAAACGGCAATGATTTACGTGTGTGGTGGTAAGTCGTAGCCCGCTGTGTTGAGATATCGGAAGAGGATTCGTGTTTGTAACACGGGTTTCCCGTTCTTTTCCAGAATGTCACCACGAGAATGAAATGCGTCCCAGAGATCCGATCCGTTGCCGGGAGTGTGGCTATCGTATTATGTACAAGAAGCGTACAAAGCGACGTAAGTAGAATGTTTGCTTTTGCGACGGATGTGGAAGACTAACAAAGAGCCCCTTTTTCCACTCCAAACAGTTATCGTCTTCGATGCCAGATAGAGAGGACAGCCAGTAGCCGGATTATAAAATCAAACCCATGCACTAACCGTACATACAAACTATTCTACTACTATTAATAGGTCGGATACACATGTAACAACACAATAAACCAATATTGCTGTATACATTTCTCTGCTCTATTTCTCACCTCACACACACTCCTTCGAATCGTATTTTGTATTTGTTTTCCTGTGTACTTTCATACATATAACTGGGTTTTCCACTGCCCGTGTCTGCATTATACTAGCTTCACACCAAATGAAATGGAAATTCAAAAGGAACCGGGGGTTTCTGTAGCCTGTTTTAAACATTTTGTTGATGCATCCCTACTCTCATAAGAACGTTGCCCCCGCCGTAAACATTAGGGCTCCGGATGATATTTTAACTCAGCTCAAACCCAGCACCACTCTGAATTGCGTACAGCAGCTTTTCCCGTAGGATATCTTCCTCCTCGAATGCTGGCAGCTTTAACAGATTCATGCAGGTGCTTGCCGAGGGTAGCCGATCCGTATCACCAGCGTTCTGTATGTAAAACGGTGGATCGAGATCCTTGAACCCGAGCAGCGGCGGTCGCGAACAGCTCGTTACGAACTTTAGCAACAGTCGCCTCTGAATATCGTCGAACTGTTCCACCACCTTCCAGAACAGTTGGATCGTGTGATGTTCGATGGAGAAGTCACCACCGTAGCGGGTATGCTGCCGCAGGTCGTGCACGTCGACCGGTATCTCAGCGCCCGATATTAGCACCTGCAGCTCCTTGTTGCTGAACATGTACAGCCACTCGATCGGCAGCACGTTGGCCAACCCCTGGCGGAAGGCGGCACACTGTGCCCGGATTTGTTGGTTCAGCTTGAAGTCGGCCATTAGCTGAATGTACTCGATACGGTTGGATGAGTTGACGATGATGTTGGCACCGTTCGGTTTTAGTTCCTCTACCTGTGAAAAGGCCGGGGAAGGGAATTGTTCAACGATTGCTAATATGTTGTGCAGATTCTTACCTTTGTTTCCCCTAGCGCATCACAGACGATAGTAAAATCTAACCCTAAATCAGCCACGTCCCCTTCGTAAGCTTTGAGGGACATTAAATTTCTGCCGAAAGGAGTCGAACGGTTAGTGAAGATTGTATATTTCTCTATCTAAAACGTTCCCACCATATACCTGTACAAAACGGGATCCAGTGAGGCTAGCTGGTGAACGTCCACATCCGAATGTTTGCCGGCTAGTTTCGAGAGGAAAAACTCGGCCAACGGAAGCTCTACTAGAAGATTTTCGTACAATGCTTTCCCGAGAATGCGCCCGATGAAGTAGTAGTGGCGCTGGAAGTCCTCCACAATCTTGCCCACGCACGGATTTGGGTAGAGCATGTTATCCTTTGTGATCCTGGAAAAAAGAGCCACGGTTAGTTGGCGAGCAGAGATCGAAAAAAGCGATTATTGTCCATGCTTGAACTTACATAAAGAATCCGCGATGAGGATCGAACGCCAATTTGATTAGCTCGGATAGAAATTCGCGAAACACGCCACCACCATCGATGCCGGCCTCACGCAACCCAACCGAGTTGACCATTTCGATGCGAAACTTGGGCCTTAAGTCGGGTTCTAAAATGGATTCAAAGAACATTAGAGATACGTATGTAATGTATTACGATAGGAGTAGTAAAGAGCTATCAGCACCGCAGCAAATAACTAAAACACGCTCCGGGACCGTTAAAAAACCCCAACAACAGAATACAACTCACCATTTGTTGGGCTTAGCTTATCGAACGCATCCTCGTAGAGATGTGACCGCCGCACCGTAATATTAATCGATGGTCCTTGCAAGAATCCCTGCAAATCACCCTGCGTCCGCAGTTTGTCCGCCGACACCAGCCCCTGAAACACACCGACCCGCGTGTTGAACGGCACCACGAACGGTATCTCCCTCAGGATCGTTATCGAACGGATTTGCTTGGTAGAAAGCGGTGGTCCATCCTCAATGTCTTCCCGCGTAAAGTCCCGTATCGGTTGAAAGGGCCGGGGACCACGCCGTGAGCCACGGGAAAGATGTAGATCGGCGGGTTTGTCCAGTGGAAGGTTAAGATTCTGAGCCGTCCAGTGTCCCTCGGGGCAGAAGCATCGCCGGAGGTCGCGTGTATGTATTTGGCGCAACAGTGAAACGCACACCTTCAACAGATGGGGCCATATTTGACGATTTTGTTCGTATGCTTGATGGCGATCGACGGACCGTAGTTTGTTGTTTGTACCGAGTCCACGGGCTTCTGTCGCACTGAGGGAGGATATCATCGTTCGGTACGAATCGTGCAGGTTAGAGCGTGTCTCGGGGAAAGCGAGCTCAACGAGTCCGAGCGATATTTCCTTCAGCGTTGTGCTAAGTGGGATCAGTTCCGGTATACTAAACGGCATGATGCTACTAACGGAGCCGGGTAGGACGTTTTCCTGTACAAATTCACCATCGTGCAGGGAGGCTATTAGTCGACCGAACAGAGCACAAAATGAAGCCAATATCGGAATGATACGATCGGAATCTTCCTTTGCTGAAAATAATGGGATCGAAGGAAGAATTTGGATTAAATTTTGTTTGATTGCTTTGTTTTCGATTTGTGCTTTGTTTTCAAAATAGAAACAGCTAAACTTACAGATGTTGATTCCCTTCGAGAGCCGCACTATTGGGGAGCTAAACAGGGGGCCCATCGTATGCGCCGTTAGCGAGTACCAAAGCCCCCGTATGATGAGCGGTTTCGAAGCAAGCATGTACAGGAGCTTATACTCGTACACCGCCATCCGGTTGTACGTCATAAGCTCATGACACACTTGACATAAATTCTGCACCGCCATCGGATCATCCAGCACAACATCGATCATTCGCACAATGTACGACACACGGCGCCTTTCGTTTAACATTCCTATGATCTCGTGCAGGAGGGTCGCTTCGCGCGGACTCAGCGACGGCCCATCCTCGCCATCCGAATCGGAATCACTTGAATCGTCCAGTGGTCGATTAATGGACGAACGGATCGCTTTCCGAGGTAGTTTGGTAATGTTGTCCACCATGGAGGCGACCACTTTGAGGTAGGCACTGAAGTGCTCTTTAGAATTCGACGTTTCTGGAAGAAGCGAAAGTCGCCATTAATTAAATGATAAATTCTTGCGGGATTCCATCACCTTACCATCCAAGTGCCGTTCATCGAGCTTTAAAAACGCATACAACAACGAACTAGTTAAAAGTAACCTCTCGTCCTGTGATTGATCCTTGCGAGCCTTTTTCGCCGTTCCACCCATACGCACCGTTCCCGTCGATCCTCCGCCCATCGTGTCGTCCGTCAGATCGACCAGGATCGCATTCCGGTAATCCAACTGTCCCTGATACTCATCCGCAATGCAGCGCACCAACGTCCAGTAGGGGAAATCTTTCCTTTCGCCCAACGCTGGCAGCACAAAGTGTTTCACCTGATCAGACAGATGGTGCGGAGAGAGCACATTGAAGGTGAACGATTGCACTATCTGTCGGCTTAGCAGATCGCGTGCTTCCGCATCGATCAGCTGCAACGGGCGTAGCAACATATCGAACAGTGCACCGGCGATCGGGGTAGCCAGCGTGGTTGTATCCATATCAACGGCCGGCAGCTTCTCCTCGATCAGTTGCCGCACAACGCAGAAATAGCGTCGCTCGATGAGATGACGATAGATGGAGACGAGATACTGCTGGATGTACTGGGCGTGATCCGTACCGGCCGGTGGGACATGCTTTGCAATGTATGTGTTTGAGGAATAGATCTCCAGCATGCGCATCGGTATTGTCTGCAAAGGATGAATGGGAATAAGAAGACCATGAAGGAATGGGACGGTCAATCCGTTGGGAAATGGCTGTCTGCCTTTAAAACGGAAAGAGTTTACCGCATAAGGTTGCGTCCTATCCTTGCAGATCTCTCTTTGCCTGGCTCCTGGGTGTCCCTCAAGGCAGTATGTTGAGCCCATTACTATTTGTCCTTTTTGTCAACGATCTGAATACTATTCTCCATCCTGATACCTTCCTCTGTTATGCTGATGACATCAAAATTTCTTTCCTCCAAAACTATCTCCTCGCCTTGTCTAATGCGGTGCTCGTCTGGTGTCATCTGTTGGTGGTCACCTACCATCATCACAGCTGCGGCTCATGTTGAGTGGGCTCAGGGGACCTTCACGCTAGTGATGCGTAATCCTCATTGTTACCGGAGTTGGTTTTACTATCTTGTCTGTACTATGAAACTATGAGTAACTTGTGATTGGTTCCACAATTCACTCCGGAAATGAATCCGAAGTTAACATCGGAGATTACTCCGGATTAATACAGATTTAACTACGGATTACTCCGGAGTGAACCCCGGTGATTACTCCGGTTTTTAAACGTTGATGTCGGGGTGGAGATGTCAGGCTCAGCTCTGTCCCTTTAGAGCCCCCAGTCTGGCTTAATTGCCTCCCTTCTCCTCCACTCCGTCGACAATCCTTTCCAGATATCCTCTATCAATTTTTATGTTTTTGTCTTTGCCCTTCTGTCCTCTCCTGTCTATCGTAACACGCCGTTTTTCGTGCCTTTAACTCCTCCTCAGACCTATTTGACTTTTTCCTTTCCCCTGTCGCCTTCCGTGCTCGTCTCCACTCCTCCCTCTTAAATCTTCTTGACTTTCTCCCTTGATTTCTCTTCCTTTTTACGTTTAGTGGGATAAGTAAGTTTTTAGCAAAAAAAATGTATTGCCTTAGGCAGACAATTTGCGCAACATAAATAAATGAATAATTACCGGTGAACATTCTGGAACTAAGATTTGTCCCAAACACAGTCCAAGCAGCAGTTTGATGCGATACGTCCAGATCGAGTCCCGATCGAGCAGCTTAAACACTTCGCCAGGATTTTTTATCATAAACTGACACAAAAAGATCTAAAACAAAACAACAAAAAAATTAAAGCCCACTTTTGTTGCATTCGGAGATCACCCGGAATACTACTCTCCCTTACCAAACGTTCCCCATCCTGGGCGGTACGGTGCTGATAGAAGAAGATGATCCGCTTGCTGTAAAACTCCAAATCTTGCCCGTTTCGTATGGTACCGTTCACCTTCCGGTACTCGTCAAACTTGTCCCGTTCGCGCTGCTTTGTGTGTTGTCGCTGTATGAAGCTACGGACGGCGGATTGTATCACGATCGCACCGCACTGATGACGACGTGCTTCCTCGCGCTTTTGACGTTCCTGCTGTGCCTTCCGGATCGTTGTCAGACGGTCAGTTTTCAGTGAAGCACCGCCAAGATTTTGTTGCGGACGGCGACGAAATTCTCCGTCGAAGCTGAACATGACTGGTGGCGGATGACTAATACACAAGCACAACACGTACTACAGCTGACTGGAGGATGGTATCACGGTGTATCACGGGTCGTATATTTACCGACGTAGAACCCACTTGGAACAGTATCAAAATTTCCCTTTGTTTTCGTTTCCTTGCCGCACTTGGTCGCGTACTGTGCTTACTGCTGCCCCTTGTGTCGCCCCTGTCTCTAGCTCTACACACAACAAAGATTTCCAGTACCCGATTTTCACCTTGTCACGGTGAAGTAGAAAATGATGATGCTGCTGCCGATGACGATAGACGGAGAAGAGTTTCGTATTCTGGACTTGGCCACAGGTTGCTAGCGGATGCTTTCCTTGCAGGATAGTGGAAAATTTTGTTTTTGGTCTTCCGTTTCTGCTCCCTGTTGTTTTTGACAGGTGAAGCTCACCGAATCACACCAGTGTAGATTTTATCCATTGTTTTACGACGAGTGAGCGAGCAAGAGAGCGTGGCTGTACACACACAGCCACGCATCGTCATCCTATTTCGCCAGCTGTCAAGCGTGTGTTGTCAAAACACGACGGTGAGCACCACAGGGTGATGCAGCAGAGTGCTACTAACAGCACAAAATAAAAAAATCTTAAGTAATTTTATTTTTAATCTCAGTACAAAAAGGCCTGAAGGAATATGAAAATTTGAAGAAAAGTTTCGAAGGAATAATGCTGCCTTTTCTTTTTTAATACTGCAGCTTTATCGGGTTTTGAACTACTAGTCTACGGCAGGAATGGGCCAGGAATGTTTTATCCCACAATGGCCGCCCTATCAATAAACTACTGGCCTATAAAGCAATTGAAGCATTCTACACCGATACAAGGTAGGCCAAACTGGTTATAATACATTCCCAACACTTTATTAGCATAATAGAATAGTAGAATAGATTCCCAGCACTTTATTAGCTCATGGTCGGTTGCAGTGGGGGATTTAGCCGCTCGGAGGGCCTAAACTGTGTGGAAGTTGGGGTCCTTATCATATCAAATCTGCAGAACGGGGAGAAGATTCTTGGTTGACTTGGAACCCCTTATCAGCTCAAGGCTCCCTCGAGGCCGACTCACTCCGCGTGCTGTTAAACCCGCCACTGGTCGGATGTAGCGCTTTTACCCCAACCCAATACTTGCTTTCCCTACGTATGTCGGTCTCCCACACCAGTAGTGCTTTCCCGCACAGTGGTTAAATACTTCTATTGGCTTGTCCAGGACAACGTCCGCCGTGTCAAAACATTGGCAACAGATACGCTGATCCACTGGTTTTAACAAGTCCAGGTTGGTAAGATCAAGTAAGATCGGTTGGTAGTAAGTTGGTCAGCTAACTTTAGAACCAAGACAGATGAAGTTATGACTATGTTGGACGATTTCAAGGTTTCGATCTGCTTTGCAAAGGATTTGCTGCATTCGAGAGTCTGAAAACGAATATGTCAAAACCGTTGCGATATTCCAAGATTGACTCAAAGAAGACGGTCCCCGAAGATTTCACTTTCAAGTTTAGGAACACTCTTTCCAGGGCTTTCAAAGATTGAAGTGAAGAAAAATCAAACCCATATTTCTGACACTGAGAGATTTCAGGAGACGTTCTACACGATCTGTTGTCGTATTGATGAATGGCCTAGACTAGTTAAGGTTCTAGGGCTTGTTTCGGTGGGTAAGGTTAGAAACACACACACAATAATAAAATTTTCGTGAATTTTGATTTTTATTTCAGACGTTTTACACATACATTTGCGTAACCATAATCATAGTAGAATTCATGTATAGCTCTTGCCAACGATTAGCTTGGCTTCATAGTTCCTTATTGTGGTTGTAGATGTACATATCTCTGGCCGACGTGTGCTGATGATCGCCTCAAACAAACATCAACATCGATGCCCGGAAACTTATGTTAAGATGATAGGAGTTCTATTACACAATAAAAGTAATTTGAAGTAAAAATAAAACTAAACTTGTTTTAAAGTGAGAAGGAAAGTTCTTAAACGATACGTATTCCCTGCAATATTTGCTTCAATGTGAAAGGCATTCCAGTAGAGAGAAGAATTAAACTCAAAGCGAAAGAAAAAAAAAAACGTTTAAAGAAAACAAGTACGAAGAAGGTTCATATTTTGCCTAACCTAAACGTGTTAATTGTGTGTAGAGACATTTTGGTTTCCAGACTGATTTTTACAAACTCATGTCCTGCGTGTTAAGTGTACACACACAAACACACCAATAATACTTTCACTTCTTTAGTACTTCTTGATTTCATCGAACTTTTCCAAAGCGGCTCCTTCTTAGTTAATCTCGCCGAAATATATCTCTTCCAAGAACACGATGGCCACTTAAATTTTGCATATATGCGTGTTTTTAGGCGCTAATTTTTTGTACAACAAGTATGGCAAATTACATACAGTTTGTGGCGGAAAGAAAATGGCGACCGTTCGAAACTTAACGTTTGAGAGACCGTGTGTGTTTAAATTTTTGTACATCCCGTCACCTCAGGACGGTATTCTAATTACTTTTTACGCTTCATGGTAAAGCAACGATGGCGAGGTTTTCGCTTCCGTTGCTTTCGCTTACTTTTCACCCCATTTGTTGTCCCATGTTCCCCGTTCAGAGCTTTAACTCCGTTGAGTGACTGGGTGAGGCCATTTTTAAACGGGATTCTTGGGGACTGATTTTTTGAACGCTTCTTCATTAGCAATCCGGTGTGGTTGGTAAGCTTCTGGTGCAGTATCAGCTTGTAGCGTTGGTTGAAGAATGTGTTACACTCGCGACACTGCATATGCGGCGACATTGTTGACTCGCTAGCACCGCGATGGCGCCACAGAGTATGCAGGATAAGGGAAATTTTGGTATGGTAGTGAGAATTGTCCAGATGGTCCAACAGACCCTTGCTGCGACAGATTCGACAGCAGCGCCGGTTAGTGATGAGTTTGATCATGTGCTTATCCCGGATATCCGCCAGTCGGCCACCGGCAACTATTTTCCCTGTTTGTTCTGTCGCGATCAGTTTCTCCACCTTAAGATCGATCGCTTTTTCTTGCTCCTTCTCCTCTTTCTGGTACGCTGGTCCGTTCGTTCCAATGCTAGTATCGAGCATTTCAACCGAAACGTATGCCAAAGGATCTTCGGCAACATTCGATGGTTGTTCTTCATTGTCCTCCAGCCGACACGGTTTGTAGCGTTTGTGAGAGTTCCGATCACCTTCTTGCTTTTCTATGAGATCATCTACATGGGTAGGACTTTCTGCATCTGCGTCCTGTGAACAAACGGGCCCTTCTCCACCCTTACCACCGCCCACCGTACTGATCGATACTTCGGTGTGATTTTTAAGGAACTCGGCGAGTGAAAACTTTTCTGCCTGATCTTGTGCCGTGTCCCGCCGATTGTCCTCTTCTACCGCGGATGGTGGAGCAGTCCGAAGGATAGTGGTAAGGGAATGGGCCGGTGGTGGTGGTGGTGATGGCGCCGATTGATGCTGTGGAATGCTCTGATGCTTGGACGTGTGGTGGTGAAATGAGTTTTGCGGCTTTTTGTACATTTTATCAAAAATATCATTTATATTCTTATTACTAGTGCTGCTATTGTTATTGTTGTGATGATGAGGATTCTGATGGTGGCCAGGATTCTTGTTGGCAGCGATGTGCTTTTCCATTGTTCCACCATTAACAGCAGTGACGCCGTTTGGGAAGGTTCCCGGTGAAGGTGTAATGGTAAGACCATTGCTTCCTCCATTTTGCCGTTTCCGGTGCACATGGTTTTCCTTATCGCTCGATGATGCTCCATTGGTGCGTCGCTTCTTGAAGCTGCCCATATCGAGTGCGAGCGGCTGAGTCTGCTGATAGTTTGGATCGATGGGAATGATTATGCCATTGCCAGTTCCAGTGGTGTTGGTGGTGCTTGCTGTACGTGATTGTTGCTGAGTAGATGTAGCGGGAGGCGACGAAACCATCGGGCTGCTGCTGCTGCCGTAGCGGAGGACGCCATTCGATGCACCGACGGGATGGTGGTCCACTGCTTTGGATGGTTTCTGGTGCTGCTGTTTCTTCTGCTGTTGCTGGCTCGAGTGCAGCTGCAGCTGCTGGTGTGCCACGGCAGCCGTGGCCAGCAGCTGCAGAAACGACAGCTGATCGCTACTGAAGAGTGAGGCAAGGGAAAGGTTCACATTGTCGGGTACGGCGGCGGTGGGTTTGCCCGCCACCATGCCACCAAGGTCACTGCTAGTGTCGGCGGTGCCCGGGTTGTAGTGTTTCTTCTTCATCTGCCTTTCGATCGCTGCCGCTGCCATGCTGAGCGTTGCCGTCGTGTAGGGCGTCGCCGCATTGCTACTGTCGCCGGCATCGCCGCCATTGTCTCCGCCTCCCGCATTACGAAAATCCTGCGTGACTGAAGCCTTGTTTCGTCCGACTGCTTGCATGTGTAAAATGCTGCAAAAGCAGAGATGGGGAGAATGGATATTAATTTACGAGACGAAGCCAAAGTAGAAGCTACATTTTAATCATCAAAATAATAGTAGTAGTGTGGTCCACATGTTTCAAAACTACTTCAAACTCAAAATACAAAACTTGTACGGTTTGTGTAGAAATTACAATTCATTTTAGCCACACTGTCCACATGAATACAGTCCAGTTCTTCCTTATCATCCATACAGCTATATGAATAGAAGTATGGAAATCAGTTTTATCAAACGCGGACATAATAGTGGTCTATTATGTCTATTATGATATTATTGGCGATCACTGTATGTAACTACTATTATTTTGAGTAAAGCTGTAGAAAGTGATGGACAAATAATGATAGCGAACAATTTAAAGTAGATATAAAATCAATAGAAAACACAACAAACAACAAAACTCATTACTCCGAACCATAAACTCAAGAAGAATGGTGGCAAACTCATAAGTGAAGCAAGAAAAAACAACGCCCAGAGTATCATCATCCCCCTCCGTACCGTGCATAGTCGCCGGAGTCACTTCCGTCCGCCTCTAGGTAGCTATAAAGTAGTTCCGGGCCACGTTTCCGATGTGGCCGTGTTGCGATCCACTGATGTTGATGTTGATGCTGCGATGAAGCGGTTCCACCGTTCTGTCCCATGGCCTGGCCGGCCGTTGCCAGGACGTGCTGGTTGATCGTTTCGATCAGGTTGGCAGCGTTACTGTTTGTCAGTACGTTACCGGTGGCCGGGTGATGGACGTCAGTGGAATGATACTGGCCATTCGATGTGCCGTTACTAGTTAGCACGACGGACGCGCACAAAGGAGGATTAAGTTTAAACATTTATTATTATTATTATATTCCCAATGCTCAACTCGCTAAAGAGAGAGCCGGAGTGCTTTTAAATTGAGGGTAGTTAAAGAAAAAAGGTAAAATTGATGAAAATTAAGCAATCCTGAATGTCAGAATTTGGACGTTCACGACACATGCAACCGAAAATAATTTAAAAAAAAGTCCCCAAAATTTCAAATTTTCCCTCACAAAGGAAAGTAAAAGAACTGATAGTAATGGTCCAAACGATAAAGAAACAAACCGGGAGCAAAACGGAACGGAACGTGGTTTAGTCTCTCACCCAAAGCCATTCCCACTGGTCGGAATGTTGGTGGGCAAATTGTTCGACGTAAATGCATTACCCAAATTGCGCAGCACATTGTTGCCATTGGTGTCCGCCGTTGCTGCTGCTACTGCTGCTACGGAATGATGCAGGGCAGAGGTTGCTGTTGTTGTACCACAATTGCTACTAGTGCTACTACTACCCGTACTACCGGAGCTGGCACCTTTGCCACTCGTTTTTGTCGTTTCGTGTGAACTTTTTTTTTTTTTTTGTTAGACGAACCAGGGTAAAGAATTACAATAAAATAATAGTTCGCCATCAGAGCAGATTGTAGAGTGGAATGAATCGCGGAAGATACTTACTGAGCTTCCTGTAGATGTGCGTCCAGATGGGCCTGATCTTCGGCGAAGAAGTTACACTTGCTGCAGGCTTTCTTGTTGTGCACTTTTAGGACGTGCGTTGCTAAACGCTCCGAACGAGCCGCCTTATAGTCACACAGTAAACACACGTACGGTTTGGTGTGTGTGTTGAGATGTCGCTTGAGTCCCCAATTGTCGGCACCTTTCAAGGGAAATGGTAAACGTTAGTAATAGAACACCGTATGCGGACTGCGTGGGCCATTCTTACCTGCCCAAGGACAGTACGTGCAGGCGAATTTCTTTTCGCCCTTAATTTTCTTCACGTACGTCTTATCATCGGCCGACGCACCGGACGAGTTGGCGGACGTGTTAAGGCTAAGCGACGCCGAGGATCCCGAACCGGAACTCTTCTCCTGCTTAATGGACACGGGCGCCACCAGGTGGGCTGCCGCTTGCAGGCTGTTACTATGAGCCTGTTGATGCTGGAGATGATGATGGTGGTTTTGAATTTGAAGCAACTGGTTCGAATGATTTCCACCATTATGATTCGTAATACTACTACCACCAGCACTACTCTCGTGCGCATGGGAAGGCACAACGAGCGAAGTGGGCGCTGTGCTGAAATGTCCGGACGGGATATTTAGCTGCATCTGGGCAAGTGTTATGGCCGTTGCCGTACTGCTGCTGGATGAAGAGCCATGACTTGATGCTTGAGTAGTACCGCCATAGTAAGCACTTTTCGAGCCCGATGATCCACCACCTCCCGGTGGATGGCGGCGTGTTTTCGCTATATCGTACTCCAGCTCACGGTGCATCCTTAGAAAATGTTTTTTCACGTGATCTGCCCGATTGAACGGCTTCAGACATGCGTAACACTGGAAGGGTTTCTCATCCTTGTGGATGTTTTCGTGGCGTGTGAACAGATCCCGACGGTCCGTCGTGTACGGGCAGCTGGTACAGCTGTACCGCTTGATGACGTTCGTGCCAGTGGGTGAGGTGGCACTACCACCATAGCTGCTACCCTTGCCCACTGTCCGATCGATCGTGCTAGGGATGTTCAGTCCAGTCGGTGATGTTGCATCCTGTGGTTCCGTTTTTGGTTTTTTGTACGATTTGCCATAGTTGGACGTGGTGCCGGCCGGGGAGGCGTGTTTGCCACCGTTCCACGGCTCTTCATGTGCTTGGTGGGATTGCCAGCGATCGTCTGACGACGGGATGGAAATATCTGCAAAGGGAAATTCAAATTATAGAAAGTTCGACTCGGAGTAGCACTTGTTTAGCTCTCACGTGCTTATACGACACTGCGATCTATCGATCGTGTACCTAGAAGGAACTCACTTGTGGGCGTTTTGCTAGCATTGGGAAAGTTGACCGGATTCAGGATGGCACTCGGTGGTGGAAATCCATTCTGCATCAGTGCCGCTAACCCAAATGCGGTCGTTATGTGATCTTGCTGCTGCTGTTGCTGTTGTTGTTGCTGCTGCTGTTGCTGCTGTGCGGTAGAAGCTGATGACTGGCCCGACGAACCGACGGTTGTCGTTTCGTAGCCAATCTGGGTGAGCGTTGTGAAGGATCGCTCACCACCATCGGGTGGTGCTGTTGGTGCACCCGGTGCCAGCTGGGCTACCTGTGTGTTGTGCGGGTAGAGTCCGTGGGCCGACTCGTCGCCGTACAGCTTCCGGGTGATCTCCTTGAACATGTCCTCGTACGTCTCAACCCCGGTGGATTGAGACGTCGGCAGGAGGGTGGTCATCGCGGACTACAACCGTCCACCGAAGACACTCTGAAACGATTGAGAGAGAGAGAGAGAGGAGAACGCAACGTAAGTTACAAAGTCACTCCACGTAGGAAAATGCGCCAAAATCGAATGTTGAAACCTCCTATCCTTCTCCATCAGCCGGTACATTATTTCAATGTCAACCTACACGCGATACCCCCCCCCCCCCCCCCCCCCTATCCGCTGCCAAGCCGGTCGGTTGAAGTTGGGTGGAGGTTGAGATCTCCCAAAATAAACCTTCACCACGTGGACTGCGGTGTATGAGGCTGTGTTCTCGTTTGCACGTTCTCGGAAACAGTATTCACCCAATCCCCACCCCATTCACTTTCACTCGGCGGTTATACACCCCCTCGGCGAATGAAAAGCTGTTCCCGGTACAACATAAACCCACCCACCCATCATCAGCATCATCATGTCACCCACCCACCCACGCTGATTCCCCGCACATTCAGCGCACGGTGGCGACCAAACTCCAAATTCCACCGTTAAGCAAATAATAAAAGAAGAGAGCGAGAGATACGAAGCGATGAAATATTCCACAACCGTAAAGTGCGCGAGAATTCACTACGGTGTGGGAGGGAGGGGGGAGGAGCAGGTGGGTGGTACGTCGTTTCATTCATAACTTTTTCGAAACTCAAACCACTGGTCTGGGTGGAGCATTGGCGCTTGATGAGGTGGGCGATGAAAACTGAAACAAACTCATCCCGGGCTTGGAAGATATGGCCGACTGGACTCATCAGGGCACAATGTTGTCGCAATTTTTGTGTGATTTGAATTATCAAATCTGAGTACGTTTTTTCCTAATATTGCATGCTGATCACTACAATATCAATAGGAAATATTCTCTTCTTCTTAGAGTAAGGACCTTCTAGGTCACGCTGGCCATCGGCAATGGCTTACAAGACTTAATGTCCTCACTACAAGGGGAAACAGTCTGGATGGGATTTGAGCTCCGAATCTGCCGGAATAAAATCACCCAACTTAACGTTCGATCCTCAATATTGGTTGACCCACTGGAATTGGTAGCGAATGTTGTGATATCATCTGATACTACTGTGATATCACCTGGTACGTTAGCAAAATCTGGAGCTTGATCAACTGCTAGGCTAATTGTAATGAGCTGATTCCACCGGGATCTCGCCATTACATCTTCGTCACCCGAAGTGGTGGAGAATTATTAACTTTCAAGACCAACCGGTTCGTGCAGCAGTTAATCTTCGCACGGCAAGTGAATCGGTAACCCTTCAGCACATTTTGAAGGTAATGTCCGAGGTGTAGGAAGATGATGATGATGATGATTCCATTGGTTAGTAATATTTATGCCTTCCTGTTGCACGTTTGCTGTCAAGACGTACAAGGCAATTTAGATTCTCTTACAGGATTTGCGTATGAAATGTTCAAACGTTTCTACAAAATTCTCGGATATGATTTGATTTCTTGGCAGCTATTTAAATGGAGTAATAATCAGCCTTAGTTTACAATATTTTTTACAAAGTTTTGTACCCTTGGAGAAGCCTTTTTCCTTTTTGTAATATTTTTGCGACTAATTCCAAACATCATCTACTAACAACTCGAAACGGTTTAGGGAAAATGCTCGAGAAAAAAATGATGATGTTGTTCAAGTCTCTCCCCAGTCAACGACCACACATACACACACACACACACCCACACTCCCTCACGTCGGGAAATTCGTCCAGAGCAGTGTCCTTTGGTAATGTCGGGGTTATGCGCGCGCACACCCCATCGTTCGCAGGCACTGCCAACCAACACCAATACAACACCAATTTTTCCACAGGAAAACCGCGCCAACAAAAACGTGCACGTGCAAAACACCCACATCCAGGGCGACCCAGGGCGCTTCCAGGGGCTAATGCTGAAAAATGCACCAACTGCACCGGCGATTGCTGAGTTCCGAGCGGGCCTTTTATCTTTTCTCGCGCTTTTAAGGGCGGGTGGGTGGTAAGCTTCTTGTTTTATCTTGTCACATTGGCAAACCAACCGCCTATGTTGGGGGCACAGCTGCCACCCAAACGCGTGCTTAATTGCTACGCCCACCGCACAACGGATCGGGACAATCTGTCCGTAGAGAAGCCTCATATCGCCAGTGCGTGTGTGTGTGTGTGTGTGCGTGCGTGGGCCATCATCATCATCATCACTGCTGATGTATTGAAGTGGAAAAACAACCATCTTCTCTCTCACTCTCTCGCACGGGTTGTACTGACCCCGGGAACATCACCCAGTGCCACCCACAATACGTACGTCCGCCAAAAACTCCCATCCGCCAGGGTGCTAAAATATGATGGTGTAGGAGGAGAGGAGAAAGGAATCGGCTTCATCTCCTCTCCATCGGCAAAAAAAGGGTTGCAGCGTGTAGGAGTAAGGGAACTGGCATTCGATTAATTTTCTCTCACACACACACGCTTTTACGCCCTTGTGGCGGTTAGGTTCCTTTCAGCCAGCGCAGCGAAGGGATGCAATCTCGTGGGTGGCATTGCAAGGTGGGTCGGTCGGGCGCGCTTTCGAGGTGTGGGTGGGCTGGTGATTTTATACATTTTTCCTCTTTCTTTTCCACCCCTCTCCCAATACACTTCCGTTTTGCAGTTTTCTGCAAGGGCATTCCTCTGCCAACAGTTGGCAGCGACACCTTTCTCATCGAAGAGCGCAGGATAAGGTGCCGACACCGAAAAACGAGTGCATTTTATTGAGAACTGTGCGCTGGCTGGATGGGACAATTTGCACCCCGGGCCGTCGAGAAAACAACAAAGAAAATCGATAACAGCATGAGACAAGGGAATGATCGGTTTTTGTTCACTTTAATAAGATGATTGTCTGTAGTCTTGCTTTTATTCGGTACTAAATTCGTGCTGAAGCTCAATGTTACGACACAATTTTTGGAAGAATAAAATAAAATTTTAAGGTGCTTTTAAAGCAAAATTAAAGGCGTTATATTGCACAAACTTATTTCCTTTCCATTCCATTTTCCACAGCCTGGCAAAGGGCTGTCTTTCTCTCTAACACAGTTACACATCAATATGTTTCCTCTTCACTGCACAAACCGGGCACTATAAATGCATCTTCACTGCAACATTTGTTCTCTTTCCAGCGTCACTAAGAAAGGAAGCGAATGCGGCACAAAAAAAAACGGCAAGACAACCTTCAGAATGCTTGGAAAACTTCATCACACACATTGGCAGGCTCGTGCTGCCGCCTGTCAGCCAATTGGTCAACCACAAATCCACCCAAGCTAACCCCACCACCGGCACAGAAACATAGAGAAGTCCTTTAAAAAAAAAAGACCAATGTTGTCCACCCTTAAAAGCAACACCGAAACCGGAAACGACCATCGAGAAAAAAAAAACAACACAGACACACAAACACACACGCGATGGGAGCCAAAATGGAAAACCGAATAACCAAATATTAAGAGAGGAGCACAAAAGGTGGATCCAAAAAACAAAAAAAAAAAACAAAAATACACCCTTGAAACCACTGGTGTACAAAATTTAGTCAGGAGCGACCGAACAGAAAGGTGTACGTACTTCTCCATTCGCACCCCCGAACCGATGGAACAATAGTGTGAGCCAGCCGAAGAACGCAAACCGACCGAACCCACCCGGGGCCCGACCGAGCATGATGATGGTGAGGATGAACGCCGGACGATGATGATGATGATGATGATGATGTCGTCAGCCAACGCCGGCGCCGAAGACTGTACGCACCGAAACCCGGAGCAACGCGCGTCATCGAGTGCGAAGGAAGGCGAAGACTCCCGATGTGTGTTGGTTTGGCGCAAGACGACACCGTCCGGCAAAAGGGAAGTCCGTCGTGCGTGAATCAGTCTCTCAACCCCCCCCCCCCCCTCCCCTTTATTTATTGCAGGCTCCAGCAGGCGGCTGCGACGTTCGATTGCCCATGGATTGAAAAATGTCTAGAATAGACCATTTTCGTTACATTTTCTTCAATTATTTATTCGACTTTATTTTATGTTTTTAATTTTAGAAGATTATACTTGTTCCTGAATAACTCTAATTTATTTACGGTTTTCTGGTGTCGTAAATAAGTTCGCCTTAATGTATGCAATACGCGTGTCAAACCTTCACAATGCTGAAAGTATTATTATCAGACACCATATCGTTTGGACGTCTACTAAGGTATTTATTGTTATTTTAACGGCTAATACTTGAAGATCTAGTTTTTACAGTCCTTTACTGATAGTTTACTGTAAATGAAAATTCGATCCTAAAAATGAAAATTAATAAAAAATGATTTGAGAATCGTCAAACTACTCAGAAAATAAAGTGCCATCACTTGTAAGGAAACCATCTCCTATTTTTAACTCATTTTATGCGAAATTTTAAATAGAAATTTTACTGTTACAATCAATACCATTTTATCAGCTAAAAGGTTAATTTTTTTTGCAACAAAAATATCACAATTATTTTAACAATATTTATAATATTATTATCAATATGTTACACGAACTTTCGCTTCCTCTATGCATCATTGGGACTCTTCCACCATTATACTTCCCTCTTTTGAATTTAACGCTTTGGTACGCAAAAAAAAAAAAGCAAGAACCCTTTTCCGGCACCCAAAAGCAGACCCTGGGCGAAACATCGTGTTGGTTCTCTCCATGCTCTCAGCAACACAAACACAAACACATTCGCTGCGCTCGATGACGATGATGATTTGTACCGGCGAATAAGCAAACAACCCCACTCTCAACCCACCCAATCAAGCCTTATACAGGCGAGTGTGACGCGCGCGCGTTTCTGTTTCCTCTGCTGCCTGCCTTTACGGAAGGAATCGAACGAGGGTAGAGGGGCGGGAGGGGGGGGGGGAACTACCACCCCATCCGAAGGCGTTAATGCCACCCAGCTAGAAGGGTGGCATACACACATTGCAGTTTCTGCGGAAAGTGCAGCTGGGGAGCTGGAACCGTGCGAAGGAGCACCGGTCGTGCACATCTGTCCCAGTGTGTCGAGGACTTAAATTGAGTTGAAGGATACAGTACGTTTTAGCTTGAGTTGCGTGACTGCTGCATGCGTCTTTATGACGCAATGAAGTTGGCAATCATGCCCACTGTGTACGCTTAAACACCCTTTGCCTTTGGCTGTCGTACATCAGGATTATCCCTACGCAACACCCTCTCTTCTTTAGTCACTTACATACCCACACACACACACACATACACACAAACACATACTCCATGTATGTGTGTTTGTTTGCGTTTGCTAAAACACCTTTAGCAGCACAGGCGCATCAAGAACGACCTACACCACACACACACAGCAAACGGATCATCGGCATTGGCATCGGTGCAAAGCCTTCACCACCCCATCGAGTGTGGATTGCAAATCGAACAAGATGACGGTGGGTGAAAGTCTGGGTGTACCAAATGCATCTTGCAGCAGGTCACGCTTGAAGGCTCCCAGAGACGTTTTTTTTTTCTGGGTGAAAAGGAGCCTCCTTTACCTCTGCGTACCTTGGAGTTGAAGAAAGTGCAGGTATTTGTTTTTCGCACCTCCAACACACAACATCTGGTGCTATCTTTTGCTATGCATCTAGTCCGTCCAGGTGGTTGAGTTAGTTGGATAGTTTTCTTCCGTGAGGATTGGTTTTGTAGGATTCTGATTGCGAGATGCGTTCACCCGTGCTGGGGGTAGGAAAACAAAGTCCAACGAGTCTGGAAATGATTCATCTGTTTGGCGTTTGGTGGAGACATGAATAAAGGCTGGGAACTTCAGAGCACCCACAATAGTGGGTAAAATAGAGAGCATTCCAATAACTTTTTTTTGTTATATTATCTACGAATAATCCTGAGCTTAGCCAAAGATCTACAAAATCCCAACTTCTCTAGAGCTTTTACAGACAGTGTTCTTGGCCATAAGTCAATGCTGGAGACATCCTATTACAAAAAGAGAAGTCCGATGATTCAATGAAGTCATGAATATTTATTTCTAAAGTCTAATTTCTCAGAACACCCCGTTGTCCTGAGCCATTAAATGCTGAAAAATTTGGGATTTTAACTGTTACATATGAACTGCAAAATGTTCTAAGACTTTTGCTTGCTTCTGAGACAGAATTTATGTGAAAAGATCTCACTGATAATTTTTTGGTGTAGTACTACTATTGACTCTTGCCGGATTTGCTAAAGATTCAAAAATAATTTAAAATATTGAAACGCTAGGCCAAATGCGAGGAAGATAGAATATCTGCTTGCCGGAGGCTCTGACCTTGATAGAGCCCGATACGGAAGCAGATTATTTGTTGACGGCGACGATCTTGAGGTGGTAGAGGAGTTCTGCTATCCTGATACGATCGTAACTTCGGGCAGCAACGCTATATACACTATATACACGATATACTCTACGGGTACGAGTTCTGGACTATGCTGCCAATGCACTCGCCATTTTCGAACGACGCGTGTTAAGGACTATCTTCGGCGATGTGTGCAAGCAGGCGCATATGGCGTAAAAGAATGAATCACGAGCTGTTTGGCGTCGCTGATATCCTGACGGTAGTCAAGGCCGGACACGAGGTCAGGATGCCTCGAGCTCGTAGGCAGGATCAAGTGGAGCCAATCCTGTCGGAGATTGGATACAGCCGTAGATAGAGGACTGCAGCCTTAGATCGAGTGTCCTCGAAACGGTTCGAAGACCTGGCCATGTCTGCGTGGCGTGGTTAACCCTGATAATACTTGACAGGACAGTCGCTTCAAAAATTAAAAAATCATGGAATAGCACCACAGCTATTCGGACCAGGCTATGGACACAAATGGTCACAGATGGTCCGAGTAATTTTCCGGGGATCAATTTCTAATCTAACGCCTCTGGAACCAGCTAGGAGCTTTCTGTTTATCTATTTACTTTACTTGTTGTAATGTTCATTGCACCAAATCTGGGTTGTGCTTCCTCTCAACTAAACTCTATAATTTTCTCATCAAAAAACAACATGCGTAATTGATATCCACAAGGATAAAATGCTCTTAGAAGCGGAAATGGGAAAATGAGGGCTACGTCAAAACGGTTCCTAAATCATTTAATGCCTTTTAAACGGTTTTTTTTCTATGTTCGACGGTGCACGGAACTATCCACCTTGTGTTACACCGCCATCATTCTATTGCGCTGTATTTTTGATTTGATTTTCGCTTCTCCTGTAACTTCCTGCGGAGAGGGATTTAACACGTGGTTACTGCAGCCACACCAACAAGGATCAGGAAGACAGTCGGTGGGTTTTGTAGACACAATTCACCAACACATGGACCACATAGACGCTCCGGTAGGGTGGCCAATTCGTTCCAAGGATAAGACTGTAGTGCGCAACGGAAAAAGGAGCAAAAGAAAAATATGTTCTGTTCCCAGTAAGTAGAAAAAAGGAAATCGAATTTATTTTTAGCACCGATCCCCTTAGCGTCTTTCCGCCATTGGTGTGACGGAATGCTCTTACTGAGCGGTAGAAGATTGAAAATGGATTCCACGTTGCATGAGAATACGTTACAACAGGAGGATCAAGAATAAGCAGTAACAATTGCTCTTAATGGTAACATTTTTTTTGCAATTAATTCCTAGAATTTGGTTTGTATTCTTTGTTTATATACTAATATGAATTGCAATAAAGTAAATTGAGCCTTTTCTCCATTGGGAACGTATCATATTTCCCGGGGTACAATATAACCCACCCTCATGACACATCCCAAGGATTCAACCGAACTCCAATCCACCCCATCTTGAAACGGAAAACGATCTAATGTACGGAGACCTCCAACGAAATGCGGGGGTAGTTATTGGGATCGGGCGCTGGGTCTGACAGCAGGCAAGAAATACAAGACAGACAAAAAAAAAACCTTGCAGTTAGTGTGGGCCAGGACCTGATACGTTCATACACACACATGCAGAGAGACACTTGCTGGTGTAGACGATCATTATCCCAAAAGAAACACACACGCACACACACACACTCACGCACGCACTCACGATCGTGTGTCAGTGAGCCGGCGGGAGAGAACCGGGCGAAGGATTGAACAAAAGGGAAAACAAGATACAAATTCCATCCCATCGTTTCTGCGCGCGGCCCCTTTTTTCCGTACCAAAACGCTTTTTTCTCGCCCTCGCTCTTACAAAACCAACCTCAAGGGGTCTTTGGGTTGTGTCTTCGCTTCCATTATCCACCCATCCAGCCCACCCCCGGAGGGTGGATGAGTGAAACCCAGCGGACCGCAGCAGCAGGGTGGTGTGTGGTGGGCCGAAAAAGAACAGAAGGCATTCGTGCGCCTCTCTCTCTCTTTCTCTGCGTACCCCGAGTGCACAGTGGGCACGGGACGGTTAGAAGGGACCCCGAAGCGCTGAATGGAGGGCTGAAACACAGGACACAGTGCGGCAGGAAATAAGATTCAACGGCGAATGCACAAGGCGAACGGAAAGTGGAATAAAGGAAAAAAGGGACGAAGCAAAAAAAAAAAAGGGTCCGTAATGGGTGGTGGTGGTGTTGCTAGTGGGAGACATGACGGAGGGTCGACAGTTTTACGATCATTATTTCGACCTGCGCCAACTCTACCCAACCCAGTGTGCATCACCTACGAACAAGGAACTGCAGAGAAAGGTGGCGGTGGTGGTGGTGATGCGCGCCCAACCGTCATTCACTTCCCTACGACACCTTTTTCCCTCCCACGATCCTCGACAACCCCTGGGAGGGGGGGGGGGGGGGGTGTGGCGTAGGAGGAGTGCGACACAACAAGACCCATGATCAAGGATCTGACGAGGAAAGGAAAAAAAAGCCCGTAAAAGAAGTACGTTGCCGATGTGTTTGTGTCAGAAAACATAAAAATCTTATGAAAAATAGCGGAGGAAAACCACCAACAAACACAGGGACTCTTTTTCTGTGTGTTTGTGTGTGTGTTTGCTGGGGAGTAGTTGGTGTTGGGTGTCCACCGAAGGACATACTTTTCCATATCTTCAACTATCGGCCTTAGTTCTTCTTTTTCATGCCATCTTGCCGCCGTGTGCCTGAGCAACATCTGTCCACCGGAGGTTTTTTGCTGTGTTGGTTGGTTGGAAGGAAGAAGCCATAAGTGTAGGAAAAGACGACGACGAGACCACGATGAAGCCGAACCGAATTTTACCACCCCTTCTTGAGGAGGTTGAAGAAAACTGTTGTTTGCCAGCTTGAGGATACCCACCCCGTACATGAAAGGACATGTGGACATGGACGGTTGGGTGGTGGTGATGGTATCCGGTCTTTCCTTTTGTTGGGCTCTTCTTTGCGCGGTTCGGTTACGATCAGGGGTGGATTGAAAGATCAGGCGTAGCGAAAGGTTTTTCGGGATGCATTGTGTGCTTCAATGGAGGACTTATTCCGGATCGTTGGATAGATCGAACTGAAATGCATTAGATTGGTACAGTTTTACCTGCATTTTGGAACCTGCCAATAGGTTAAGGTTACCATTGAGGTTCTGGAACGCGAATATAAACTAAGGTGCTTCTAGAGTTGGCTGGTAATAATAATGGACAACGGCGCCGATCTTCGTACAGCAGGACCGGTGTTTAAATCCCATCCGCGTCGTGCCCTCTTAGAGAAGGACTGACTCTCCAACTATGTGGGAATAACAAGTCTAGTAATCCATGCAATGGCGGGCATGATTTTAGAAGTTCGTTAAGCCAAGAAGAAGAATAGAGTTTAAAATAATATATTCAAACATGTTGCTGATGTCTACAAAATAGCACTTCAAGTCAGTTTTTTTTGTATGCATTTTGACATAGGTCGGGGTTGAAGTTTGAAAAACTGGAACCAAAACAGCTTAGGATTTTTAGGATCTCAGCTCAACAAAATATAAAAATATTGATAATTTTTGGTTGAGACAAGGATTTGCTCAAGGATTCTTTAATTTTAGATACTCATTGTAATTGTAAGATTGTAATTTAATTGTAAAAGATATGTGTAAGGCTTCATATCTATCCGTTACGATTCGTTAGTGTAAAGACTAGTGAAGCTCTCCAATAATAACTCCCAAAAAACTCATCAACATTTTGGAAGACGCGGATAAGATTAAGATAAAATTAGAACATATAATATCAGTCTTGTGGACTAACGTAAGTCTCTCTAAGCAAATCAACAGCAATGTTGAACAAACTGGTTTACTAGCTGGCAGGTAGTGGATTTATTTTTAAAGTTTCCTTATACAAAAACACATCATCTGTAAGATCTTCTACCTGCGCGGTAAACCCACCCCATTAGTTGATCACCGCGCGTTGGCGATAGGCTTAATTTGCGCTGGAGGTTAATTTCTGCAGTTAAGGGCGCCCGCAGCCGGACCGGACCACACATATTACGAAAATCGCCCAACCACCCATCACAACCTGACCGAGAAATCGATCTTTTGTCTCAAAACAAAGACGAAGCGGGGAGACTGAGAGCACGGTATGCGAAATGTGACCACAGAAGAGTGCGTAAAAAAAGCATTCAGGGCGAGGAAAGGAAACATAAAACAACCACCCCCCCTTCAGGGTGGGTTGATGGTTGAAAAGGGGGGTTATTTTTTTGTTTGTTGTTAGTGCTTTCGGGCGCGGATCGCATCACCCTTAGCATGGGAGATTATTGGTGAATAAATATAGTTGCTGCTGATCGATATGGATTCGTTATAATTTTACGTACGGAGCAGTAATTTAGACAAGCAAGAAGAAAACTGAAATACACCGCACCGAAATTGGCAGATGAAGGACAATACCCCCCCCCCCCTCCCCAAAGTAGCCTTGTGTGTGTGTGTGTTCCGCTGGGCACAAAACCTTGGTGGATTTGGCGCGTTTTTACAACATCTCACCCGGCAACCCGATGGTATCGACCCTTCAAAATTCACCAAGGAAAAAAAAGAGCTGCGGCTCCTTCACATGGGGGATGATGGCTTGTTAAGGGGGTGGTTCGATCAGACTAGGCAGGAAATCGTGATGATGATGATGATGATCAGGATGAAACGAATGTATGTGTGCGTATGTTTGGTGATCCGGTCGGGAATTTTCGGAAGAACAGCTGGGAGGGACAAAACAGGTTTATCGTGATCGGTGAGGTGGGTGTGTGGGAGATGCCTTAAAACACATCTCACCTGCCCCGGATGGTTTCGCAGCCATAACCCAACCAACAGGCACACACTCACGCAAGACGGGCGGACAAATACATAGGGACCGGGCAGGCAGACAGCCGACAGTGAGCCATGCATATAAACATTCGACCCGGCATTCGAAGAAACCCACCCGAAAAAGGGGTGGTTTCGGGCGATCATCATCGGCTCACAAGCGCAGGGCCGTGGTGTTGTTGTTCTCTGGCTCCTCTTCACATTGCCTTCTTGGTTTTGGATTTTTTTTCCTTCTGTCGTTTGGTCGTTCCTGTCGAACGAGGCAGTTTGCTCCTTGGGGGATGTTTTTTCGTTCGTTCGTTCGTGTTTTTTTCTTTTGTGTTTTCCATCGCAAACACTCCCCCTGATCTAATTCGTAGCAGCGTAGTTTAGCTTTTAAAAGGAAGTTTATAAGCATACAAGGACATTATTTTGAAAAATGAGTACAAACTGTGTACAAACTATTTGCTGTTTTGATGTTTTTTTTATGGTAAAATCATATATGTATAGGGGGCAGTCTTCACACGCTTGATGCAGGGTTCAAATCCCATCCAGACTGTACCTTTCTAGTAACATCTAACTATGTGGTATCAGCAAATCTAATAAGCCATTCGATTTCCGGCGTGACCCAATAGGACGTCAAGTCAAGAAGATACATGAAAGTTCTGAAAGGACATATGATCATTAGGCATATCATGGCTTACGAGAATAGTTTATAGAACGAAGCAAAATTTTAATTTTTATTTTTCTGTGGCATTATAAACTCTGCTACAGAACAAACCTTAAACTACCATTTTCGTTTTTGTTTTTGTAAACTAAATTCACAGGATCCTCTTGGTGGGATTTCAAACCATCCGGTAGTGACAGAGGAGGACGCCATTTTAATTTGTAAATTCTCAGTCCTGCTTTTTCGTCTGCTTTGGCAGTATAAACTCAAGAGGAATTCTTGGCCTACTATTTATAGCTTTCGGAACTGAATTTGCGCGTGAGATAGCAAATTGATACAGAGTCCATGCGTCGCATCCGAATCGCCAGATCATTCTTGCGAATCACAAGCTCTAAACCTTATTAACCTCAACCAATAGGTCAGGCTAAATAAGACGAGTATCTAAAACTGACATAAACAGTCGACGCTTGCTTTGATTCTTCTCAACGCTGATGCTTCACATATGCACGCAGCTCCCAATACCAAACTAATCCTTAGAGGAAAAAGAAAAAAAAAACGCATCCGAGTAAGCTGATCCCACCTCATGGAAAGTCTCCCAAAAATACGCAGGATTAAAAACAGACAAAATACACAAACACACACGCAACACGGTAAAACACAAAATGGAAAGATGGTACAAATTGTGCGAAGGAATCTACGAGGCGAGAGGGGAAAAAAAGGCGCACAGACACACGCATCGTAGTGTGGGATCCTTTTTGAACAAAACGCACCACCGCCGTCCCAACCTAGTGAGGAGGAGAACAACATAAAGCCCAACACGACCGAGAAAAAGGGGGAATTGGACCGAATTTGTCAAAACCAAGCGAAAGAACGGGAGGCAGACTATATGGAGATATGGGATTAGCTAGAACGAAACAAAAATGCTAGAAACGGGAGCATCAACTCATCTTCTGCTGCCACCTCTGGCCTCCTCCCAGTAACGTTCGGAGCCTGTTTCGGGTGGTTAGGAGGATGAGAGTATGAGGCGTACGCCCGGGAGAGTAGGAGAACAGTCAGTGCGGGAGGGTCACATTAGGGTCGAAGAAACCCTTCGGAAAGGAAATTAACCATCAGAAAAAAAGGAGACACCGAAAATGCTCCGTTGCGCACCGAAAAGGAACGCGGGCAGGTGGACCCAGCGATGACGATGTGGCGAGGATGAAGACTTCGGAGGAGGGGAAATGAAGAAAACCCAGCCAATATCACCCACCGAACTTGTCAACGATCGAGAGCGAGCGGAGAGTTCGACAACAAAAGACGTGCCGAAAAAAAGGTGGTGTGCGTACACCTCACAGCGTTTGGGTTTTGGGTGGGATAATGGGCGAAAGGAACCATGCGGAGGATGATGGGATGAGAGGCAACGAGAGGGTGGAAAGATGGCGGAGACGGTCTACCATCCCGTATGCCGATATATCCACCCACCTTATTAACCTCATTTTTTCGCCTCAAACAGACCTACTAATACCACCACCGGCAGACTTCGAACTTCCTCGCATGGGTGCTCCGGGCTCTGGTTGACAGTTTAGCGATTACATGTCCTACAAAACTACATCTTTTAATTTAGAGTACATGCAACCCACTTTACAATATTGGTTTGCACTTGCACTAATAGATAAAGAAAGTAAAACTGTATTTTCGGTTCTTACCGTGCGATTCGGTTACGATTCCTTCCAAGGATATCCACAGTGATCTGCTGTTTTTCAGGAACTTCCAGGATACAAGCACGATCGTTTATCGGATACACGTAAGTGTCCTTCACTGCACCACACTTCACTTATCACTCGTCGCACTGTAGAAGTTGATAGTTAAGCTGTAAAAAAAATGGGCTGATGGAACTATTTTAGCGCGACGTGCATTAAAATCCGCGCGTTGCTAGGATGCGAAAACGGCAAAGTGACACAAACCCTCCCGAACCGCACTGCTCGGATGTTCAAACGAAAGTGTGCGTGAGGGTGGGATGTAGCTTGCCGGCACGCATCGCGCCGAGCGAAGGCAGTGTTACTTGCGCGGGTTGAATGATTTCAAGAAAAAAATCCAAGAAGAACCAAAAGTCAGTATTAATACAGTAAAATGAAAACGTAAAGTTTATTTTTTACAAATATTTTTCAGCACAAATTTAAGCTTAATATATTACTTTAGAATTTAAATTGTTACCACCCCGAGGCCAACCCTGCATAGTGGATGTTTCTTTTTTACGGCTGAGTGGGAAGGAGAACACGCGTTGCTTTTTTTCGTACTATGTTTTGGATCGTTTCTCTCTCTCTAAATTCACGGTAGATTACGCGGAGAGTTATGTCTCCCTTTCTCTCTCTCTCCTTTTCACTCTCATGATGGTTACGCGTTTTTGAAGTGATGGAATGTTTGATATATTTTACTAGTTTTAGTTGTATTAGAAAGATATTCTATTATAATAGAGTATTGAGAATAATGAATTTATTCATTTATATCAATCGCTCTGATAAAGTTTCCATTTATCATACACCGGCTATTTGTAAAATCATTCGCAGATAATTGACCGGCAAAGCCAAAAACAGAGACGTTTGATTAAGTTTCTCTATTGGAAGCATGCTGTGGATAGATTTAAAAGGATTTAGCAACACTTTAGAACAAAAAAATCGTCATTTTATTTTACTTTCGAAACAAAAAATGCTTTTAAAAAGACATACAACAGCAGAATAAAACTAAACGATATCTTCTTCGCACGTCAGATTCAAGAAGTAAAGAAAGTAATTGCGAGAGCTTATATTTCAAGCAAATGCTCATTTGTATTTTTCTCTTTGGTTTTTGAAAGGCAGTAACAATGATGACCCCTAGATGGCACTAGCAAACTGAGAAACACTAGTCACATGCTCTAGTCAATAGATGGCGCTACAGTTGGCTTCTCAAGCGTGTTTCTCGCGACGCACTGTGAATAGTGCTGTGTTTAGTGTTGAAAACTAACAAGTAAAATTCAAGATTTTAAAATCTTTTTCCGTTGTTTTGAATGCTATAGATAAAAAGCTTGTATTTATTTGTTAGTAAGTCAATCGGTTGATGTTTATGAGCGTGTTGTTAAAAAGTGTTTTACACTCATGAAATTGTTTGAAACGTTGGTAATGAAATTGGTACTAAATTAGTTGATATTGTTATCAGGAAAAGGGTTTTCCTAAAAGTTAAAAAAATAACGAACGATGCAATATTAATCTATGAACATACAAGCTAAAGTGTAAAACATGCAACCATACATCCCATGTTGGCGATTTCGTTTTTCCTCTCTTATCATAAGTTCTACCGGTGTGTATGTAGTAAGATAAGATAAGATAAAAGCCATGGTTTGTGCTATTTCTCCCACACACTAGGAAACAAGCATAATGTCGGGCGTGATCCAATTCATCGCGCTTCAGTTGGACTCAATCGCTTTTCCTGCGTGGTTGACCATTTGAACGGTGGTTGCAGTTTGAATTGTTAGTGTGTCGTTTAGATTTAAGATTAACCCTTAACAACAGTGTTTCGAACAGGTGAGAGTGAAAGTGAAAAAAGTTAATAGATTTAAGTTGTTTAAAAACAGTGTACATATTGGTTTTTTGGGAATTAAAGCACGATACTTTCGGAAATTTATCGTACTGCTTTGAGCACAGCTAGAAGCCTACAGCAAAAAGAAGAAGAAAAAACAGCTAAAGAGGTTTCCGTTATCAGCTAAAATGGTACGGATACACTCCTCTAACCACGGGGAAGCGTTCGATAAGATAGTTAACACAAATACGAGGGGTGACAAATTTAGCAATAAGCTCTTGTGTCTCTGTGTACCAATGGTAATCATAAAAAAGTCGTTTTAAAAATATTATTTGAAATATGTAACCGGAACTGGATGTCTATCAATTTGTAAAATTATGTTACTGTGAACGGTTACAACTGCGATTGGGTTAGTGTGCCAGTGTGTGTTTATGTGATGAGAAAAGGCATTAATTAAAGAATTATAAACCGATCCGATCGACAGGTTGTTCTTACCCTGAACGGCAAAGGCAAATAAGTCATTTTATCATTTTTATTACACGTTTCGTCATCATGATAAAAAGTGTGTTTGAAGTGGCAGTTTGTGTGTGTACATTAGAAGCAGGTTCTACAGTACATTTATGTTTTTCTGTTGTTACTTCTATTAGCTTGCTAAACAAAATTATTGTAGTGTAGAGTATGTTGTAGTGTAGTGCAAAACATTCTCATATTAAAGGTTTATTTGTACGGCTTACACCAAAACACAAATACCTTACATAAGTTTGATTTAATAAACATTAACAAGCTGATCCTATCCCAACATAATAGATATACTCTTATCGCTTAAGCCTTCAGCGATTCTACCTGTTGGCCTTCATAATGCTCAAAATGGGTCAAAGTGTTATACAGAATTTACTGTAAAGACATTACTTAAACATCACCCAAAATTTGACTCCCAGAAATGTGAACTCCTCGGTACAGGAAAGACTCATAAACGGACAGACCAAATATCAGCATTCATCACGAGCACCTCAAGGTAGGGTGTGGCACTTGGTACTACAGCTTGAGTTGCTATTGAAATCCTCTCGTTCTGGAGCCATAACATGAAATTAACTGTTTTAATTATTTGAGTTTCATAAAACGACTGTCATTTTTCTTTCAACTTTCTATAAAACGGTTATACCGAAAAAGTTTACTCAGAGTACTAGCTTTAATTATTGATAGCAAACATCCCCTGATTCATCCATCATCGATTGTATGCCTTTGTGCACCACTTCTGGGAATTGATATGGCCGCTAGATCCTCATGATTCATGGCCATTATTAGCTAGAAAAAGAAGGTTAAAGATATAAGGTAGGTTAGAACAGCAAATGAACGCTCCCGCTATCTGAAAAAGTGAGCGAGGTTCATTCGTATCTAAACAACGCAAGGTAAAGATTTCGGTGTGGTCGAAAAACCTGGGCACAGGTGAATTTGCAGCAGGTGTAGCCACAATTCTTACGCAGTACATCACCACCGTTTCGGTATCGCAGGTTCGCGCACCCCTTATCTTATCGGGGAAGCACTAGCATTCAGCCTTACGCAAGGCAAATTCCAATCCAGACTAGATTGTTGAAGTAGCTGCAAGTAAAAGTTTCACTTTGGTGCGGTGATTCGTTTGGTGGATTGATTGAATTTATTTTAAGGGTTAGAACAGAGGTTTTATTGAAGTTTACTTAAAGACCACCTTCCTCCTCGTCTTCCATAGAACTGAGCGCGGAAGAGCATCACCATGAAGTTAGTGGCGTCGGTAACGGCGTGTCTGCTGGTGGCATTCCTGCTAACCATCAGCATTGAAGCGCAAGAGAATGTTCTCACCCGGGTGGCTCCGTCAATGTTGGAGTGCTACGAGAATGCGCAACTATTCGAGCGTGACAATCGGCTACCGATGACGATGAATATGCTGATCGAGATGATCCGCAAGGTGGAAGATTCGCCCGGATTCCAGCAGGACATACGGCAGCTTACCATCAGCATGCTGCATCGCTTCCGGCAGGACGGCATCGTACGTGCCCCGGGAGTATCGAGCATTTCCGGTGTGATTCCCTTCAGTCCGACCGAGTTCCAGTTTACGAAGCATCGCGTACTGTTTTCCCGTTTGCTACCGGGCAATGCGGTCAACTTCCCAAATGCTACGCTGAGCGTCGACGAGAGGGTAGGTAGCTTAAAACATTTATGTTTAACCCATGTACTATTCATCTGTTCGATCGCTTCAACTGTTCTTGCTTTTCTTTTAGTGTGCTCTTCATTTTATGCTATCAAACTCGATCGATCGCCGTGTTCGGGGAGATGAGAACATTCGCTGTTCCCAGCTTTCTCAATATCGAGCTGCTCGAGTACCACGCGAGCTAGACTTCAAGGATCGCTCCAGGCTACGCTCAAACTATCTCGGCGATAATGAGATGCTTGAGCAACCGGAAATGGATCGCATTCGGGAACACATCAAGAAAATTAAACATAAGGCTGCATCGGCCGCTCGGCTCGAGATGGACCCGGACGAGGATCATCCCGATGAGGAACAGCAGGAAGCAGCCGCGGAAGAGGAGGAACCCCAGGAGGAACCGGTTGCTGCAGCAGCGGAAGATGAAGAAACGGGTGAACCGCTGGAGGAGGATGGAACACTCGGGGAGATCGGTGACGTCAGTCTGGTGGACATTGCATCGAACGCCATCAGTGCGTGTCCGGTGGAGAATGGAGTGGTCTACACACCCTGGGGTTCGGTAATGGCTGGTACTGTGTTGGCGGGTATTGCCGCTGGTTTGGAACCACAAACCGTACAGTTGCGTGACCTTGTGTCACGATCGGATCAGTATCAAAGCCGTCAAGTTCAGCCGATGCGCGTTGACAACCGCTGGGCAGCGACACTGTCGGGAGATTTGGCCGAAGTGAGTCTGCTTCATGCACCATCGGCTGCGGACAACGTGCAGGTAGGAGCGGCCGGTGCCTGGAATCGTACTGTTGCCCCACGTTGGTATTTCCTTAGCCAGCGGGACCACCTGCAGATGACGGACACGGAGATCCGGGCGGGAATTGATGGACTGCTGCTGGCAACGAACATTGCCGAATGGCGTAGCCGGGCGAACAACCTTCGGCTGAGCCAGCTGCTGGACATGTACTATTCGCATCGCGGTGTGTTTAACGATACGGTACGATCGTGCAACCGTCGCGATCTCTTCACGACCGTTGCACCGATGCAGCAATTGCGCGAGCAAACTGTCGCATTCAGTACGGTGCTTGATAAGGAGATGCAAATGCCGTTCACGATCACGCAGAATGCCATCATTAACTTCTCCGACAGAGCAACTGATGCGCTGGCGAACTATATCCGTAAGTGTATTTATCAAAGCTGACAAAAAGTGATCATTACTGAGTTTTTTTTTCCTACAGCGTCCGCACTAAACGATCTGACGTGCGATGCGACAGCGATAGTAATGAACGATCCAACTGTCTGGAGAGCGGCATCCGATTTGTACATCTTTGTCGATGCTGCCTGGCCTTATCGGGATGTGTACTCCGTTGTATCGTAAGTATCTCCCAATGATAACTTAATCTTCAGACATTCATGTACTAACTTTCTTCCGCAGAAACATTCTGGATTCGGTCGAAGTCGGTCGCTTTGGAACGAATTACACGATTTTGAATGCTCGCGATGGTAATGTGATCGTTAATTCGACGCAGTTCCTCTCGGACTTCCACATGACTTATACCGCTGAGCTGCACCAAACTCGTGAGTGATCTTTTGCTGATCTATGGTAGCTTTCAAAAAGTACATTTGAACCATGTGTCCCTTTCTCCACATAGTGCCTACTGGACTGAATATCCCGAATGTGTTCCGTCGAATGCGAGAGGAAACGAACACTCTGATGGCTGCCGAACGTCGTACCAATAATCTCAGTGGACGTTCGAAGATCGCCCTCATGATCGTACACACGGACCGTGTAAGTGAAGGTGACACCAACTTTGCCATTCAGCATCTGCAAATCTTCCGCGAGGAAGTGCCGGATCTACGCTTCCTGTATCTGGCCGCCGGAGATTCTGGTCGATTCAATCGGTTCGTGCGGGATGAGCGGCGTGATGTATTCCCTTTGCGTGAGCTCGAGTCTGGTTCGGTAGTGGATACGGTACGCGTGCAACTAACGCCTGTTATACACCGGATACAGCAGGAACCTCGAAGAATTGTGAATCCTCGCTGTGGCAACGATTGGGTGCAAGAAAATTGGGGCTCAAACTCGATGAACCAGTTTGTGGAACCGCGTGGTGTGAACTTCTATCGGCTGCACCCGAACTATTTCTTCCGGGAAGGTAACAACCGCCGTCTGCGTATCCAGGGCCATGGATTTGCTACACTAACCGTTTGTCACTCCCGTTGGGTTGAGCGTCCAAGGTGAGTTCTTGTGAGGTGGGATTGTATACTGAGACATATTCAAGCTAATAGTTCCAAATATGTTTCCATAGGCAAAATTCGACGGAAAATCGAGATTCTATCCAGTGCCGCACGATCAACACCGATGCGTACGATATTGATCTATCAAATGCTTGCGATGGCCACTGGCTGATTCACACCTGCCCACCATTGTTTGTATCGGTGGAGGGACCACCGAATCCTCCCGCCGTTATTCGTTGTTCCGAGCCGGAATGTCGCTTCCCGGATAATGCACGGTTCGCTGTTGTGCTGGACAATATGGGTTGTTTCAGTAGTGCTAGTCGAACGGTCAGCTCACTGCTGATGGCAGCAATCGCTGCGTTGGTACTAACGCTGTTCAAACAATCGTAGTTGTCGTAACATTAGATCAAGGTTTAGTTTAAAATCGTTTCGTTCCGATATCTTCAGTGGCCAGCTAGTATTAAGAGACCCTAGGTACAATCTAAACTGTATCGCATTTCCCATTTCACGTCCATAGAGATGCCAGTTTACTGAATGACAATGGAAATCATTTGATCGGTGCTGTTTGTGGCCACCGATGACATACCGTAAATTAGTATTTGTTCAATAAAGATTTAATTGTAATACAGTTTACAGTTTCAGATGTTTTTGTCGGGAAATTCCATTAAAGATCTTTTTCTCTTCGCTCTTTCGCAAATATGTGTGACAATGTGGAGTAGCAGCGCTGACGGTCTTCACACGGCAGAACCCGATATCGAATCCCCCTCTGAGGTAGTGAAGTCACAGAAGCGAAGTAGCAGCAATGCTTTTCTTCCGAGAAAACATCGTTAAGGCTTTATCGAAGGTGATAAGATAGTCTCTTTGCCTCCCTCAACAACGCCCTCAACAGCTCAGAGTGTGTAGCATTCGTCGTCTTGATTACGACTGTGAACTGCGTTGAGATTTTGCACACCAAACAGTAGGATAATAGAGGACATAAACAGATGCTGGTCCTATTGTTAACTCCGTGTTAACTCTTATCACACACACACACGACAGGCAGGTTATTGATCGTTAAGAATAAAGTGACAAAGCCGTTCATCGTTGATTTGATAAAGTCAGGAAGCTTTACTTTTATCAAGACACACAGACACAACATTAGGTAACAATAAATGGTACGTAGAGCAAGATTGCTTGCGGATGTACTTCACAACGGCCGGGGAAAACAGGGAATCTTCCTAAATAGCAACCCGCATCTCACACACGCTTTACAGGCGCTCCGTGATAAAGTCTAAAAACTCTGACACACGAGTGTAAACCGATGGGTAGTTTTCAAACGCACAGCCGTAGCCCCACGAGACGATACCGATGATCTGGTCCTGGTAGACTAGCGGTCCACCCGAATCACCCTGGCACGCGTCCTTACCCTTGTGGCCGGAGCAGATGTGGAACGGTAGGATCGGGGCAAAGTTCAGATAGGACATAGCGCACCGACTGTTGCTTACGATCGGCACCATAACATGTTGCAGATGGTTAGTGGACGGTCCTTGGTACTGGAAAACATTGGTGTTAGTGATATTAGTAGGCTAGCCGTATATACATTTGTTACTTACGTAAAGAGCGCCCCACCCAGCTAGGGAGACATTAGTGCCTTCGGCAATGGTGAAGGTTCGCTGAGGTAGATTGATCGGTTGAACGGTGGTACCAAGTTGCAGCGGACTGACCAGCTTCAATACGGAAATATCCCACTGCAGCGTCCAGTCATCGTAGTCCGGATGCGTGTGAATCTCGGACACGGTGACCAGCTGACCTCCTTCATTGCGGAGTGTAGATCCAGCGCGTACTTCAAAGTCTGACGGTACAAGTTCCGCGCTGGGATGTAGGAAAGATATCAAAATGGCGTGCTGTCGTGCAATACGCATTGGATTACTCACTAGTACACACAGTGTGCCGCCGTAAGGATGGTGTTCGCATTTAGGATGGCACCGCCACAATTGTGCTTGTGCAGCTTTCGGAGCGACACCAGGTAGGGATGGTCCTCGATCGACGCATCACTACCACCAACGATGCGAGGCTCGTTTCTCCTAGGCACTGGAAACAGAAGTATCACACACAAAGTACACAGACGACACACATCGAGCGAATCCTAGCACAGGCACGTTAACTTACCAGCCGCCAGGCAACCGGCCACCAGAAGACAAAGCACCCCAGCAAGCTGTAAATTCATCTTTGCACAGGTTACACCAAACCGTCAACCGCAACGGTCCGTTCTTCGCACGGAAGATGAATTTCGCCTTTTATACATCGGCCCATTGATTGACGGCGGGTCGACTGATCGAGCGCGACCGATATAGTGGCCGTTGATAAGCACATGAAATAAGTGTTTATTCATGTAGACGGGAACGTGCCCCTTTTATCGGAAACTGTGTGCATCTTTGGGGCATGTAAATATTTGTACTGTCATCAATCGGTCGTCTATCAATCGGTGTAAATGGGGTAGTAGTATGGAAACAAGAAAAACGATACGAATTGTATTGTAGAAGTAGCCCAACAACAGCAAGAGATATGCTTTTAGATCTCATACAAAGGCTGTACGACTGTGGATCCTTCATTGATTCTAGGGCACTACAACCCTACACATGTAGGTTCCTCCAGCAAAACGTCGAATTTAGATTTAGTGTTGTGCTGTTTAGTAACTAGTTTTAATTCTAATCTCTCGAAAACCTTACCCTTCCCTTTATAGTAATAGATATGTGGAAAATCAAATACAAGACATACCATTCCTCTCGTGAGGGAAATGTGCAAGGTCTTTATGACCAAACGCTGATGTTTGCAGTTTTGTTTTCTTAGTAGCAGTTCGGATAGAAATAGTTAAGTCGTTTGATATCCTTATAGCTTAGGCCGACGCGCTGTCCGATCGTAACTCCGGACTGTTTGGGAACGATCGTAGGCTGTCCACTGTAGGTGAATGCGGTCGGTCCGTAGTGCATAACGCTGTCATAGTCGTACGGAATGCCAAAGTCTTCTACCACGTTCGAGCTGTACCGTTCGAAGTTAGATGCCTTGTCTGCCTGCATTGCACTCCAGTTGATCGTTACATAGAAGTCGCGATCGGAAGCACTCTGCATGTGCACGAACCCAAGCGCATGGAGGAACTCGTGGATAATTGTACCACGGGACATGCAGCCGTTCGGTTGCAGGTTCACTGTTTGCTGTCCACCTCGGTGACCCAAACTAGCCCAGCAGCCAGTATAGTCTCCCTAGAGAAATGACACACTACGGTTAGTCCGGTGCGTATAGTTGCCAGAATGTGTTGATACACGGCTTATCTTACCATTACTCTTACGTAATCCGTTTCTGTCGTTCGAGGCTTAAACCGTACACAACTTACAAGCTCGATCTGCTGGATAGCAGATAGAATGCTGTTCTGCTGGCTGATACCTAGTGAAGGGCAAATTAATTATTTTATGTGTTGCTCAGACATCCGTTTAAGGAGTTGAACTTACTAAAAGCTGAGGTATCGATCGTGTACGGTACAATGTTGTTAGGCCACTTGTATGACTCTCCGATAATAGCTGTGTAGCCATATTTAACGGCTTTTTCTTGATCACTCGTTAGCTCAATATCACCCTCAAAATTGCCACCTTCCTCTTCGAACTTGTTTGCAATCTCCATTTCTAAAGGGGTACAGAGCAGTTAAGGACTTTGGATGGTTCGGTGGCAACAACGTTTAAGCCGAACTTACCAGGCTCAGAGTTCCTCTTGACCGGTGATCCCATCGATTGGCGTGACGCCATCGTCACGCAAAGCATGACCCAAAACAACTTCATCGTGATCTATCCACCACTGACTTGCTTTTGGAACCAATGCTTTGAAACAGTTAACCGGGACAGTAAACTTAAACAGCTGCTACAGTTGGCGAACCGAACTGTACTGCACCGTGTCGGAGGGTAGACTTTTGGGGCAGAATATTTAACGGCGATCGTATGGTTGAGTTTTTAAGATCTGCGCAGATCACTTCGTTTTATGATCTCCCAGACCGGAAGGCAATCGTAAACCGGTGCACGTAAAGGTGTCCAGAAATTTGGCAGAGATAAGATAAGCGCCTTGTTACTTTGCGAAGAAGCTGCGGATGGACTGTTGAAATAGGTGAAAATTCGTTTGGCGAGATGAATCCTCCCTTGGTTATGGGGTGAGGGTGTAGTGGTGTTGATTTGGGGGTAATTTTTATGGCATTATACTGTCGAAATTTTTTGCTGATCATCGTTGAATGTTATTGTGGTAGAGTGGATTAAATAAATTCGAGGTGAGCTTGAATGTAATGTTAAAAGTATCTAAGAATAAACCTATTAATATAATTTATGAATCGAAGTTAATAACATAAAAGTATTGCTCAATTAAATCACTGATTGGTACTTACTTACTTACTTATCAGGCGCTACAACCGCTTTGCGGTCTTGGCCTGCTGCAGCAGAGTCCGGAACTGCTCACGGTCCTGCACCGTCGTCCGCCAATCCACTATCCCGGCCTTGATGGCGGATGATCCTCCACGATTGGTAACGGGGTAGGGGTTATTAAATATCTCCTATCGAATCCTCTTCTTGTATTATCGATCCCCAGTGTCATGTCGGCAAACTAATGACTTATTAGTTATGGGTCATTAGATTCCTCGAGGGCTAGGAAATCTCTTATGAAATGCCCCCACCCTCCCCCTTAACAGTATTGATTTTGATAAGGCTACACTACTACATGGTTCATCTTGGCTTAACGAGGTATAGGTCACGCCGGTCATCGAACCACGCCGATTGCCGATACCATGTGGTTGGATAGTCAGTCCTCACTATTGCAGTTCCACTACATGGTGTTGGGCCCCAATATTCATTCCACCATGGTCAGTTATTTTATCTTCTTCTTGGCATAAAGACCTCTAAGGTCACGCCGGCCATCAAAAATGGCTTACTAGACTGCCGATACCTCGTAGTTGGATAGTCAATCCAATCAACGAGGTCAACGATAGTCAATCTCACTACGGGGGGACGGTTCAGATGAAGTTATTTTATAAGAATTCTAAATAAACTACACACAACATGTTTAGTTTTAGATGCAATTTGATTATTATATTTACTTCCTAGAGCTACTGTCTAACAGCATTTTTTCTCAAACAACCATAAAACATTACAACTAACTCATGGGGAATAAAAAGGAATTTTATGCTATCCTTGCGCCTTCCATCGCACATCTAGTTACATTAGTAACAGTTCGGGTAGCGAATGTTAATCCGTTTGATGTCTTTAGCACTGAGCCCATTGCGCTGGCCGATGATGGCGTTCGGTTTCTTGGGTATGATCGTGGGCTCACCATTCTTGGAAAAGGCTGTCCTTCCGTAGTGCATGACACTCTCATAGTCATACGGTATACCGTAGTCGTCAACTAAAGACGAATTGTAACCCTGAAAGTTGCTCTGTTGCCCAGGCTTAATCGCATCAAAGTTGATATCCACATAGAAGTCGCGATCGCTCGCAGTGTGCATATGAAGAAAGCCGAGCGTGTGGAGCAACTCGTGGATAATCGTGCCAATGTACAAACATCCGTTCGGATTCAGGTTCAGTGTTTGCTGCCCTCCGTGATAGCCAACGTATGACGAGCAGTCTGTTGCAGATGAAGTCTGATGGCAAAACGTGTGAGAATTGTATGTTACTACACTGCATTCGGGGCGGACGTTGATGCCTTGCTGTATGTCTTACCGTAATGTATGAAAACCCTTTCTGGGTTGTGCGAGGTACAAAGCGAATGCAAGTCACCAGCTCGATCTGTTCCATCGCGTTGCGAATGATTTTCTGCTGTTCTGGAGCTGTTGAAATAAGAAACACAGTGAAAGAACCCGAACGCAACTGTACATGCAAACCGTAACTGACTGAAAACTGCTGTATTGAACATGTAGTACACGATGTTGTTTGGCCACTTGGATGATTCATACAACGCAGCGGTGTAGCCGTTCTTCACTGCATCTGACTGCTCCGGTGAAAGTATTATATCGCCTTCAAAAAATCCACCAGTTTCCTCAAAATAACTCTCACCTCCTATAGCTGAGTGTATGGCAAGATAAGTCATCTGGACACAAAGTAATTGAGTCCTCGGACGGTGCTATTCTTACATATTGGAGATGTTCTTTTGGCTGGCCGGCCGACTGCTGTATCAGAAAACAGAACAGACAAAACAACGCAGAACATCGTGGCTAGGAACGGTTTCATCTTGCGAAAGTAGTGTCACTTTATCACACCCAGAATGGTACTACTACACGGTAGGCCAGTTTGACCGGAAGACGATTTTGACTTAAGATCTGCATGTTAAGAATGAACATGCCCAGATTGCACGATCGTAAACCGGCGGCAAAGGTGGCAAGAGCGCAAAAAAAAGTGGCAGTTAAATGATAAGATAAGTGCTTTTGGCAAGAATAATATCTTTTAGTGGTCCAAGCACGGTGGATGCATACTGGAGTGCCTACATAGAAGCGCCCTGAAGAAATGGTCGGGCCTTCGGTGTGAATTTTGGTGCTCTGGTTTTGATAACGGTGAGTGAAGTCACTCTGTGTGACGCTTCGCGAAAGCTTTCTGTTTGGTGAGAACTGTCTCAAGGTTGCAGACAAATGGCAAACACGGCAGTTCTTAGGGTGAAGGAATACTAGGAAATGTAAAACAATTTCTCCGAACTGGAAACATGCATGTGTAAATATGAAAAACGAATTCTGAGTATCCAAAGAAGCACATTTTTATCCCCACTTCACTCAAGCGCATAAGTCGTGATAGATCTTATCGCAAGTGTAAATATTTGCACGGGAAGATATTTTTTTTACGTTTATACGTCCAGCTCTAGCAGATAGTACAAGGCCAAGTATACCTTAAAGATCGTCACTGGTTTGCTAGTCGTTTAGTGCCGAAGAAGCGTTGGGAGGAATTCTATCGGTTGCTGATGCACTTCGCGACCCCAAACATGTCCAGAAAGAGAAAGCAGGTATGATTGATGAATTGTGTTAGTAACGTTGTTGAGTGAGTGGGTATATTGAGAAGGGGGTCACTGTTAATTCTCGACAAAGGTTGTGCGCCCGGTCGTGCTGACGATTGTCCTTGTGCTGACACTGCTGGCTGATGAGACCGCCGCTAAGCGCTATGAAGAACTTGGCCAGCGTCATCAGGGAGACATCGTGCTGACCGACATCCAGTCCGATGCGGCTACCGGTGGAGGAACACAAATAGTGCAGGATTCCTTTCGGTGGCTTAAAGGAATCGTACCGTACGTGATTTCGCCAGCGTTTAGTAAGTATCTGTGCGTCAGAGATGGTGATTTCTTTTATCTTAAAAGTTCACAATTAGCTCAACTCCAGGTGGATAAGATTACGGACGCGATGAACCGAATCTCTGGCTACAGCTGTGTTCGTTTTGTTCCGCGCACTAGCCAAGATAGGCAGTTCCTGAACGTTACCGCTAGTCCGACTGGGTGTTGGGCTTCGCTCGGTATGAACTTGCTGTCAAACCAACTCAATTTACAACCGGAAGGATGCCTGGAGACGGGCGTCATCATGCATCAGCTGTTGCACGTGCTCGGCCTAACGCATCCACAGTCCCGCCCGGATCGTGATTTTTACGTACTGGTGCAGGAGGATGCGATCGATGCGGGATTGAAGCAAAATTTGGCAAAATATCAGCAGGGTGTGATTGAGGATTTTGGCATACCGTACGATTATGAAAGCATCCTCCACTGTCAGTCGGATGCGTTCGGTTCGGCGACATCGACACGTGCTACCGTTGTGCCACTGGTAAGGACTATCAACTAGGTTTGTAAGTGTGACAAAGTGGTGTTAAGGAATGGTCTCTTGCTTTTAGGCTGACGTTGAAATTGGCCAGCGTATCGAACTTAGCCTGAAGGATGTGCGCAAGCTGAACAAGATGTACGACTACGAGTACTGTGGATTTTGCTATCGTGGAAATTGTAACGGGTTGCGATCAGCCAACGTCTAACCGAACAATTGATGCAGCAGATTAAAGTGTTGTATTGATATTTTATTTGTATTACTTTTAATCAAAAATACAACCACAAAGTTTATTGTAAATAGTCACGGAAGGGTTGCTAGCCAACCGTAAAAAAAAAAATAAACAAACAAATCATAAATAAAGCTTACTATTATTGGCAAATCAAGAAGAAATGAGCATGGATTGCATACATGCGGGCGGTTACAGTTACTGATTCTTAAAATAATTTTAAACGCTTGCAAATAATTGAACATCCTGTATCGTGTATTTTATTTTTATTTTTCATATTTAACATATTTTCTGATTTAAAAGTTTGGCGAATAAAATGAAGAGAATGAGAGGAGTTGATGGGACTATTTAAAAAAAAAAATTAGTGACAATTTCGGCGAAAAAAGAGAGGTAAAATCAAGCAAAGGACGTCAGACAGAGGCACTGTCGTCAAAGAAGAAGTATGAATGATTTTTGCTTTATTGCATTAGTCGGTTTTCAATCGATAGTATGAAAAATACCTCTCATTACATACATTCAGGCGCTTGCAGTAGTCATTTGTGAATAGCAGAAGTATTCAAGTAATCACATTCGCTAATAGTGTACGATTGATGTCATCAACAGCCATACGAATTAAAATTACTACGCTAAGGGAAGAGTCTGAGTTTTTCATTTTATTGAAACATCATTTAAATTAATTGCTAGCAACATGTAAAAGTTATGTTGCAGAAATGTATTTCCCTCCCCATCCTTTCCGTCTAGGGTAACCATTCGGCGGCATTAATCAGTCGTTCGGAACGGTAGGTAGTTTCATCCACTACGGCTTCCGTCTCATCGCTATCTCCATCACGGTACTTATTGTAGATCTGTATGATTAACGTGTCCGGGAAGTCGTTAGGACATGCAAATAGAAAAGGTGTGTATGTGTGTGAGTAAGGAAGAGATTATTAGTAAAGCTTTCTTTGCCTAATTTATTTGAAACGGAACTAGTACGAAATGGAGTTGACGGTATAATTACTATCGAGATATCAAACGTGCCCTTACATCCTCCCGCGCTCCATTTCGTTTTCGCACGCCCGTTTCAGTTTCTATCAGACTAGCCTCGACGAATTCGGGTCAAAATAAATGATGAACCTTTTTGCCGGCGTTCACTGCAGCCTCGAACCCGTCACCGATCGCTTCGCCCGCCTTCCGGAATGCGTTCGCAATGTTGCGCGTCGAGAAGGTGTCCGGATCGATGTGGATGTTCCAGCCGGCTTCACCCTCCTTCGGACAGCCGGTCTGGTTGACGATGCTCAGATCGAACGGATCCACCGAGTACGAGCCCAACCGGGAGCGGATCTGGAATGGAAGAGCAGTAGCAACGATGGGATGGAATGAGCGAATGGCGTAAAAAAAAACAACACAAAAAATTAAGCGGATAAGTGCACAGTGTAGTATAGCCGGCATGTTGGCTCAGGCCGGATTTACCGGGCAAGCCCCGGGACGATGTACCATCAAGATCCATTAAAGCAAAGTGGGTGAAAAACGGGGCAGCAAACAGTACGAAATGCCCCATCAAGGGCACGTGTTGACGGTGCCTCCTCATTTCAATTTTAATTAATAGCAATCACGCGATTGGCTTGACGCATTGTTGGTGCCGTGACCAGGAATGGGTGCCCATGAAGTGGCATCCGCGAATCACGGGGGTAATCTACGCATCGCTCGCAGAACTTTGGGTAATGATTTTGAGGATGAAGGCGAATCGTACAAGGATGATAATTAATTTGCATAGCCCTTGCAGGCCTGCAGCTTTCCAGCGCCATGTGTCTCCCGTGTGTACGTGTAGACTAATGTATATGGATTTTTATTATTCTGCTTGATGAGTATGGTGATGTCCTAGGCACTAGAAATCATCCGTAAAAGAGGTTTCTATTAATGCTAGACTAAAGACTAGCGGGTTGTCAATTCATGTGCTTCACGGATGCTTCAATACATAGTAGCGCATCCCACCCACCAAGGAATCTCGCAGAATATGGACATCCACCCGATTGATAAAAGCCCGGAAAAGTCACCGTTTTGAAGCTTGACGTGTGAGGATAAACATGAACATGGCTGCTGATTTTTAATGAGAACATTTTCCACGGATTCACCTTCATCTACCAAAAACGTTAGAAAGGATATGCGCTCTCGTGAATAATGGGTGGTCGGGATAAGCTCCGTTTTTTTTTTTTTGAGGAGACGGAGAGAACTCGACCCTCCTGTTAATATTATTCATTGAGATGAGATGCCAACATTTTGGGGGCTCATGAATATCACGTTGACCAATGTTGACTCGGGACCTTTCGCGTTCGGGGGTGATCTGAAAGCAATTTTAGTACATGATTTATTGTAGCTCCAGCTGCCTCGACGGAAACTCACAACTTATACACACATGCACGGACACGTACAGCATGCTTTCGCTGGTGGGGTGTGTACGTTTGGTGTGATGTGTTCGCGTATGGCACGAGCTGCAGCAACAGCAATGCCGGTGGAGCAAGTTTTCCGGAAGCCCCGTGATGGCGCAGCGTGTGATTTATTCAACCAACCGTGGAGGGTAAGAAGATTAGTGAATGCTTCACACATCGTAGTTATCAGATTTAACGCACGTAGCAAAACCGGCGTGCGTGCGCAAGGGGGTGTGTTGCGATTCGAGCAGATTTTGCAGTGATTGTGGTTTGCGTCGCCGTGGAACGCAACGCGGCGCTCAAAAGGGGTTTTGTGGCAGGTGTTACCGTGTGCGCCTTTGGATGGGCTCGACTATGCATGGATAAGCTTTTTTAGCTTCAGCTGGATTTTAGTGCAACAGGTATGTACGAGGGTTTAGGGCCGTTTGGTGGGCACTGGCTTGAAATAGACTATTTAACGCACTGTTACTGAGGTGTAATTATTTGGTTGTAATTATTATGAGCCCGTGTTACGGTGTTTGGGGGATGAAGGAATGAAGTAGTCAATAGTTGTTTCAACTATTTATACTTTATCGACACATTATAATGCTTACAATATTACTCATTGCAGTTCTTCACATCAGATATTATAATAAATGTCCAAGAAAAGGAAATGCATAACATAGGGCCTCACAAGGCATGGATATGGGCAAGATATGCAGTTTTTTAAACGACACTCTAGTTCCCTTGTATTGGATAAGCTATGATTCTCCAATTTATGTGTGATGACTGATACAAGGAACATCCTTAATAAGGCATTTCCTCCTTATTCTTTACCTTATCCCGGGCATAGAAAAAATATTATTGTATTGATAAAACACTAACGGTATTTTCCGTAATAATTCTTGAGAATTATTTTTGAAAAAAATCCAAGGTTTTAGTATGATGTTCCAAGCTAGAAGATATTTTGGATGAGAATCGTAATACATTTTAAATTTTTAATATAAAATTATATTTTCAATCGATAAATCCTAGAGACGGCCTGGAGGCAGGGCGACAATGGCACCGATCTTCACACGCCAGGACCGGGAATTAAATCCCATCCGGGCTGTTATTCGGTAGTGTGAGGACTGACTTTCCAACTACATGGTATCAACAAGTCTAGCAAAAAGTTCGATGGCTGTGTCGTTACCTAGTACGACGTTAAGCCTAGAAGGAGAAGATCCTTAAATACTGAGTATGGTAGCCATTAATTGCTTAAAACGTTACAACTGTACATGGGACGATTTATAATGCAGCCTTCAGTTATGGAGTGGTTATGGCAACTAATAAAAGCTGCCCTGAAAAACAAACAATAAAGGCCTGAGTAAAGTTTATAATTTCGCATGTTATGACACTCGTAGTGTACTTTGAGTTCTTCCAAGGACCGTTCTTTAGAAACGATTTTGCCAAACGATGTATTTTGCCCCGGAAGTACAATGAACAGCAAAGTCTTCATCAAAAGGGATGGTAAATTTCACACGCAATTTCACAACACTCAACTCAACAGGTTAAGCGAAACCGGTCGCGTCGCATAGCTCAAACGTGACACACCAAAAACTCGGCGTAATGTAACACATTCGTTTGCAGCTGAAAGACAAAGAATGTCCTAATAAAGTGTCTATTAACACTGCGTTGGCAGCACAACGAAAATGCAAACGAAAAAAAAAAAGCAAAGGCCAGAGTAACATACAAAAAGATGGCCACAAAACACACCAACTCCCGGCCGAAGTGTGCGAATCCGTGTGCGACACCGACAGGAAAGGATGTTTGTGCAAAATTGAAAAACTCACTGTACCATTTTGGGAAGCGTGAAAAGTGTCGTGGAAGGTTTGTGTTACACTATCCCACCCATTTGAAGAAAGTTAATGTTTGCCCCGGCAAGGGCAGAACCCGGGACAGTAGGAGAATGGAATGTAACAGTTGTAATTAGCACTAGTTGCACGAGTTCCTGCCGTATCCTGTTCCGTACGAGTGCAACTCGTCAACCGTGCGTAACAAGTACACCGAAGCGCAAGTGGAAAACTAGTCAACAGTCATTTCGTATTCCCTTTGGTACGGGCACACATCTATCCTCTATGTTCCCTCAAGAGACAGTCAGGGACAGCGTAAAGAAAGAAGAGCAAGCAGCAGCAGCAGCAGCAGCAACAGCGAGCTTTCTCCCATTTTACACACATGCATGTTTTATTTGAATGTCGTGGGGTTAGGTTAGGATACGCAGCTGACACGTGGTTAGAAAAATGACGCAAATTGAGAACATGCAAGTAGGCGTGGAAATGCTATAACAGTCCCAGCGCTAATGGGATGGAGTTGGTGGTGCGCACTTGTCTTCCGGGTTTTGGCTTAATATGAAAATGAGCCTTTTTATCCGTCCATTTGTGCAGCGGTGACCATTACCAACATCCCCGAGGCATCACTCTTGGGATGTGGTGTGAATGTGTTGTTCCTTGTTGGCAAAAAAAGATAGGAGAAAATTTTACTTTTTCCAAATCCTCTCTCACAAACGAAGTTCCACTTTCTCGTGCATTTATTTCCCCTTGTGGTAGAGAACAAGCAGGTGTGCTATTTTTCCGCTTTACAAACGACCATTGCCCCCCGTGTACGCAAGCAGTACCACCTTAGAACGGTCCCGTAGTGCAACCCGAGAAAAAGGTCAGGGTACTAAAGTTTCGGATTCCGGTAACGGGTCGTTGACCAATTTGGGAATCATACCCTTAAATCCCTTGCCAGCACGATATCATTTGAGGGTAGCGGACTGTGGACACAACCGTGTACATGACAGTATGTCGCACACGGGCAACTGTAAGGAGTTGTGGATGGAGTTTACCGAAAGCTCTAGCCCTTGCTTTTCGGTGGCTGGGTTTGGGGTATTTCTGAAACATTTCGGTTAGGATGGTTGGTAGCGAACCAAAAAAAAAAAGGTAGTTCCAGGTGTCGAATGATGTCGGTAACGAGGGGTTGAATGGGGGGGGGGGGGGGGGGAATTGCAAGATGGAATTGAGTACGAGAAATCGGACCACTTTCCATCAGTAACGAGAGTGACAACTAACAAGCCAGGACGGAAGCCGGATTATAACACAGGACAGAACTTGTCGTCTGGCGCAAGTTGTACCATTAGACGTGGGCAAAACTAAACGCTATCGTTTACATTTTTCATTAGCATCAGCGGCACAGTGGGATATCGATGTGGGTGTACGAGGAGTTGTTGCGTGTTACGTGTAAAGGCTTAAAGTATTCGGTTAATGATAATGAGTAGAACAGACAAATTACAACACGCAAAACACGTGCCCTGGAAAGGTTACACGTTTCGGAATAGTGCTTAGTACTGTTGCTTTTCTAATAGATTGCGCTAGTAAAAATAGTATGAGAGCCTTGTATTTTTCTAAATATTGTTAGTGAAGTGCTTATTAGAAGACTGTATTTTACTGATTGTAATACAATTGTATCTATGAATCGTGCAGGAGTGATGCAAAGATTCTATGGAAGCTTCAAATTAAAGGTAAGCCCTTCTCCTACAGATGGCGCTATCTTAACAGCTTAGTATATCATAAACAGCTGCCACTACCAAAATTATTAAAGCGAAAGATGTTTAGTAACCATACACTTTACGATTTTTTTTTAGAAATAACAGTGAATGATGAAGGGAATTTTTATGTTGGTGCCAATAAGTACCTCAGGAGGACAACAATTTTAAAATCTTTTTAAGATTATTTGTACTACTTAAAAATTCGCGTTCCCGGTAGATGGCTTAAAAAAAAGCCATCTACCGGGAACGCGTGGCACTACAAACCTTGGGATAACCATTTATATTTTAAAGTAACTTCGTGCAGCTTTCTTACATTCCATTCGTTACCAGCATTACTTAATGTAATCAGAAGAATAGAATCAACCTTTTGACCATCTCTATCCGCATTGTACGTACACTGTGGTGTGTCAAATCAGAAGATAACGTACATTTCCCTTCCCACTTACCTTGTCGACGTAGATTTTGTCCAAATCGCGCGTTCGGGACAGCAGGGTTGCACTCTGCCGGTGGCCGAACGGTATCTTCTGGCACGAAAACACCCCAGCGTACGTGTCATAGTCGGTCATGAAAACGACAAACTTTGCGGAACCGGCTACGCCTGAAGTAAAAAAGCAAAAAAAAAACCGAGTGAGTTCAACATAAAATTATTCGAGCATTGGTGCACAGTAGCTGATTGGATGACGTCAGTTAGGGAGCTTGCTCTTTGTGCTCTGACGCAGCTGTGTGGTCACTCACTGAGCGGAAACCGTACGGTCATACGGGCAGGAACGTCCCGGTCGGTGACGGTAAGCTTGCCGGTGTACGAGTACTCGTGCTTGATGGGTGCGATCGAGAGTGGAGCTTTCTGGGAGATCTGCTCGATAAAGTACTCGTCCGGTGTGTCCACGTTTTTGGTGATGTTGTAGATCACGCAGGTAGAGGCGGTACCAGTCTTCTGTATCACGTACCAGATGCCAAGGAACTGTGGGAGAAAACAAACCAAAAACCGGGAGAATGTTTAAATTGGTACGGGTTGGTTCGAAATGAGCGGGAAAAAAGTGTCTTTAATTAGAGAAAGCTGTGTTCGATGGCGGAAAAATAGGTTTCAAAGTTTGTCGTTTGAAAGGAGAGTTATTTAATTCCGTAACGAAATTAGTTTCATCCGTCACATAGTCGCTCTTGTGTTAATGGAGTGTTGTTGTTTGATCCTGCTGGATGGTTCACACCTTTGCCCCTTGGTGCGTAACGCGTAGTAAAAGTCACTAATTACACAAACCCGCTGTCTGTCAAACTGCCAGACGAGCAGATTCATCCCCGTCATCCGAAAACTGTCCCAAAGCGCTCAGGGTTTCGATTTACGACTCGAAGTTTAATCATTAATTTTAAAATGTTGCCTATTATGTTCTCACGTAGCGCAATCCTGGGCCGGGGACAAAACATGAGCAGCAAAGTAAAGACATCGATCACGTGGTTGCTGAGGTACTTAAAAGTTGTTCCTTTGCTAACGGTGTCCTATCGTATAAGAAACACTTTTGGCATTATTGGTAAGAGCACAAGTACACTGACCGACCAATGTAACCAATGTAACTGTGGGCATCGAGAATGCCGACGGCACTGAGAAAAGTTGGCACGAGAACCGTGTTAAGTGCAACGGATATGTAGCGCTTTCCGTTTCTTCCAAGTTCATGGCCTTTTTGGGGAAGGTCTTTGGGCCACAACACGCCAGCACATGATCTGATGATGTGTAGAAAGTTTAGACAGCAACAGGATAGGCTCGAGCCGAGCTTTCTGCCGTCGGAAGTCTGTAGTCGAACACCGCAACCGACCGACCAGGAGCAGGACAAACTTTGGATTTCGATCTTCGGAGCGGTTGTCCGGGGTTAGGTTTCATGGTCTCGGTCGTCCCGGGTTCGATGTGCTTCCGTGATGGACAAGGGATTGACAGGTCAGGGCGATCGGATGTCGGTTTCCGTGCTGGTAGCACCAGAACTTTTGATTGGCTTATTAAAGTTTACACGCGCTCGGTTTACCCGCGGGTTGCGTGTTTGGCGATGTTTTACAGATTTTTCCCTGAGGGAAGGTGTTGCGACAGTGAGCAAACCTAGAGAGTTATTTTCTCCACAACTTGACATCAATTATAGGGCGCTTTTGCAATCAGTTTTTTTTTTATTTTTAACTGAAAAAAAAGTTCATAAATCCTACGAATGTGTACTAGGTCGTAAAGAATTTCCGTCATATTTTCAAGTCTCATTAAAAGTCACTAAAACCAACCCTTTGCTGAATGATGAATTGAAACATTATTTCATCTCTTCGCCCACTGGGAACGCAGCCCAGTGACGAGGGGTTTGTTCTTCAACTTGTAATAACCATTTGTGACTCCGCTTTGCACTGCACACGCATGTCGAGGATTCTCATTAGATGGAACTTGTCATCTCGCACATTTCCAACCCCATTGCAAAGAAACAACGACACACACCAACACATTAGGAAGAATTTCAAAAATGAAAATTTATCTTTCCACTTACTCAACAGCGCACTAGAAAAGCAGGACCATTCGTAACTTCTAACGCACGGGTAAGCTTTCTTTAGCAAACGTCACCATCACCATCATCATCATCCATCGTGCCGCACTAAAAGGCAAGAAAGACCTCCATTGCCTTCACACGGGAAAGCATGTTTGGGAGAAGTTTTGGTGCAATTGTCATTTACGCCATCTGGGCCCACACTCCACTCCTCGTTAGCGTGCGTGCGTGCGTGTTTGTTCGTGGCGTTGGAGGATGTGTGTAGTGTGAAGGATAAATTATTGCACCCGTCAAGAAGACACGGCAAGGTGTTCTGTTTCATGGCTCCCATACAGGCGAGAGGTTAGTTTTTGTTTGTTTTGTCTGCGTAAAGAAAGTGGTTGTATGATGTTACGGATGTTCGTCTTCGCCAACCTTCCTCGATGGTGTAATTAGAAGTAATAGGAGCCGGAAACTTTAGCAATGCTGAAGCTGACCTTGGGTGGAACGGAATTACAGTGTGTCCAGTTTTTGTAGAGTCAGTTTAGTTTTTGGATTGTAAAAAGCGGCTCAGTTTCATTCGATGTACTTGCTGTTTTTGGACTTCCAATGAGTTTAACAATCCGTCTTGGTTGTTGGTACACCTTTAGTTATAATTCCCAACAGCATGACATTACTAGCATGTCACTTGTCAGTGTGAAAATGTAACACTCGAGCCTCGTATACTGTTAAATATTTTACATGGGATTTGACAGTTGACAGGACATGACAGAATGACAGGTTCCGATTCCCTGCGGCGAAGCTACTACTGTCCACGAGGCCCCTGTTATTAACCTTATACGGGGAAGTTCTCGGGCCCCGCGAAAGCGGCTACAGGGCCCTTATCATACTGAATCTGCTGACCGTTCGTTCAGCAGGTTCGGGAGAACGTTTTTTATGGATTCAGGGCCTCACTCTGCTTACCATTAAACTCGCCTCGGTTTGTCAGGGCTATGTCATTTTTCAAATTTCTTCACAATCGTTTTGAAACAAGCATAACCAGTTGTCCAGTTCCAAAATATGTAACCTGATCCATAAGGTAGTGAAATTTCAGCATTGGTTAACATTTTAGTAGCAATCCACATCGCCATATTGGTGCTAAGAGTGTACAATCTTCATCTAGGCTCCCCTGCTCAGTTTTACTTTAGTGTTTCAAAAATATTGTGCGGAATTGCTTACCGAAAGACCAAATTGGACGGATAGTTATAAGCAGGCGAATTTCTTATACGTAAAATAGGTTTCAATTCGCATCCGGGCCCCGTTCTCCCGTTGTATGGACTGACCATCCAGCTACGTGATATTCGGTAAGCCTAGTGTCAGTCTAGGGGCGGCCCGGTGGTGTAGGCGACGATCTTCAAACGACAGGACCGGGGTTCAAATCCCATCCGGATCGTCCCCCTGTAGTGAGGACTGACTAACCAACTACGTGGTATCGGTAGTCTAGTAAGCCATTCTATGGCCTACTAGATGACTCTAGAGGTCGTTAGGCCAAGAAGAAGTGTCAGCCTGAACTGTTTTTTTTCTAATCGAAGAGGTTTTATAGAAACTGGAACCGTTAAATAATGTCACAGGAAAGCTGGACGACATTTTAGTGTTTTAAAATAGCTACAAAGTTACCATGTATATCTGCATGTGAGTTCTATTTTTCAAGAAACATAACCATGAACTTCCTGCATTTTCTTTGACGTATGTTCTGACGTTGACCCATTCCACCACCTGCATGCGTCATATTACGTTGCATAAGGGCTCAACATATTCCTTCACCGTTCAGAAAAACACAAAACACAGACATGCTTCATAGCGAACGAACACGAACGGCTCAAAATATGGTGCGGCGAAACATAACCCAATTCTCCATAAAGAAAATTGAATCAATCGTAACGAAAGCCCGGCAAACTGGCAAATGTAGCCGGTGTAGGGATGTTTTTTCTTCCTCTCCACCGTACTCTGCCTTCGCTTTGTTTGTTTAGTAAACGGGTTTGTTTATGCACCGGAAGAGATGGCTGCAGGGCAGTCTGCGTAATGGTGCCTAGGGCAGTTAGAATGTGACGGGTCCAGAAGTCGGAAAGCTTTCCCAACGCAACGTCAGAAGCGAGAAGATGCAATCCTTCTTTCACCGTCTCGCCGGACCTTATCGGAACCCGAACCCTAGTTTTGGTTTTTTTTCTTTTGTAGCTGTAAGCTGTAGTTCCCACGGAAGAATCTCGCCCCATCAATCAATGTCAGCAACAGGGGCAACCGTAGTAACAATCGGGTTCGGTCAGTCGCCCGGCAGGAACAAACTGTTGCCCATGATTCCCGTTCCTTCACTGCCCGAGACAAAGCGGGTGAGGGATTCTAGATTTCAGAATGTTTTGTGCATTCTTTTTCTTCTTGCTAACAGAAGCCACGATTGGTTTTCGGTGCCTGATAACGAAAACATACTTTCGAGTGGATGAAAGCTTTCGTTGTTGGCGTTGGATGAAATGGACATCTGTGTAGCGTTGAAGAAGGCACATGCCGTACGGGATGATATACCAGGGAAGGATAATAATGGACAAGCGATTGCGTCCCTATGTATCAAACCGCCAGTCGAAAGCTGCGTCCCGAGCAATTAACGGCAACGTGCGTTTGACGTAGGATTTGACGGTTCGCCGTAAGAGATAGTGGGAAAGTGCGTGGAAAAAAAAGGATATCTCTTCTCTGTGCTGTTCTCTTATTGTACGTGCTGGAATGCATTATTTATTTAAAGGCATTTGTTCGCGGAGAAGCGATCCTGGATGAAGGAAAATCTGTACACTGTATTAAAAAATCCATTAGTCCTTTTTGCCTCGATCTCTCTCTTAAAAATAGGAAAGCTTTCACCTCGCTCTGCTTTGTCGGAAGTATATTTAGACAGCATGATTAATGTTCGTACACTTGGGAAACTTTCTAATTTTAACACCTTACTACTGGTTAGAGGATATACTGCTTCTTAGTAGTAATTAACCTCAATTATCACTCGCTTCGGTACATCAGGAAAAGTGCAACGTTCTGGGAAACAATCTTAGCCAGTGTTACTTAAAATAAAAGCTGGCAACAGTTTCACACACGTCACAGGATAACGGCAGGGTTTACCCATATGGCACAAACATTTCCCAGATGATAGTCTCAGATCGATTACAAAGTCTCACTAGCGAGATGTTACGCAGCACTTACACCATTTAGGATCTTTTAGGACAGGTTGGTTGCCTGGTAGATGGGCACTTTTCTTATTATTAGATCTTACTTCAGTAATATTCCTGAAATAAATAGCTCGATGATATCGGTATCAAAATCCCATACAGACAATCTTTTGCTATGTAGGAAGTTACTGAAAAAAAAGATATCCAAAAAGGGAGCCAGCAATAGGAATTTTACGTGTAGAAATTTAATACATTTTTATTCGCAACGGAGGAGAACGACCTTGTTTACGCGTTACCAGTGTGCGGTCATGCTGAAATAGACCCCTCGTTTTGGCTAAACTGATTGACCGGTAACATTCAAGTCAGAACATTGACCTTACACGGAATTTTACGGCTGTGTTAAGTAGTCCACCCGAGTAAATTAGTCAAGACTTCTTGATGGTTGTTCGAGCGTAACAAATATTGCTAAATTTTGTTGAAAGCATTCTTCACATGTGTGGTTCGGTGATAGCGGCAACAGCGGTGCCGATCGTTGTACGGCAACTGGAGATCACAAAGCATACGGACCGTTCCTTCATAGTGAGGATTGAATGTCCGAATATGTCAAGTCATAGATTTAATTCCAACAATTATTAGACTTAGATTCTTTGGATTGTTCGTTCTGTCAAAATCGTTAATTGTTTAAGACAACATTTAGACCTGAGACACACTGTTCGAAGCCTCGTGAACTTAAATGTTCGACATGACTAGTGAGTCACTAAGCCAAAAAGAATATTACCCACATAAAATTGAACTCATAATTCTTATGGCTTTAATTTTATTCGTTAAAACGCTCAATTTGTAGCGATAAACAGTTGAAAAAATGGTTACTCACAAATATAAGTACAATAACACATTTGTTCTTGGTTCATTTGTTTCTTGAACTCCACATTAATTGTCCACTATTTCCTCTTAGAATATGCACATTCTAACTATACTTTCAGAAACTTGGAAAGCTTTCTATAAGACTGCTGACCACTGGATGTAAACGAGGCTCATGACTGTGTATGACTGTGGTCTTCTCAAGCTGTTGTGAGCACGCTTGACCTCTCTCACTCTCACCGTTCCTCTATGCAAATAAGTGCAAAATAGGTTATCAACATTGATTCGTACTTCCCTTTCCTTCGTAGCTTAAAACAGACTAAAACTTTATTGCGTAGAATGATTTCTATAGTAAATTAGTTACACAACGTTTCACTGGTTTAGTTAGTTTGTAATTTACCTGCTTCATACTGAAACCACTCATCGGTTCAACTGTCGGACAATCACCGGTTTTATACGTATGACCCTGCACAATACCGGCCAGGCAGGCTAGGGCGGTAACGGATAACATCATCGCCATTGCGCACGGAACTTTAGCCATGGTTTGTTACAACTTCAGCACTGTTGTGTTACAAAACTTCACAAAACACACCTTCACTCACAAGAACGTTTCAATGTTTTTGGTACCGTGGTCTAGAGTAGGCCCTACGCACTGGAGGAACCGTCTTCCTAGACAACTTCTTCACTGGCCGAACGTTCAACTGCAACTGTATCTGTTGGAAGACGTGCGTCTTCCTCTTGTAGCTCTGGACGTTTCTCGGCCAACCTTCACGGTACTCACGCACACTACCAACGCTCAAACCGTCGATTATTCAATTGATCTGCTTTGCGCCGCGTGCGTCTAGTCTTTCGCTCTCGCGCTTGCCTTTTCCGTCCGGTTGCGTGATTACGGCGATGATGGTGATGATGCTGATGGTTGGGGATTGGGCGCAGCATCCAACCCGAACAGGTTGTTTGCGTACGATCGAGCAAGATCGCGTTGCTTATCAGCAGTGGTGAAGTGCACAGTACGCGCGTGGTTCGCGTCAAGACGGTGAATGAGCCGTCGTGGTGTTCCGTTTCTTTTTCTTCGTGTAATGGTCTCTGAACCGCGAAATCGCTTGCTCGCGTAAGTGACCAAGTGGGGCGAAGGTTGTGGTGAGGGTATCGCTTTGTGGTTTGTTTTTGTTTTATCGCTATGTCTTCTGTTCGCGGTAAATCCGATGACTCATCCGGTGCGGTGTGAGGCTTCCCTACACTAGTGCGGTCTGTTGTGGATGCTTGGAAACATTTCTTTATGTTGCTGGAAATTTTTTAACGAACAAAGAAGTGTTATGTTGTAGTGTTACCACCAGCATTTTTTGACACTTTCCTATGATTTTTTGACGTAACCTCGTATATTTTTCTTCGCGTCCGGAGATTTCTTGACGAGTGCCTAATATTTTTGTTTATGTCCCGAGGTTTTTGTTCCTTAAACTTCTATACGGGAACTTCACTCTTTGTACTAGCATACCAAAACAATATTTTAAAAAATAAGTTGATACCAAATGCCTCGGTCGTAAATAAATATATTTGATCACGCGCAAAAAAACCTCGGGACGAGAACAAAAATTTATACGAAAGCATCAAAAATCTGCGGGATACCCTGTGGAATGAAATAAAACAATTGCTAGACCTAGCGAACTATATTTTTCTTTGTATTTATGTCTAGCCTCTAGCCTCTAGAATCAAGAGAACTCCAACAACAGCAGCCATTACAACGTCTTCGCTCAACATTATAAGGAAACGGGCAGCAAACAAGCTCGCCAGCTTATTGGATTAGAATGTCTTTCTGCTGAGCGGAAGAAGTTTCCGCAGCTACTCGTCAAAGCCAAAGTCACGAAACCCATAATGATGGACAGAAGGATCACAAGGAAGTGCACACTGATTCGAGCACATCGAGCCCAGCACACAGGCATTTATAAACCTCCAGCTAATGACCTTTAGGTTCTTTGGGGAGTAGCAACTCCGCCGCATGACGTCGCTTGCCAGACGAGACCAGCTCGACGATAATGAAGCAGCGCAGCAACTCCCGGTTTGGTGGTTTTACCGATGAAAACGGATGAACCGCCGGGTTTGACTGCGTTTGAACATGCTTTGGTGTTGTGCTGCATTCGGATAACTGGTGACATTGTGCCCTGCGGGCGGAAATTACCGTTTTGTTTAAATGAAGCTAATCAGCAATCGCGGGGGCTAGCATTGAAATCTGACATGGCTCCGACAGTAACTGCCCTGACGCCCTGATTGAAGGCGAAAGGCGCAAAGAAAGCGATAAGCTAAGCAGACCCAGTTGTTGAAATGTGTAATGTTTTGTGTAGCACACGTTTGTTGTGAATAATTGGAGAAGGTTGATGCTTATACGAGCCGGATTTGCTTGCTGGCAGTTATGACTGTGACGAGAATATTCTCGCTGGAGGTTAATCTTCATACCGGGTATTGTTTGCTGCTTGCGTTCATCAATATTATTATTACATTAGCTGCATTAAAAATACATATTCGACTTCCATTTTGCTTGGCCCGTTAGATTGATTGTGCTTCTTCGTGCATCATAGGAGCGTTACAGTGGAGAAATTGTATTTTTCCCTCCTTTTTAACCCATTCGCTACCTTCAAAAACATACGGGCGCATATTTGCAAATGCAGCTACAAGACTGCATAACATTACTCTCTCCACGAAAGTTTATATGCACGGAACACACCCAGGTCTCGGTGCTTCATTTTTCAACCTTTACCACCCACCTTCACACTCCTTCCACCGCTGATAGTGACGCGTAAACAAACAGCGGAAAATCATCGTGTAAACACGGAATGGGGGCTGGAGTACACAAGGGCGAGAAGGTGCACAGGCAAATAGTAAATTAGATTTGCTGCAACCATTTTCCGTACACTTTCCGGATTCCGGACGTTGGCGGTGGCGGTGACCGTGACTCACGCGACGCAGCATACGGCGCAGGCCACCTTTCAGACGTTCACATTCGCCGGTTGTGCTGGTTGATGGTGGTTTACGATTTGGTGCAGCTCGATTTGGACGAGCGTGGCTGCGGGGACGTGTGAGTTGCAATTGGATGATCTGTGGCGTATGTCGTTGTTTTCGTTTCACGCTCGTCTAACGGCGGTTCGGCGGTTCCGGGGGTTCGTTGTTTGTTGATTGCTGTTTCGGATGGTGTGATTTATCGAGCTAATCCGGGCTAATGTAATGGGAATGTTTTACAAATGGCAACTTAATTCTTTTCTTCTGTACTTTAATGTTTTATGGGACTAATAATAAGACAATAAAAAATATGGACACTAAAGAAGATATTTTTCTTATCGTATGTACAATTTATTTTAGAAGCCATTTTAATGTAAATTCTCTCAGTAATAAAGCCAGGCCTAAGTTTACACAATGCTCATGATTTCATTACAAATATTATTGATTGATTTCTAAAATTAAAATGAAAAATGAATATCTATTTCATATACATTTTTATTTAATTCCAATACTACGACCAACTGTCGTATGGCCAACACCACGTTAAACAAAATTTCAAAATTTTCTTCTTGGATTTTGCCTTATCCCGAGCATACTCAGTGATGAATATCTACTATTTATTTATATTGTAGTATTCTATAATACTATAGTGTGCAGTATAGAATAGTATAGCAGTATAATTATCTAATAAAAGTTAGCAGAAATTAAATAAAATTACACATAACAAAGCGATTGCATACATTATGGCGTTACCTTTTTCGGAATACAGCTAGTAGCGTTATAACTGAATGACTGTATCTGCTAAATCTTCGTGGGTCTCAAACATTAATAGCATTAATATGGTCAACACTGGAAAAGAATTTACTCATAAGAATATAATTCAATTTTCAGCTTAAAAATAAAATAATTGTACTACACATTTCGAAACATGATCACAGCTGATGGTGTTCAAAACAAGAGTTTATATAACAAAATGGCTCAATCTGTAGCCGTCAATCAAAATTGCTTAGTTGCTCATAATGTTCACACACTAATGGCAAATAACTCAAAGGAGCCAGAGCCAAAATAAACGTGATAATTATGACGATTTAAAACTGTATGGGAATGATATTTGTTCATTTATAAAAAAGCTATTCTCTGCTAAGTTTTGGAAAGAAAGACGGCTTCAAACGTATTATAATAAAGTAACTTGCAGTCAAAAGTTTGATTGTAAAGGCAAAGAATGTTGACAATTGAACCCGAAATATTCAAAACATCGTGTCTCATTATGCTTAATGCTGCTTTACATTTTTCTTTACATCTTCAAATGCCAGGACCAGGGATCAGTTACCATCTGGACCGATCGCTCATAGTGAGTGCTGACTATCTAAAACATTGGAATGAATATGTGGAAAGCCATTTGATTGGCGACATGACCTACCGCTTATTAACCCAAGAAGGAGAAGAAGATTGCCTTTAAAAAGTTGCATTATCTTGTTTCAAACCACTATTATCCAGTAAAGACGGCAAAAGAACGCTATTGTAAACTTGAAACTATAGTTTACTATTTAGAATGTGTGAAAGTGTCTATTCACGTTGCCTTGGAACGATGACAGACAAGTACAGACAACTGGCTGATGTTGCCGGTCGTTGTGATAAGCAATCAGGGTCGTAAAACCGTTTACCCTTCTGTGATTCATATAGCAAGGCCATCGTGAAATGTAAATAGCTCATATTACTTCATATCAGAGTGTTTTCAAAAGGCGTGTAATTCAAATCTACACACAAAACGATGCTTAGAAAAATAAATGACAGAATGTCCATTTGACACTTGAAAGTTCCCGCTGAAACATTCACAGCTATCAGTTTCCTTTATGGAAAAGAAGCCCAAAGCACACTTGTGTTTCGGCTTTCGGGGCCCCTTTTTTGGTTCACCTGAAAAATTGATTGAAGAATTCAATATAAGCAGAGCCTCTTTCACCACCGACCCGTTCGATCTTTGTGCGCACCGAACAACAGCAGATTAGATATTGAAATGTAAATCCTATCATTCACCCAAAGACCGGCCAGCGAAAGTATCTGAATGGTGATTGGTGATTGGATTTGACACCTTGTCGATGGATCCATTTTCTGGTGTGCAAGGAATATCGGAAAAATACAATACAAAGAAAGAAGAAAAAACACACGAATTCGTTTCCGATGACAAGCAGAGGAGTTCCTGTTGAGATCTTCCTCCTGCTAATACAACATACCAGATTGTTACTCGTTGGTGCCGGGGAAGGGAACAGAAACAGATGCGTCATTTGTTGTGTTCTGTGGGTGATGTTACGGTTTGCTGTTTTACACCGTGCTGGCTGAACTTGAGGATGCGAAAAAAAAGTGCTTGTACCTTGCCGATGGTACAAGGTTTTCTGCGTATGTAAGTTACTCCAACCGCCGTTACGCTGGAGCACTTTACCGTTTGAACATGATCCTAGATTGGATTTTGGTGTGCCGAGAGTGAAAGATTGCTGTTTCTTAGAAATATTCTGATTCATGGCGGATAGAGCATAGAGCATCCAGTGCCAGTGTTGGCATTGCATCGTACATAAGCATAAGCGTAAAAAATTGAACTTCTGTTGCTCGTTAGTTATTCACTAGCAAATGTACACACTCCATATCCAAACACACACACACACACACCTCGCTTCTTTGCCAAGCCGAAGTTAATGGTGAGCAAAGCCCATTTTTCAAAGCCAATTCCAATTTGTAGTGCATTACGGATGTGCGAAAGCGCAAGATCATTAATCATGGCAGTTAATTATGGTGCGGCCGTGCGCGTATGCGGTCGCGTCGAGATTTTGGACGCGAGCATGTGAAACATGCTGGCGTTAGGCGTTAAGACAAACTTTACGAGCGTGGGACCATTTTTTCTCTCTTCTGTGTCGCCCTTTTTAATGGGCCCATTAGTACACTTCGAAATGTGTTAGTATGTTTAGGGGCAGACGTTGCGAAACAAGATGAATTGTGTGCTGGAAATAGAATATCTTGAACGTGAGGAGTAAAATTAGCAGATGTATCAGCTGGCTCACGGGTTACTTTAGCGGCTTAGAACATTACGGCGACGAGTAAAGTCACCCAAAGTACATAAGCTTATGTTGAAAGTAAAGCTCTAAAGCTCCTCAAGCTCTATTCCGTTCCGTTTTGTCTATTTAAATCTGAAAATCGTACACACAAGAAAGAAATAGCATTCAAGAACGAATGTTTGTTAGTTATACCATCGAATTACATACTTTTAGGCGTTTTGATAAGATGTTTTCACACAATTTTATTTTTATTAAAATTTCAATTACTGTCAGCTTTCTTTCTGTTCCATGTTCCAAAAAAATTGAGATTTTTAAGTGTTTGTTAATCATTTAATCTGTATTCATAATAATGCTAAAAATAAAATATAAAAATGTCTACAAAATCGCACAGTCCACTTAAGCAAAAAAACTCCTCCCGCAGCCTCCCGTCTGTTTTGGTTGGTTGGTTGATTTGAGTTTCGGATGCCCTCTGTTTGTCGTTTAGGTTGATGTGTCTGCCAGATTTTCCACTACGTAGCGGGGTTGCAGTGTGCTTAGTACAGGTCCTAGCGTACTATCGAGGTATTGTTTGAATGAGGTACATTTTTGTCTGCGAGATAAGTATGGTAGTAACAATATTTCATAAACTCAGAAATGTGTACTGTAATAATGGAATGAAGTTGGGCTTACCGCGTGTTAAGATCGAATGAGCTGCCCCACAAAATGATGCCGTCGGATCCGGTGCTCTTCATGGCTGCCAGTGCATTGATCCAGTCGCTCTGCAATTGGGAACATAATTTAGTCAGTAAATTATGAGTAAAATATGAAGAGAGAAACGAAAGTTATCCAAAACTTATATTTATTAATAACTTTTTTTTAAAAGCACTACAGCCGAGTAGTATTTACTATTGTACTATTGTTGATAGCGGCGAGACCTTCGGACCAGTACTTCATCTTCACTGCTAGCCTTAGTGCTATTGAAGCACTGACATCCCGAAAAGATGTTAAAAGAGAGGATTTTCTTATTATAAAAATCATTGAACTGCTTGGCTCAATGTTCTATAAGGCCTTTGGGTCGCTTATCATTGTGGAATTCCCACCAATGAGAAGGCAGATTCACTGGCCAAAACAGGCGTCCAAGGAGGCGAGGATTTTACGACCAATCATGGCCTTAGTGTTGCTCCGTTTTCTACACAGCATCTTTTCCTGGCTCGATCGCAGAGCACGTGGCTGGCAGATAAACTCGGGCGTTTCCTTTTCTCGATCACTTAGCAAATGTTCCTGCGGTGTTGATTCAATGGGTTCTCTGAAGACCAGGGAGACTCAGAAAGAGTATGTGACTGCGATGACGGATATCATGATGTAGATCACTTTCTGTGGTCTTGCGTGGAATTCGAAACCGCCAGACCCTCCTTGGAAAGCGCAGTGGAGAATATCGTAAGACGATTGGGTACAGCAATAAGAGAAGTGTTGGCTAAGAGGGACCTCACCCACATGAGGCTTTTTTATCGATTCGCTAGAGGCAACTGTCTTGTTCTACGATTTTCAAGCAGTACTCACTATCAACCATTATTTCTGTTGCTTGTAATGTTGTCTATGTCTTAAGTGACTTATAAGGGGACAATTTCAACACTGCCGTAAAAAGGGAGACGAGTGATTTCCAGAGTACAGTGCTCTCCAAGTCAGTCTAGCAATGACACGATCATTTTCACTGCGGGAACGTTGGGTTCGAGAGTGGAGGGTTCAGCCTCGAGAGTAGCGAAGTCACTCCTACCTGGTAGAGCTGGAAATGTCAGGCAAATAAATGATCCATTCAGGACCCCTTTTCCGGACCTCAATCTTAATGAGCGTAAAGGTGGCTCAACACAGATGCTTGCAAATTGCATACTGTAACTAACTTTGACTAATACCTTTGATTAACCTGCTATGGATAAATAAAACGTTCTACAGCTTTTTAGTTCCATAAAAAAGAAAAAAATCTCAGAATCCAGCAAACAAATCCCGCAAAGCACCTTCTGACTGTCTAAACGTATAATCTTCAATTTTGACATTGAAACCCCTGGGAAAGAATTGAATTATTTCTTGAATACGGTATGACACATCTTCATTACCCAAAAGCTCCTGCAATTTGAGATATACAATCGCGCTGAATATTTCTTTCCATACCGAGAACCAAAGCTGACAACTCTCAAAAGGAAGATTAATTACCTTGACGCATTTAGATGCACATAAATAAGCAAGCAAGTTTACCGACAGGAGCGCAAAAAAGCACACTCTCCGGTAATGACAATTAACCAGAAAAGGTGCAACAAAAAAAAAAAAAATTCCGAAGCAAAATGTCACAGGATAAAGGTCCCCATTGAATTTAGATCCAATTTAGAGTTTGCACTCTGTTGGTTAATCCGTTTGACAGTTTCGAAATTTTCCATTTTTCATTCTTCCACTGGAAACTGCTGTCCCGAGAAGAAAAGGGGATCTTTTTTTTTCTCGCACGAGAAAGGTCGTGTTGAAAATTAGACATTATTTTGTGCGCAGGTATCGCAAGAAGTGCAATTAGAAATTTGCATTTTCACTTGGGGATTTAGTGGATGCTACGACCCGCCATGATATGGCACGAGTTTGGGTATAAAGAGCTGCTCTTTGGTAGGGGCAGAATTTCATTCTGGAAATGTTAAAAGTTTTTCTTTCCATTTCAAAATCACAAAACTATGAAAGTGATTCTTTTTTTTTTGGTGTGATTTGAGTCCACTTGCGCCCAAACGTACCATTGTGCTGCGTCATTCAACCAAATTTTGCAAACAAATTTCTCTTAAGCGTGAGCGTTCAAAATTCGGCATAAATTGTCCCTAAAAATGCTTGGGGGAAGAGAAAAAAAAACGACAAAGGAATAGATCTAACTTTCTCACGAAACGTCAGAAGACACTTGTCAACGCATCTAGCGCAGTGACGGTAGTGACCGGGTCTAGTCTACACTCAATGTCATCAATCTCCCAAAGGTAAGGATCGTCTATGATGATGTCCCCAAAACAAACAAACAAAAAAACAGTGAAAAGCAGAAAATCACAACTTTCAAACGCAAATAAAAACGAAACCACCGGGAAACCACCCGTCTACACACATACAGCGAGACAGAGGAACATTAAAAGTCAAATCTTTCGGAGAGAAAAGTTAGGAAAATAAAAATAGTGAAAAAAGTGGTTAGAAAAGCAGGAAAAACTGTGTGAAAAGGAGTAAGTCAAGTGGGCCTCGTTCGCTCGCTTTTGCTCACTCGTGTTTGTTGTCGTCAAATTTCATGTTTTTGCAGCCTAGCGTACGGCACTTTGGTTCGGTGATGTTTTTCTTTTTTTTTGTATCGCAGGACTTTTTCTCTGCCTGTCTATTGCCGTCCCGTCTGTTTGTGCTACCCTTTCGCGCGGGACGTCGACCATTTTTCAGTAGAATTTCACCAAAATTGCACCACGCCGTTAGGTCCGACGGCGGTGTTTCGTTGGAAGCGCATCGTACGGTATGGTTTTGACCGAGAATTTCTCAAGTTCAGACGAACTCGGAATAGGGAAGTAGTGAAAATAATTAAAAAGTTCGCCCATCGGGCTAGTGTATCAAGAAGCGGTGGCAGCGGCACACACACATACCGAACTACGGAGGCTGCACAAACAACAGCACCAGCTTACCATTGTGTCGGCAGGGCCGTTATCAGCTGAAACGGAACGCTCAAGCAAACGCCACTTGTAATGAGACTCCTGTGGGCGACTGGCTGTTGGCGGAGCCCATCAACTGACGTCTTCCAGGAGCTTCGTTTTTTTTTTGTCTCTTGTAAAACGTCAGAAATGCTCAAGCAAATTAGGCGGCTGAGTGGGCTCATTCAACGAAAAATGGGTTTGGACGATGGTTTTCGATAGTCTAAAGTTTGCCGATCACGTCAGCAAATGAGTCGCCATCATTTGTCAATAGAAGTCACAATATCTGTCAAATTGGACTGCAGCGTTTCTAAGGAAAATGAACCATTCACTGAATTTGTAGCTCTTTAAAAATATTAAATATAATAGGAATTAAAGCTCCAATTAGGAAGCTAAAGATAACCAAATATCTAAAATATCTCTTACAAAATCATACAAAAGCGACACTTCCTTTTCTTCAATTTAGAAAGAAAGTCTTCAAGAACTTCATGTTGTCTACTTTGCTTTTCTTGAGTTTGTAATACTGATGCCCGGAGCGTAATTGAGTTTGGAACAAGTTTCCGGTGACCTTAATCATGGTGCCCAGCACTTACAAACACAAGAAGCTCGAGCTCGAGCAAGAAGCTCAGAAACTAGTGTATCGTTACCGGTAAAAATAGATAAATGGTGCAGTTGCACGTCCGGTAAGCCATTCGTTACGTTAGCTGTCAGCAATTTTAGACCACGAAGGTGGACAAACCAAGCTCCAGCTGATTTGTGTTGAGCTGTTGTAGTATTTTAGAGTGAGTATCATGGATCAACTATTTTTGGGGCTTTTTAGGTGTTTTAATTTCAAAAAGTAGTGAGCAATACTGCTCAAATGCTACAAGAAATTCGTGTCAAGTGTTTCTTTTACACACAAAAGACGTTTCACATTAGTATGGACGCTCTTCTGCCCTTTTTTTCTGGATCTTCCGGTCAAATGGTATGATTCCGATGGAAAGCGTGCGAGCATAATCTATGGGACAGATAATATTTTGTCAGACACAGAGTTCATTCTGGAAGCTGTCACTTTACAGTGGAAAATATGAAACGGTACATGAAAACGTCTGCATCTTACATGAACTCTTCACTTTGACTACGGAATTTCAACTTCCCCGTACGTGTCCTACAGTGTTAACTCACGTATGCAAAATAATATCATCCTTCCTTCCTTCCGGAGCTCGTATCCTTTTGGGATATGTGTTTGATCAATATTTATAACGCCAGTGAAGGAACCGGTTATTTCCAGCAACAGGTAGCAATCAAATACCCTCCGAAACGTGCTTCACACATACACACACACACACACATACGGACACTGTTGACAACTTGTTGACATTCGAAAGTTTGAAGCTTTTTCTTTCAGTTGTTACAAAATGATGGAGAAGACACTCTGTGCATGCATGCATGAGCCATTAGTCTGCAGTTTGTGCAACTTTTGTAAGTGCTTTATGCATGCTCTTTAGCATCAAGAGTGGATGTAAATGGATGTCTAGAAAACAAGGAAAAGAAGACTTTGTTCTACCTACCTCAGTCAGGTACTGTATGGTGTCGGTGTACACGTAACGCAGATAGGTTAAAACCTTACGCCGTGGCTTTGACGCACTGTTTCGTTGCGCCACTCGGACGGCCTCTCGAACGCGCCCTCTTATTAGTTGCTCCCGTTCACTGGGAGAGAGTTTTTCGCGCAGATAAACGGACGGGAAGATAATGTCCGAACCGTCGAATAGCCACATAATGCTGGAAAGAAGAAGGATAAAAATGAGATTAAAATGTGATCCAGAAGTGAAACTCAATTCATTCTTTTGATCGGGAATATTAGGGCCTTACGAGATGTTTTTAGACCATCTAGACGTCTTAGTTTGTTGTTTCAAAATGTCTCTTAAGGAAATTTCAACGAGTTTCCGAGGATTTAACTATGTGTCCTACAATATGTGCGCGCAGAATGCTCTACATATTTTGAGGATTCTGCTACTCCAAATGACGATCTCTACTTCATGCAAAAGGATAGTCAGTCCTCACTACGGGGAAAACGGTCCCAATAGGATACATTCCCCGGTCCTGCTAATGCTTGGGCCTTTCGCCTTGTGGAGGATTATCCAAGGCAAATGCTTCAGAAGGAGCTAAAAGTTTCATCCTATCTATCTGATGCTATCCGGTGACAAAAGAAAGAAGTCATGCTAGACCAAAATTAAACATAAAACATATCAACAATCTTCTTTAGGGATATCAGTGTACTTTGACAATTTGTCGATCTTATAATGAGTGTTACTAAGGCAGAGAGGGGATCGTGGTATAAGCTAACTAAGCAGATGCTTACGGCCCCAACTTTCGTATGTAGAGAGAGCATCGAGCTTTTAGATAGCCTCATTGTAGATGGACAGCGGTCCAGGACATGCTAGGGAAAATTTTCGGTACTAGGTGTTCCAAAGGTGAGCAGAGACGATCAATGTAATCGAACGATGTCTACTTAAGTTTTTCAAATAACTGAGGGAGTATAAAAAACCAAATGCTCTAAAAGTGAAAAGATACTTCCGCAAAAAGAGCATGTTCAAATGCATGAGATACGAGCTAGATTAGTCTAGTTGTAGACCCAATTATTCTATGAATATTGTGCCTTGTTGATTCTTAGTACTTCAAAAGCTTTGCAGTACTGTTTAAGTCTATGTTAAATCTTATTGGATTTATGCGAAGATCTCTCGAGTTATCAATATTATCGATAATACATGTCTAGACAATTAAGGCCTTTTTTAGCCAAATATATCTAACTCATTGGATAACTTAAATCAGAAAGATCACAAACGATAAAAAAATCGGGACTGTTGGTAGACTTAGACCAGTGTTAACCATTGGATATTATTTACAAAGCAAATCTGTCTTTGCTTTTTGTAGTTTGGGAAGTCCAAATGAGTCCTAGAAGAGTTATCAATCTGATAGATAATGAGTGTCTAGAGACAAGAGAAATTCTGATGCAGTTTTATCAAGTAAAATTATACTGGATCATCAAGGGCCAGGAAAAGAGTGTTTTCTTTATATCAAACGTTCTTTTACTCGAAAGACTACCATGGGTAATCATTCTTGAAGCCAGAAAGGTGCCTCAGAATTTCCTTGAGGGTTAATCCTTCCCCGTAACGAAGCCATCCCACACAGTAAACCGGCAGCTCGTTTGCACATCGGTTTGCACAGTTCCACAACATGGAGCAATAAACCAATTCATTTATCCAGTCAACAGTTTCCCCAGTGCTAGACTCCACAAAAGAAGAGAGCAATAAATTGTGACAAAAGCTTCGTACCGGTGTAGTCGGACGAAATGCGCCACATGTGATGTGTTGAAAGTTAGCGATAATTTATCAATTCCTCCCGCACGGCCGATTTTCGGTGTGACAAAAGGTGGTACCAGCTGATAGGTGGTACTTGGGTGGGTTGTTAAAATCCCTTTACGGTACTGCTGCCAACACTATCGCTCGGGCCCTGTGTGCCCAACAACACCAGAACAATGCCGGATCGATGTAAGGCAGACGCCATTTTCCGGGAAGAATAACCAGCAGTACCATGTTTCGGGGAATTCGGTGAGTGTTACTGCTCGTTCCGCTTTTTTCATTCTGGTCGACCGTTTCGTTGTTTGGAGAAATACGTAAAACTTAGATACTGTTGCATTTTGGGGAGATTTTTTTTTTGGTTATGCCATTTGCTAGTGTTCTAGGTGCAGTGGTAGAATGATAGGCAAGTTTGGGCTAGGTCCCGTCGGTATTACCGGTTGTTTTCTCGTTGTACTTCCGGTGCGCAGTTTTCGGAACGAGCATTCACGCCACCGTTCATGTTGAAGCAGTAGGGAAATGCATAGTAGCCCCACGCCGCCAGGGGTCGCTGCTGTCGGGCTAGTAGTAGTGTTTGCTCCATAAACTCGCGCCCTGTTGCTTCGAAGCGTCGTGTTGCCTGGGAAAGTGGAGGAAAGAGTGAGATGAGTATAAATAAATGAAACGAAACGAGGTGGAAAGTTTTCTACTCGGAGCTTCCTCAACTTTTGCTCGTTTAAATCGGGATAGAGCATAGTGTTGTTTTTTGTCGGCCGACCGAAGAGGTTCATCCCGAGGGAAGGATTTTTTTTGTTCCGAAAGTTTATATGGGTCCGAGTGAGGTTCGCCCTGGTGCCATGTGTTCCAGTTTGAACGCTGTTTCGAGGTTATGTTTGGTTTTCACAGTCGGCTAGAATAATATACGACGCATGAACGCTCGAGGGTAAGAATCCGAGGATTACCGTAGTATTGGGTACCATTTTTTGTTGTTGTTGCACTGCAACGTAAGACAGCTCCGGTGGGAAAGGAACTTGAGTCGACAATTCGGCTTCCACTATCGGGTCGCAGTTTTACAGACGAGTGAAGAAGATGGAAAAAAAGTATCAGAGAACAACTACCATTATAGAAGCGCTCTTATAGCGCTTGAAGACCGAGAAGAATACGGTTGTTTGTGTGCTAGCGTAAAATATGACCACCGGATGCAGGAGCTTCTCCAGTGTCTGCCAACACACGAAGCACATGAGGATGCACAAAGCACAATTTTGTGCCTTTCCATATGGTGGAAAGCAACATGCCCACAGTCTCCCTAGTAGGAGGTCACGGGTCAACGGGAAGACCTTCATTTGAGACAATAGAAAATTTGCTTCCCAACAAAAAAAAAAAAAGATAATGGCATTTTAGTGGTCCAGCGATAGCAAAGGCTTCGGTGGCATTCGCACACACAGAAAGGGTGAAGAAAGGCTGACTAATGGCATTCATACTGGAGCGATGTTCAGGGTGCAAGCAACAATCTGCTTGCTAGCTTCGTCTAGCCTTTTGTGGTTCTTAATTGCTGGATGGTGTATGTTTGAGGTTGTTTTCAGGAATGTGGTTTCAATGGGGGAAGCAATTAAAGGATTCTTGTGCGCGTACAACGTTGTTCTAGGGGATAGAAACCCTAGCAAAGATATTGTTTAGGTGAATTGATTTGTTCACAGTATGGATGGGCTACAATCATCGGTGATTTAGCTTTGGTGAATTTTCTCTTCTTGATGATTGATGAGCAACCATTATTTTTCTTAAAAATTGCTAGCATAGCATACGCTATGCTAATTTATTTTGTTTGCATTTATGTACAATTAATTGGAAAGATTGCATACTATTAGGCGTTACATCGACAATGTTTTGTACTCGAGTCCTAGAAGTTCCTTGATTTTGTTTTGCTTCAAAGTAGCGATCAATTTAGATTTGTTTAATCTTAAACCGTTTCGTCTCAAAAGGCTTCACAACCTAAAATTAATTGTAAAAAGAAGCTTTCGCTAATTGATTTTGAGTTTCAGCTCGAATATAATAATTTCAAAAGACAATACGGTGCACTTGAACTTGAGCCGTCGTACTTAAAATAAAAAAAAAAAAAAAAAAAAAAAAAATTAATAAAATTAATTGTAAAAAGAAGCTTTCGCTAATTGATTTTGAGTTTCAGCTCGAATATAATAATTTCAAAAGACAATACGGTGCACTTGAACTTGAGCCGTCGTACTTAAAATAAATAAAAAAAAAAAATTCATTTTAAAAACCATATACAGGTATTCATAATTTTTTTTCTAATAATCAAAAAAAGAACGGTGGACGGTGATGTAACTGAATGTAAATTATGCTTTTGTTCGAAAACTTAAGAAAAATGCAAAGCAAATCTCTATGAAACTGTAAAAAAATCAACAATAAATTGCGTGCGGGAAAGTATGGTTTATTGAATAATATTTGTTTATATAATAAAATTTAATTAATTAAATTAAAATTGTTCTATATGCTCATAATTGTATCCTAATATATGTTATTCACAAGACTTACTATCAATTATTCCTAATACAATTATGTGTCTCTGTGTAAGAAAGGTTAAACCAAAAAATTCAAGAAAACTGTCAAGTGGAAGCACTAAGCGACTAAGTCTAGTTAGCCATTCGATGGCCGGTATGACCTAAGAAGGTAATTAAACCAAGAAAAAGAAGGAGAAGAAGAAGAAGAGGAAGAAGAAGCACTAAACGAAGCTTAATAGAGTTTTGAGCATTTAATCCGATAAAACAAAGACTTCGTAAAGGTACTAAACATATAATTGATACAGATGTAAAATACTAAAATATCTTTGATCTCTTTATTCCCGCATGGAAGAGGAAACATTAAAGATGGTCAGTTCCTTCAACTATGATCCCAACACAAAAAAGTGCCAACGAAATAAAACGAAAACTAAACTCGTGCCGAGTTTTTTTTTTCCAAACTCCCTTGGTCATACTTTGCCGTTAGAAGTTCCCCGGTGGTGATTCACAGAAGCAATTTTCACAGTTTCATATGAAGCTTCTTTTTTCTTTCCTCTCCAAAGGTTGAGAGTATTCTGCTGTACCGATATATAGAGTGCTGCCCTGCGTAAAACGAAACTCCGGACGGTGACTGGTTCGTTTTTCTTTTATATCGTCCATTCTTTGTCGAGCAATAAAACTAATATCGTAAAAGATATTAATTAAGTTTTATTGGGCTCCCCGTCGGTGTTTTGTGGGACAAAAACGAAGTGAGGCAGTGCGCAGGGCGAAAGTGCAACCCATGTAAGGGTTGTGCTGTTCGGAGCTAAAGTTTGTCCCAAAGTGTGAGTTGGGAAAAAAGCATGCCCTTAAATTGGAAACTGTAATGAACTGGGAAGTGCCGGAATCGTTCGAGGTGCCAGGACCCCAAACGTCCGCAAGGCGTTTATGAAGTGTGCATGAGAACGGAAAGTGGAAGTTCATAAACAATTGTTAAGTAACTGGAAAAGGTCGGAAAGTTCAAATATTAACGATCTTCGAATCGGCGTATGCGGGTACGTTTGAGAGTGAGTGCTTTATCGATTCACACTGTCGTTATAAATTAACTTGGTAACATTTATGTACTTAAAGAAAAGAGGATAATGAGTGTTGTTGCGTTTTTTCTTCCTGTACATTGAATCATTACACTTAACCTTAATTAGGGTCAATGTGTACGAGGATGGTTACCAATATCTTGACACTAATGGTACCAGGCTAGAAAACCACTCTTAATTATTGCAAAACATTTCATTAGAAAGCCCGACCGATTGTGGTTGTGCTACTGTGGGGTCATCAAACCGTGTAGATAGATTAAAATTCTCAAACATTCCGGCCCCATCGTGTACAAAAATGACCCTCAAACTCATCAAACCGCAAAACTGTCAAGCGGTTTTTGAAGGAGCCCGAATCATTTTGGCCCGAGAGACGAACTGATTGCATACCAGCCGTCGCATTTATATTCATGTCCTGTTGGTCGCGGTTTGTTCCCCCTTCCTGGCGCAGGGTTTTGTGGTTTTCTTGGCCGGGAGTTGGAAAATTGATTGCACAAGTAATAAGCGTTTTAGTTTTTCGAACACTTTGTACGTTGTAATTTTGTGTTGGCTGGACAGGCAATATGAAAACCGAGCTGTCACGGTTGTCTCCCGTTTGACAGTTGTCGTACGGGATGAATGACAGTTTGGAGTAATGAAAAGGGAGAGCAAATTGAATCGATTTTGACTGACCATTCATTTGTGGAATGATTGCCTTTACATCGCTGAATCACTGGAAACTGCGAGAAACGATTCGATGTGTGTGTGTGTGAGCGTCAACTAGGACGCTTTTTCTTGGTAAAAACAGATGAACTATTTTGACCAATTTCGTGCAGTTTCGAATGATGCACGGCAAGTTTCTATAGAACAAAATTTTCGGTCATTCGGACAAATTCTGACAAACACAAAAACTATAATTTGTGAACTGAGAGTGAGAGGGATGGAGAATTTTTGAAACATAATTGCAGTTGCAGTTTTTCCTTTCAAGTATTTCTTAACACAAGTTCACAAAGTACTGGGCGTCCCCATTGGTAATTTACTTGAAAAATTATTTTTTTTGGTCGACCTTGTAGAATGAACTTCTTGTCGTAGAACCATGGTTATGGATAAGTCTATTAAACTATTCAATGGCTGGTGTGACCTAGTAAGCCGTTTATCTAAGGAAAAGAATAAACATCATTCGAAGCCTTCGGGCTGCTTAGCGAAGTTGGAGGTCCGAAGATTCCATCTGGACTGTTCTCCCGTAGTGAGTGCTGACTGTACAATCAAATGGTATGGGGGAAAGCCTACTAATACATTTGAAGGCCAATTTGACGTTGAATTAATTTGAAGAGAAGGCATGAATAGGGTATCTTCAATATACACATGTAGATGCTCTGGAACACAAGTTTGAACACGTTGAAAACAATTCTAAAACTGATAACTTTTTCAAAAAACTTATCCATTGTAGCGAACAACAAAGAATACATCCCAGATTGTAACGCTCTTTGTTCGCACCACAAACACCTGAAACAATGCAATAGGAGAATGCAAACTAATCACGCTAATCCAATAATCTCTCGTTGGTCAATTATGCAATTCGAGCGCCGTTTCTACCTCACACAATGCACAATCTCCTGCTGGTTTTCTGCCATAGACATTATAGGCCAGTCTGCGACCGGAGAGCAGTTTTTTGTCACTTTTCAAAGAAAAAGAAAAAAAACCGATCAACGTCCGAACGATTCACTGTCGATAGCGTCGATATCCGGTAGGATCCATCGTCCGTAGGCCCCAGGGAGCCGTCGTCCGGGATATGATTTTCATTTTCCGGTTTATTAAACTTTCCATACCAGCTTGGCTCGATGTGCCTGGGCTGGTATGCGTGTCCATGCCGAACCTGTCCTGAATGTCCAGTCCGTTCGGTTCGATTAAGGAGTGCTTCCGTCATTTTCTCAATACCGTTGAAGTATGACAAAAAGTGGTAAAAGCGGAATGGAAAACCGAATTCTCACTGGATTCGGATGCCATGCCAGGCAACAATAAAACAAAAATGTAAAGAATAGCAATGAACAATGTTGAACTGGGAAATGAAAAACCTCATTCATCACCTGCTTGAATGAAAAAAAAACCCATCCACAGTATCTCTGTGACTGTAGCTGCCCAAATCCAGTGGGTAGAAGGTCGGTTTGATGTAGGATTTTTCCAATTGCTTTCCCAAAACAATTTGTGAGGCTAGAAACGGCAAGGTTCCAAAAATCAGGACGGCTTTTTCCCCCTTTTTTGTCACAAATGGAACCATTTTGTTAACAGAGCTTCTTTTTTTTCTGTTTAATTCTTCTGCCTGTGGTGGATGAATCTCGAACAGCACGACAAGAATGTTGGGAATAGGAATGATAAAAGAGTTAGTCTTCTGGTCGAGCCGCACCGTGGAGTCGCAAAAGAAAATGGAGGTAAATTGGCGTTCAGCAAGCTGGTAGGCCAGATCCTTCCAGGAACTCAAGGATTCATTTGCACGCATCATTGCTGCCTTATGCCGGCCATCGAATCAATGAGCAGTAAGGAATGTAGAATATTCGCTTGAAGGTAAACAAAAAGCGATGAGGCTTCATTGCAAAAAAAAAAAAAAAAAACACTTCCTTTTCTGGGAATGGAAAGGCGCCGGCAGCGCGTACAATGCAAACCTTTTTCAGTGGAAGCTCACTAGAAAAAGGAAGTGCCAACTGGGAAAATGAGCCAACCAAGTGGGCCTTTTACGACCAACCGAGAGGACAAATGGAACGACAGATAAATTTATAACGAAGCCTAAACAAGTTATGTTACTGTCATCATGCGTTATCGTGTATGCGTCCCAATGAATATGTTAAGCGAGAACACACCATTGGACGGAGAATTAATTCCCAGAAGGATACGCGTGTGTCGAAGTGGAGCCTTGATAGTTTGCTGATTTAGTGGGCAAGCTTGCGGTTCAGTTGACGGATTAGGACGAATCGTCTTCAAGAGATAATCAAGATGGAAGAGATATACGTGAATAGAAAGTGGCATGGTTTGGAAAGTTTGTGATTGAAATAAACCAATTTCTTTGTTTGAAAATATCAATCACTCATTTTACAGTCAGTTGAGTGTCTATTTTTATATTCTGAAATCCAATAGTATAGTTTGTCGCATAAGTAAATAGGAATTACCTATTTTAAGTAACAGTTTATTGGCATCATTTCAGTGTTAAGAAGAATCAAAAAGATCTATTCTAGCAGAGCAAAACAGTACATAGTAGAAAAGAGAAAACTCATTCTTTGTAGTGATTTAAATCAGAAAAGAAGAGAGGGCTTAGGATAAATAAAAAAGCAATGTACTGTAATCAATTGCCTCAATCTTATCGCTTCATACCCACTCACTCACTCACTCACTTTTTGTGCGGAGTAATACCATGACGCGTAAATCTCTCCTTGCACCCTGTTGAGTATTGAACTATAGGAGATGTTGAACTATGTTCATTTTTGAACCATAGGAGATAGATTAACATAGGCGCTTAGCTACAAGCATAAACATAAGCATAATTATATTAGTATAAGGAATAAAATCTCCTTCTTCTTGGCTTAACGACCTCTAAGGTCATGCTGGCTATCGAAATGGCTTTCTAGACTACCGATATTACGTAGTTGGTTAGTCAGTCCTCACTATGGGATTTGACCGTCCGGATGGGATTTGAAACCCGGTCCTGCCGTTGGAAGACCGGCGCCGATGTCGCCTATATTACCGGGCCGCCCCAATAATGAAAAGGGATAAAATAAGTAGTTCCAAATCAGAACCGAAACGGCATAGAGCTACGTTTTGCCAGAGCTATTTTCGCTGCAGACCCTATGGATCTTCCTAAAGGATCATCTCATGGTAATACTTCGCAGAAGGAGTCAGTGTTCGAATGACTGAGTGAGTGAGTATAGAACGAAAAGTGTGACTGGATGCTTACGGCGCCGGTCTTCAGGACCTTCACAGCAGTGCTTCATAGCAGGGCCGGGGCTTAAATACCATCCGGTCCGTTCCCTTGTTGTGAGGACCGCCTATCCAACCTATCCAACTGGTATCGGAAATTCTAGTAAGCCATTTGATGGCCGGCGTGATTCAGAAAGTCGTTAAGCCAAGAAGAAGTAGACTGGGCAAGCTGTTAGTCGGCACAAGTGAGAATAATCCGATAAAAAATAAAATGAAATGAACATTCGTTAATTTAAAACAATGAAAAATATTTTGCACACTTCCAGGGAGACACGAAACAGTTTCCTTTTCAGAGCAGGAGTTAGTCCAATGAAAGTATCTTATTTTTGTTTATCGAATTCTGTCTCGCGTACGCTTCAAGAATGTCTTCTTCTGCTTGGCGTAACGACCTCTAAGGTCCTGCCGGCCATCGAAATGGCTTTCTAGACTACCGATACCACGTAGTTTGGTTAGTCAGTCCTCACTACGGGAGGACGGTCCGGATGGGATTTGAACCCCGGTCCTTGCGTTAGAAGATGGGCGTCGATGTTGCTTTTTTTTAAATATTTATTTTTTATTTAATATTAACCGCTTATTTACGTTTATTTAATTTTTGTGATTATGAATTTAAAGTGTCATTCAGTAATCAGTCATCGAAAGTTCGATAGAAGCTGGCTAAAAAATTTTAGACTGAAGTCGTCTTTTATACCAATGTTCTATTGTGGAAAAGTTTTTAGTTTTTAACGGGAAACTGTAATAAAATTTTCATTCTGTCAGGCGTTGTTTCCAGCGCAATGTAATAAGCCAAGTCACAAGAGGTAGATTTCGGGAAAGTTACAATGAAACTATTTTTAGAATATTATTTAACATTTAATGTAGCTTTCTTGAGAAAAATCGTTCTAAAAAACAATTCATATTAAAAAAATCACCATTTGATTGCAGGCTATTTTGAAAGGATTTCTCATAAAGCACATCCCTACAGCGAACTTTACGCTGCTGAGCTACCGGGAAAAAAGGATCGGCCCAGTAAACAAGTCATCTGTGCTCCCCAAAAACCCTCCCCTCACGGCTTGGGTTACGCATGATTTCCGCATATTTATGATACTGTGAAGCATGCATAAAGAAAAGGGAAACAAGCATTTAGAACCCAGCGTCTGTTGGTCATTTTCGGCAATCCCGCACCTTAGCTAATGTGAAAGTGAACGGGCCGGGCGTTTCCATGGGTTACCCTTACGGCCACTTAGCCTGATGACGTCGATGATCGTTGGGTTTCGATGGGTGCTTCTTGTTTCTTTTTTTTTGGTTTTTCTCCATACTCGTTTTGTTTCTCATTCATGCGTTTGAAGTTCGCAAAAGAGTGATCAATAAAGTGAAATGAAAAGGTATCCCCAAACAACGGATACCGTCCCACAAGTCCCGGTTCTGGGCTAGCGTTCTGTTGAATGCATTAAGAGGTTCTTGTTTACTCCTTTTTCGACAATTATTTATGGGCGGGAAAAAAGAGGAAACCATTCTCCGACCAGTTACGATCATTTGAAGTGAATGAACAAACGGGTTAGTGGTTTTTTTTTCGCTTTCCAAAGAAAGAGTAAGCCCAATGGAAGTATCTTATTTTCGTGTATCGAGTCTTGTACCTCCTCCCCAGTAAAATGGTACTCTTCAAAGGGTTGAGTGTGCCGAAAGGGGGGTGTTTTTTGTAAAAGCTTCCCCAGTAATGGCTTCCCATTATCGGTCGTCACCGTGGGGACGGTATCGTTTACCGGAGAAAAGAAGTTAATCTGTTTACCTACCTCCCGCTCGAGATGACCCGCCGTCCAGTACGGGTGGCGCTCTTTTTCGATCTTGACCGACAGATCCTTGTACGGTTGTAGCGAACCAAAGTTCTGCCGGTAGATGGGTCGCCAGGATTCGAAGTCGATAATGCCAATACCTGGAAGGTTTGTTTGTGTTTTTTTTTTCGGTGAAATGAAAGAATGTTTAGTTACGCGTTGTTTGGCGGGTTTTGAAGGGAAATTTTCTAGGTAACGTACCACTGAAATTACGATCCGGTACCAGCTCGTTTAGATGACGTTCGAATATCTGCAGATGTTCGGTTAGGTTGCCTTCCTGCGGTACGCCACCATTACGCTTGTACAGCGTTTTGGTGGACGGTTTCTCGAGCAGTGCAGGAAATTTCCCGGGATCGTAGAGTATTGAGACGGCATTTCCACGAAACGTATCGTTACTGTTCTGGACGACGGAGTACGTCCGGCTGACACCGCCAAAATCGAAACCAAACTGATTGCACATGAAGGTTGGTATGTTCCAGTACACTTCGAAGGATCTGTTTGAAGGTGGAGAATATGTGTGTTAGCCAACAAGCAAAGTTAAACTATGGTGTAAATATTCAACGTATGATTGTTTGGTTTGCTTAATGCTACACGCGTACATCTCTTAAATGATAAATGTAAATTTAGGTACCACGACGGCTTCTTCGGCCATTAATCTTATATGAACGGCAAAAGTGCGTGATTTCTTAATATTATCGATTCTTAATTATCCGAATCGTTCCTCTGTAGTGAGGACTTACTATCCAATTTCTGGGAATTGATAAGTATCGTAAGCCATCACATGACCGGTACGACCTACAGGATCGTTAAGCCAAGATTACTGCTTTCTTACAAGTTTGAGAGCTTTCTCCCTATTACAGACTCGCTAACTGGGCTGCTTTTTAACTGGAATTTCTCTAGAAGGACTACAACAGAACACACTTCGTTTGTTGGACCGTACTCCTAGCCTAGCTATTGAGTATTGTCTGTATTTCTTACTTCCTGGAAGCACCGTAGCAGCACAATCAGTCGTTAATAGATGAGAAAATGGGACTTTTAACTCCAGAAAGAGATCGCTTCTATGGCAACCATTAATTATGGTACGTCTTGTCTATCGTCGAAATCAAAAAAAGGTCACATGATTGGATGAAACCGCCTTGTAAGATGAGCTCTTGTCAAACATCCACCTGCTCACAGACTCAACGGATCATAAATGTCAAACAAAGCCTGCTACGCTAATCTTGACAGCGCTGTCAGTTATCATTAGGTAGTAAGTTTGATGACTAAAAGTTGTTTCGCTAGTATGCTTATCTACAACGTTAAATGTCTGCAAAAAATCTGGATCTGACGAATGTTATTTATAGCTTAGCCCAATCCAACTTATTAAACTGTTTCTGCGACAAACACTTTTATTCTTAGAAACTACTGTTGGCGTTTGCGTTTTGTCGAATGAAGCATAAATCTGTGTGTCTGGCGCAGTAAAGAAAGTATTTAGCAGCCTGATTGATGCAAGCCCTGGCACCGGTCCAACTGCTTATCGTACTGTGAGCGTAATTAGATTTCGCGCCCAAACTGCTAGACGCCCGTAGAGACCACACCGTACAAGAGTGACGTTTCGCGCGGGAACGGGTGCATTAATTCATTATTAATTTCGGTTGTTTGATTGTGCCAAATTTACTTCAATTAAGATTATAATCCAGCACCGACGTCAGACGTGGGAGATGCTCGCGCGAGCGCGGATATTAGTTCAGATTGAATGCGCGCCTAGCGGGTACCGGTGTTGGAAGACCCGAACACCCACCGGCGCCCGGTGGACCGTTGTTCCGATGAAGCTGTGGTGGTTTTAGAGATTTAATTAAGCATCGGTAGCATCTCTCCTCTTTTGTACGCGTGTAGGTGTCTTTGGGTGCTTTTGCAAAGCAGGCAGGAACTCATCAGGCAGAAGTTATCTCTTCCAAACGGCCACATCAATACAGGCCAGACTATCCATATTCGGGGAAATTACAATCGACGTCAACGTAGCTCAAACCGGGTTTTTACGGTGTTTGTCGGAAGCGGTTAACCTCCGTCGTGTTATGGTTTTTTGGCATCACAAAAAAACGTCTGAAGTCCCACGATGCGATGACAGGGTTTTTGGTCTGACAGTTTTGACATTGTAATTAAGTGGCGTTAGTAAGTTCTGCTACATTGCCTTGCACACTACGCTTGAGAGGAGGACGGGCGCACACCCCGGGGGTGCCAGAGAATCCATTATGTATGCAGTTTATGCAAAGCGCGTTCCCGAACTCGACTCGGGTGGTCCATTTGCTGCGCCGTATTTGTGCCACACGTGATAAGCGGGGTAAAGTGAAGCAGCACGGTTGCTTTGGATTAGCACGAGTTTAACATGCTTGAATGTGCAAAATGAGGTGTTTTTACTGTTGTGTGTGTGTGTTTGTCTGTTTTTGTTTTCAAGCTGCACCGAACCGTACGTTCGAGAAAGCAGCTCATTCGTTGTGATGCACGAAGTAAAGTCTCCTCATTCAAGCAGGAAACAAATAGGAAAAGTTCATCGTTCAAACGCTTCTTCGCTGGATGGTAGCGGTAACATATTCGCCACTCGCCGTCACAAAGTCTGGGGAAGCGCACAAGACAACAGCGCGAACTTTGATGCTTAAGAAATAAATAAAAGTACAAAAAAAAAAAACACAACCAGAACACAGCTTCCGAGAGCTGGTGAATGATGAATGAAGCATGATTGAATGAATGAACCACGGTTTGTTTTGCAATATTTATTCAACTCGATGTGTGTGTGTGCGTGTGTGTGTAGTCGTTGCAAATGAAAAGTTAACTTGCTCGAAAAACAGAACCCAGAGAAGCGTGTGTTTTTGTCGGGTTAGATGTAAACTTCGGAAAGAAAAAAAAAAACATCTTTATCAAGCTTTTGTTTTTGCAGTTTGACAAGAGCCGGTGAAGGTGAAAGCAAGACTTTTAGCGTCAAAATATGATCAGGAACATCTGGCCTGAAGTTCAAACTAATCATAGTGAAGAGGTTTGTTATGATGACAGCAGCCACTGACACTTTGCTTGCTTATGGCGGTATAGAATTGGCAGAAAGAACAGAAAAAAGAAGTAAAATTGACTTACTTAACTATGACGAGGTTCTGTAGCAGAAGTAGCGTCGACAGTTTTACCAAATGCGAGGGTGCAGCGAGGTAAACCATGTTGTGGCTGCTGCAGCTGGTAGATGATGATGATGCTGGTTCTTGTCGCTTGAAACGATTGTAGAACTTCGTTGACAACTCAGTGCAGCGAGCGAGAGGACGCTAATCACTTATCGTTAATTGAGGCAAGTACGATTTCTGCTAGATTTTTCTCAATTAAAAATTGTCGCCTATTTAACAATGGTTCTCACACGGCGAGTGTAGTTTGTGTTGTTTTGAGCGAATGAAATGAGAGGATTTATCACTGTGTCACTCTTCCAGGCGTTGTAGTTTTCATTAGTAGAAACTTCTTGAATTTAGATTGCACTTCACGTCAGTTGCACTGGGTTGTGTTTCTTTGACACTACACAATTCAGCGTATGATGCACTCGTGCTAAAGCTAGCGAAGGTAAGAATGGATTGAAGGGAGAAATAAAATGTTAGTTGCACACAGTTCCCAGTTACAAGTATGATGTATGGGTTCTTTCCCTATCGCTACACTTCACCAACAGAGTGATAACAGCACAATTAAACCTTGTACAGCTGGCGACGTTCGGGAAGCTAACACGGAAACTCGGCACGAAAAACCTTGCAAAGAAACACCTTTCAGAGGAATGCAATGCACCACTAGAAACGTTACGGCTGTCCCCCGAACGATGTGCCAATAATGCTTGCCGCTACAGATTCTGATTCATCTTCTGCGAAAGCATTATCCGCAAATCTCCGAACAGCACCGTTCGCAACAGATCGTTACGCTACTGAATCACTCACTGCTGCTCACAACACCTCCACGTTGCCATCTCACTTGCAACTGTCATTTCGAATCGCCATTCTTGCCAATTCGCCAACTCACTGAACGTTTTCGCATGCGTTGCCCTCCGGCGTGACCATATTAAAAATCCATTAGAGCGAACGGCACAAAACCACACGCGACCACCGTAGGTGTTCCTCGTGCGTCCTCACCGAACTGATTTAGGATTTCTTCGCTTTAAGTGTTGTATCGAGTCACAACACAGCAAGCGCTCGGTGCTGGTGCGGCGATGTAGGAATATATTGTGGTCGCGTTTGCACTCCGACTGACCGTTCAACGGCGCGCGACACTCGGACACACACTACACACGTTGATCTTGCGCGTCGATATATCGTAGACAACGACGACGCAACGCTGTCTGTGCCGCACGGTGATGACACTTGACGCGAGCGCCACGAACCCGGAGTAGAACAACAAAAACAGCTGGTGCCCGCGCGATCTAGATTGCGTTCGGTGGTTGACGGTTTGAGAATCAAGAATCAAACACGATCCACCGGGTGGGGACCCGGTGGTTCTTGTCGATCGATCGTGTTTTATTAATTAAGCTCTAAGCGTGTAGTGACACCATCACTCACTCAATCAAGCGTTTCAAGTAGCGCACGTGTGTGCGTGTGCAAAAACGATCAAAACGCGACGATCGCACTCGATCTAGGCAACCTAGATTGAGGATCGTTTTTCGAGCGGCTACTGTGTCACCCTGTGTCTACTACTAGTGCCACCGATCTTCTGTCAAGTGTCGACGTGAAGAAGTGTCTATTTACCTGCGTTAGTTTGCGTTACTTGTTGAGGGTGCCCCTCTCCATAACACACAACACTAACAGAAAACAAACCTTGAGAAGTCTGTTGGTAGCGAAGAAAGTAATGTTTCGTCATCGGTTTGAACAACAGACAACAACATTCGGGAGCTGTAACCCGTGCACGGTACACAGTAACAAAAACATAAGCTCACAAACATTCATGGGATCGCTTTGTTGGAAGGTTTATGCATTTTTTGTTTGGTTCTTCTTTTGTTCTCCAGCAAACTTCACCTCTACGTAACCGGTGTCAGCTTTTGCTTCCGTGTTCGGTGCGTAGCGCAGTAGGGCTACGACTAAGACTGCAAACTGCTGCTCTGTTCACATTTGCCTACGGTTCCAAGCGGAGATGGTAGCAATGTTCTTCGCACTAATGACAGTACAGTGACACTCGGTGACATTGGATCGAATCGTTTCAATTAAAAGATAACATTTGAATCGAACTGGAGATCAAGGAAGGGTGTCTGCTGTACGCTCTGTTGCAGAAAGAGAACGCATACAGCGGAAGATTAAATATAAGTAGGGCATGTGATGGTTTTTGATAGGGGACGGCTCGGTGGTAAAGCGAAATCGCTACCAGTCTTCACGTGGCAGGACCGGGGTTCAATTCCCATCCGTATCGTTGCAATTACATGCTCTCTCAGCAAGCCTAGTAAGCCATTTGATAGCCAGCGTGACCTGGAAGACGTCGTTAAGTCAAGAAGAAGAGATTGCATAGTACATGTAAAATGCTCAATTAAGTTCTTCAAGTTCTGCAAGAATTCTTCTAGAATTCCAAAACAGTTATCGGATTTTCTTATGCACTTATGTTACTAACACGATTTATCTAAATAATGTGCTTAAACAATGTTAAACAAATGGTCTACCAACTGTTGCACAGATAAACATATGCAACTAACTGCACCTCACAATCAGTGCGGCGTTTTCGTCCAATCAAAGGGGGGCCCACTTCAAGAGCTTATCAGTCCTACAAACGTAAGCTATCGATGATGGGAGGCTTTCAGGTTAATCGGCTGCAATTAAACTTGTCCCCACGTCCTCGCTTGGTGGATGATGAAGATTGTCTCAACCACTTGACGCTTTGCACGAGGCTGTTCGCCACATCTTGCAAGATGGGAACAATCAAAGAAGCTTATTGGCCGCCTTCGTGAGGTTCAAGGGCTTTGCCGACATGTTGCGGGTTCCGGTTTCCTTGGCTTGAGATTGATTAACTGCAGCAATTGAGGGATGATGTGCAGGTTCTTGGATAATAAGCGTTGTCAGACTCGTTGTCACATTTGGATGGCAAAATGGTTTGTTGGTTGATAAATCGTTTGTGAGAATTCGGGAACCAATCTATTTCGGGTTAAAAGCGTTTAAAGCAGTCTTTGGATTTGACAGTTATGATTTTCTATTGAATGCTTATGAAAACAAGAGCCAAAAAGGTCACAGTGTTGTGTATTGCGAATTCTAAGTTCAAATCAAAGGCATAATTTTTAATTACTACGCCTCTTTCTCATTAGTTATAAAGCGGTTTATTTTATTCCAATTCCTAGTGAGCACACGCGTAATATGCCAATTTCATTAACTATGATCCCTAGGTGCAGAACAAGCAAAACAATTTAACAACCATCTGACAAATTGCTAAGCAATTAAAAGCATCTCTTTCATAATTGGAAACAACGCAAGTATTTGCTTTGTAAAATCCGTTGCACACTAAGGGCTACTTGCTTTCAGTTTGCTGTTCTATCTGGTTGGTGGACAAAGCAAGGCAAACTGTACAATAAGCTAGCCGACCTATCCAACATGCAAGGAAGGCACTTTTGCACCGTGGCTGCTGAACCTTTTGGAAACGGATGAAAGCCGTAGTAGAGTAGAAGAATGCAATCAACTGACGAGGGCTGGAAGCTGAACAATAAACAGCGTTCGGAAAAACTACAAAATAAAATAATACAAAACTTAACACGGCACACATCCCAAGCGCGCTCAGTATACAAACAAACCCCACTCCGGCTGAGAGCTCAGCAGCCGGATAAAGAAAAACAACATCCACCGCTGGAAACCAGGCAAAGGGCCATTAGCTGCTTCATTCACGATTCCGCTCCCGTGCCTAGCCTAGGTTGTTTGCGGGAACGTGAACGCCGACAGCTTTCTGAGAAATGGATGCTCAGATGGATTGCGGAAAACAAGATCGGTATCGTGCGTTGGGTGTTTGATGGCAGGCTACGGCTACTACGGCTCTTAGTGTTGCAACGCTGCAGTGCTACTAACCGCACAAAAATGTACCCCGCTTCCGGAGAAGAAACCTTGGCCGTAAGAGACGCCCTGTGTGCGGTCACGCTGTGTCACACTACACTGGCAAACGGCAAATGGATGAGTTTATTCAAATTGGATCATAAATATGATTAAAATCGATTGCTGGATGCAAAACACATCGGTATGAGCTTTGGATGATTTACGGTGCTGCCTGCCTGCCTGGGGTGGTTGGTAGTTGGAAGAAAAAGTGATAAGTGGTAATGGATGCAGAAGGAGGAGGAGGAGGATGCGTTCCAGATAGAACAGCGATGAGGGTTACACGCTCTACACGTGTCATTAGAGCTACAGACGGTGACAAGTTGAAGGAACTTTAGAGTTATGGAGATGAGGCGCGTTGCCTGTCTCACCTGTCGTGTTAATGGTAATGGTGGTTAAGAATTATACACTCGTTCACTACAACGTTTCAGGAAAGAACGACTTTAACCGGACAACTTTTACCATACACGACCGACACCGAGTTTGTAAACCTGTTACCTCTTCCGGGCCGTTATGGCCGTTCTGGCCACTAGCAAACAAATCGATATGCAAACTAGTACACATAAGTGCGTTCAGATGGTACCCCATTTCCCTATGTGGTTGTTGTTCACACACACACGCCCGCTCACTCAGCTGTCACACTTATCACTTACTGCCTTTGCCGGCATGTGTCAAAATGGAATAATTAATGCAAATTGATACCTACTAAAAACCACTTAATTGCTATAGGATTGAATTTTCGCTAAGTGATTTCGCTAGGCATCACAAGGGTGAGGGTGGGGAAGCAAACAAAAAAAGCCCTCAAAATTAATTTAAAACGTTTGGTCCACTATCACCGGTAACCGACTAGGTGCTGGGACAAGTGAACCCTCTCACCGGGAAACCGTTACAAAACGCTTATCGCTGGGCACAAAATTAACTGACACGTGCAGACAGGGGGTGATTTGGTTTAATTGCTGCAAATCAGTTGATTAGAGAGCAGCATTTTCCGGTTTTTAACCTGTATGAAAAATATATGTGCCCACTGTGTTGTCTGCAATTCAATTACGCACTGATTACGTTCATTTCCGGGTAGGGTGTGAAACTAGCTTAGCTTGCCGTTTCGTTGCAAGGGTTGACAATTTTGAAAGTGGATAAGTAGCTTAATTTAGAGTTTTTGCCTCGTATCAGCTGGTTTGTAATTTAATTACAAGCTAAAAGATTAAAAAAAATGCTGTATTTTTACAATGTTACATTTTGGTTTTCAAGAAACTGTGTTTTACATATTTTAAGTAAAATCAAACTTGTAACAGAGGGATTTCTTATCTAGCGGATTTTTGTTTTGTTTTAAATAGAAATGCTTTTCTTAGACATCAATCCCAATTCTGTATGATTTTAAATCATTCTGTATGATTCTGTATGATTTAAAACATTTGAATGTAATGTGCTTTAATTTATTTAAAAATTTTGTTATGTAATTTTCTTTAAATTATGTCACATTACCACTGTTAGAATCCCGTTTTTGAACAGTTTCATATAGGTTTTTAATTACTGAAGGTTTTTATGCTTTCTTCTCATTTTATCTTATTTTGTTTTATTTTTATCCAAACAATTTGTACGTTAAATTGATTTTTTAATGGTTTATTACTGTTTCTAGCATTTTCATATGTTTTTTTTTGTTATTTTATCATTAAAATGGTTCACTTTTATAAACTTTACATCTTTCTTAGATTTTTTTAAACTGTATGCTTGAACATCCACTCAAATATTCTTTTACATAATCAACTAGTTTCCCTATGATTTCTATACCGTTTTAAAACTTTCATGTTCCCGCTCTCCCAGTTTTTACATAAAACAAGCGCATCATGAATATCACATGCTCCCGGAACGCATTCGTTTTCATTGCAATCCGGAGGTTTATCCGGCTTTGTACCGTCGGGATGAATTATCCATTATACTGGATAAAACACGGAAAACACTAGCAAAACTGGCTATCGAAAAAAGCAAAAACAAAGCAAAACCGTTCCGTAACAAATATCACAAAACACTCACACACATACACAAGAAAAAAAAACCAGCAAAAAAAAAACACTTCCACATTCACAAAAAAAACACTTATTTTTGTTGCACGAACGAATCCGTGAACACACGAACGTACAATCGTCTCCACCGGCCGGCCGAGGAGTTGTCAAATGGAGTCGCCTTTTTTTATCCACCAGCACCGGCACCACACGCTTTGAATCGCAATCGAAAACGGGGTGCAAGCTTTTTCCGCACACTCGCACCGCACAACCGCAACCGGGAAATGAGCAGGATGTTCGGTGTCGTTTTATTATTTATAAGACCGGAGCGCTCCGGCAAGTTTTCAAGTGCGTCCATTCGTGAGGGGTTTTGAAGTGGGGTTGCATGGGTGGTTCCGGATGATGAGGAGCCAATCCGGTTACAAGCAACTGAACCGACACCATCAAGGTCCGGGCAGTCGTTTGCTGACGTTTGTACCGACTGCTGAATGCATGACAGTTTTCCACCCTCGCAGCAAGTGTGTGTGTGTGTCGCTTTATTTGGTAGTTTTTTTTCGGTTTGTTGTTTTGTTTAACTTCACTATGCTGCTTAACTTTTCCAGCTTGAATGTGTTTGTGTGTTGGTGTATGTGTGCTTCCATATGAAGCAGTTTGTATGGTAATGTAAAAAAGGCTAAAAACGAGTAAACTTTTGGGCACCGGTTTTTGAAAAAACATCAGCACTTAAACCCATAAACACCTTTGCATGCCCACCAACGCAATGATCCGTGCATGTATCGGTTGGAAGTCATTTGCAGTTTCGGTCACCTGCTGGAACTGGAATGCAGCTTCAGATGAGCAGCAATTTGTTTGGGTTCGGGTTTGGGGTGTGATGGTGTTTTTTGCTCTTCCTTCCTGAACCGTTTTATTCTTTCCCCTGTTCGTGAAAAAGAAAAGCAGAAAACATTACCAATCCATTTAGAGCTAAGGGCACCAAAAATGGTTGCACCGAGCTATGCTTTTTTTTATCGGTGCGGAGGTGTGAAAATGAAAGAGAACGATATGAAGCGAGAAAAGAATGGCATTAGAACGTAGAATTAGTTGTTTGCAGGCACGAATTCAATATCAAGCTCAAATGGCTTGAATGCCCTTCATTTGGAGCGTAGGAAAATTAGGTTAAGTATCGTTAAGTATCGTGTAAAGTGTTTAAACTTTTGATTGCTGTGAAAATGTTGGGACAGTTGAATTTAATACATATTTGTTATATCTTTTCACGAATAATTATCTGGTTTTGAATATATCCATTTAAAAATATTGCTGAAGCATTCCTTAATTCGTAATATATAAAATTTCTGCTGCAGAACTGCGGAATAACAAATTCTTCGCTAACCAGAGTTTTTCCTCGGAAATTGACTATTTTTGTGTTGTATAATTTATTCATTTTGGTTGAAACAGCCTTAAAAATTTCTTATGTACGGCTTTTGCTGTGTAATGTAGTGGAATTACGATATGACTTCAAATATCTCATACTGATCATTCCGTATGATTTTTTTTGGCATAGTATCTCCTCTTTTGGACTTTTTTAATGGCTCATCCATTAATGGATTGGTAATCAATCGTTTTAATTTGCAGCTGAATAGTCTTTTTTTGTAAGGGGAGCTTGTTTTAGAAATTGTACGATGCATTATAAGCTTACGGACACGAGTGAACATATTTTTTCTCGTCTTCAGTCTTCATTTATAGTATGTCTAGGTTCAGTCTTCATTTAAAGGTCACAGAACAAGTGTCTCCATGTTTAAAACAATCGGCGATTTTGATATTCGATATTTATTAAATGCACAGACCACTGTAATACGGCTTAACTAGACGCTATTAAAAACAGAACTCATATTAGACGCTATTTATACTATAACACAAATCGCAGATGTTCCTTTTTTTTAGATAGTTAAGTATATTCCCATTTTAACAAATTTAATCTTATACTAGTGGCTGCGATCTTAATATTAATAGGTACGAATGCATCTTCTCTCCTCATTGGCATTTTGACCTTATTAGCAACGTGGCTGAAGTGAAATTGACGATGGTGTATGTTAAGGGAAAAAATGTGTTGGAAATTGAAAAACCCTTGAGTTGAGAGATAACTAAAGCTTTTGTTTCTAACCTATCCTTATTGCTAGCACTTAATTTAAACAAAGATTTTTAATTACTTTGGACGACACGCTTATAAACTACCAGCTTAAGAGGGCAAATCTCTTAGCATTTCCACCGTGCTCGAAAGACACTTTGGCATCATATGACGCTTTTTGTTTTTTCAATATTTCCTCTATAGTGGGTAAGTTACATTCTAAGTGAAGTGTAGACGTTTTGTACCAAGGGGGAACTTTAAAAAAGTCTTTTAAAAATTTGTTTTACGATCTTTGCAGCTGTAATTTGTGTGTCGGAGCACAGTTTGACCATACTGGTGATGCATATGTTATGATTGGGCAAACTAATGATTTGTATAATAACAGTTTGTTATGGAATGAAAGTTTGGATTTTCTGTCGAGGAAGCAGTATAGGGTATTAAATATTTTTTCGTATTTTATGGTAATGTTTTCTATGTGGGTTTTGTATGTAAACCTTCTATCGAGAAATAGTCCTAAGTATTTAATCGAGCTTGACCATGCAATTTCATTACCGTTAATTTTTAAATTCGTGCAAGGAAGTTTGCGAAAGGGATCTTGTAAAGAATATGGCTTCAAATGGCGACGTTAACTTGAAGTTTCCACTTTTTACAGTATTTAGAGTACTTTATAAGGGCTTTGTTTAGTGTTCTAATCGTCGTCTTCGGGTTTTTTACTGATGATGAAAGTGTGACATCATCAGCGTAAAAGTATTGTTCGCAGTTCGGCATGATTGGAATATCTGACGTGTATTTATTAAATAACAGTGGGGACAGGACACTTTCCTGCGGTACCCCTGCCAATGGGGTGTAGGGGTTTGATGTTGAATTCGCGATATGTATGTTGTTACACCGATTTGAGATAAATGAATCGATGATATTTATTAAATACGAGGGCTGACAATAAAGTAAGGTCTCCAACGTTGCAACTTTGCCGGATCACGCGCTAGGCGAAATCTTTCAACACCGCCGTGTTCCTTGGTTCCCCCACTACCACTTTGCTGCTGGGTGAGGCTTTCTCGACCGCTCAGTCTTGGCTGAGCAGCCGTCAACGATGGAGGTACCCCTCGCGTCAGCGTCCAAGGGCGAATTGCGTTCTGTAATACGTTTTTTGAGTGCGAAAAAGGTGACACCTATTGAAATCCATCGTCAACTAGTTGAAGTTTACGGGTAAAAGTGTATCGACATAAAAAACGTGCGTAAGTGGAGCCGCGAGTTCAATTCCGGGCGCACTAATGTTCACGACGAGGAGAGAAGTGGCCGACCGTCGGTCTCGGATGCGATTGTTCAAGCAGTGGAGGCAGAAATGCTCAAAAACCGCTGTGCGACAATTAGGGACTTAGAAGAACTTAGGGACTTAGGAAGAGAAGTTTGGAGGAGCATGTAGCAGCGAAACAATCCGTCATATCCTTGTGAACAACTTGCAGTATCACAAAGTTTCTGCCCGATGGGTGCCGAAGGTCAGAAATAGGTCAACACCTGGCTGCGCGAGGCGGACGGAGAGTGGTATTCTGCCGGCATAGACAAGTTCATCGTGCGGATGCGCAAGGTGTTGGAAAAAAATGGCGATTATGTAGAAAAGTAACCAAGACCTTGGCCTTTCCAACGGTGTATCGCTTTTTGTAAATAAATATCATTTTCTATGAAAAAAAAAATTGGAGACCTTACTTTATTGTCAGCCCTCGTACTACGGGAAGTTTAGAATTGCAGATGTTCCCTGAATGCTGCTATACTCTTATTATAAGCAAAATGCACAGATAATCCGATGAATTTTGACAAAACGAACCATCCGAACAATCGACGGCTTATTATTGTTAAATCTTCAATGCAAATTATTTTAAACATGGAGACACTTGTTCTTTGACTTGAGTTTACAAACATAATTGTACATAATTTTTTTGAATTATACAAAAGTGAGTAATAATTCGTTTCGTTTGAAAAATTTGGAACTATAACAAAACATTAAAATAGCTATCCGACACTTCTTCCCCTATTTTTTTATCGGTACCACTTGATTTGACTGTTGTAAAAAGAAGTAATAACAGACTTATTTGATAATAAATAATTGCCATAAAAAATATTTTCTTTCCACATTTACTGAATGAAAAATATAGCTTCTTTGAAACAGAAAAAGAATATTTTCACACAAAAATAAGTTAGGCACTTGATAAGATACTTTAAATATGAAAAAGAAGATTTTTAAAATTCTTTACTAAATAATATTGGTCAGATATTAAAAACCCTCATCTGTTTTAAAAATTTCATGCAACTACGACGAGTAGATCAAGAGAAATTAGCTTTACAATCCGGAAAAATTAAAACTCCCGTACAAAATGTATGGCACAAATGTATGTAATGTATGGTAAGGGTTCGTAGAACAAAGTGCTTTTTTGGTCGTGGACGCTACGGTTTATCATATTTTGAAATGTTTATAACTATTATAAGAATAGCTAACATTTGATTGGTTTTAGTACCAGTAAAGTAAAATGAATAGCAAGATAGTTTATGTTTTGTTTTAAGCAATTTTCCAACTTTATTTGGGCGTTTGAAATATAATCCTCATTACAATTTTGTTTCCAAATTGCAATAAAATTTAATCTTTTAAGCTTGTCAGCTTCATTTTGGTAAATAATCTTCGGTTGACAGTCCGACCATTGAGGCGAGGTAGCAGTCGCTGTCTGCCTTGGGCGAGAATCTCTTTGTCACCCAACAATACAACAATAGCTATTAAAGCTTAAGTAAAAGTATTGTTCTACGCTCCCTTTTGAAGTAGATGCAAACTGGTTCACTTCTGGCAATAGCATCAAAGTGAATTGGGTCTTGTGCATGAATTTAGATGACCTTCTTAGCCCATTTAGGTACGAGTTCGGTTCGGGTGCACGAAATTAGGGATGCGGGCAGCAAAAGACGGTACTGTGCGGCATTGGTTAAATTAGAGGTTACACCGTCATGAATTGGAACTAGAAGCAGAAGAAAAAACAACCATACGAAGGACGGAAATCAGAACCACAAAATGATTGTTCTACAATTGACATTGCTGAAAATGGAGTTGCACCGTTAAATGATAGCAATTTGTGAAGGAGAAATAAAAAAAAAATAAAATAATGGTTCAAAACCACACCACCATCGACGTTACCAACCCTAAAACGGTAAATTAATGAATGTTCAATTTAAGAACAAGCAACAGGTAAATCGTTTTGCGAGTACACATTAAAACCTGCTGCTTCAGGTGCCTGGTGCTAGACGACCCCTTGGAGCCTAAGTACGAGAAGGCCCATGCAGCGCCGTAATTAAGTCGTTCCAGGCACACGAACTGCACCAGCGGCACCACATCGGGAAAGGGGTTTTTATTGCCCACCGGGCGGAATACCGGGCGGGCACGGTCAAGGGAAGCGACATAAAGTTTTCGACCTGCCGCTGCCAAAAGTCGTGAGCTCGCGCGATGGTAACCTGTGTTATCAGCATGTAGGCCATCGTGAAGGTCTTACAGCAAAAGGGTTACTCGACATTGGGGCTGGTGGGTGGGTGCGTGGAGCAAGGGAGGCGAAATAAAATGCCAAACTTTACTGCACGCCAGCAAAAAGTCATCGACCGGAAGCGGAAGGAACGATTCGTTGGTAGCGGAGGTGGTAGTGAGTGGTAACGCGAAGGAAGACATTCTGGCGGAAGTTCAAAGTCAAAGCTAAAACCATTCGAACGGGTGGGATCGAAATTTTATTGACACATTTTTAATTACCTCATTTCGTTACGGGTGGTTTGAATTTTGGCTTGAATCGCTTTGTCTTAGCGCATAATGTTTCTCTCTCTCTCTCTCTCTTCTACCTATTTAGCATGGATAAAGATAACAGAGAACAAGAAGCTACAGATACGGCAGAGACCATCTCAATGAGACATTGAGCTAGAAGATAAGCAAATGATAAAACATGATAATCATTATCTGGAACCCTTGCCAGGTCGGTTATAACTTCGTTCAAGCGGAAGGTTTAGAGCATCCATTAGAGCAGCTTATGTTTGCGTACTGCCATTTGTGAAGGATCCCATAAATGTACGCACTTAATTATGGGCATGTCAATATTGATCCTCTAGCGGTAGATAAAGAAGCGATGCCTTTCTTGGTGCTGAATAAAAGGGTACAGTTGGAATTTCCGCTGTGCAACATGGGATTTCCTGAAGACAAATCACCTTTACTAGTGATTTTGGTAGATTAGAAAAAGATCTTCAGATCGTATTATGCGATCACCTCTATTTAAATATGGTTTCATGATCTTTTCTCACTTATCACAAAAGGGATTTTTTTTTAAATTTTAGCACTATGGATGTTTTCATCCCTGTTATGACCAATATCGATCCCTTTAATGATCAAAAGACAAGCTGCAAAATTAGCTTTCGGTTGATGATGGCTGCAGGTGGGCTAAAAATTTCTTCAAGAAGATGATAATAAGAGATAAGAGCTGATCAGCATTGTCATGATGAGCAGTAATACATCAGCATAGCTCAGCACATTTACCTATATCTTCGGAAGCGACAGGAGAGCTTTGGTTTATTTCCACACGTCACATGTTCCTAAGAATGATGGAGGAAAAGGCACTTCAAAGGGCCTTTCTGAATGCTTCACATAGGTAACGAAATAGACGAATTCAGTAACTAACTCTATTATTTTCGTTTCTAACAAGCAATCAATAATCATCTTCTTGCAAAAAGCTCTTCGGTTCCAAAGTTGATTGAAAGCATTGAACTCCGTTCTAAAGGAATCATTTGAAAGAAACCGTGTGCGGAGAAACTAACATACTAACACACAGCAAAAAATGACGTTCGCCTGACTTTGATGACCCGCTTTTGTTATTTAAAGTGCATCAGACGATTCAGCCAGTGAAGCTAGAGCTCAAAAAGTCGTTGATTCAGTCGTAATTTGTTGTAAGTACAAATTGTTGATACAGTAGAATTCAGTAGTAAAATAATGAACTGGTGGTAAATAGTTTAATTAGCTGTAAACTGTAGTTTTGTTTAATATTCAATTATGAAAATCTGCATTTCCTATAATTTAATACTTAATTGGTTGCTTCATGTCTAATCAAAGGTGTGTCATCAACTACTGTGTGGTTTGAAAAATGGTTTCTTTGTGTATGTAAGTAAAGTTTGGAATGTTCTACAGATTGAACGTGTTGTTAATCTTCGTCCGAACATAGCGTAGGACTGTTAGAAAACGCCGTAGAACTTTTAGGAATCGTATTCTAACTTGACGGCTGACCGACTGATTCTTACTTGACAGGCTCCTGGGGCCTTCGCATCCTGCCTTTTTACAAAATTTTCCAACAAAGACAATTCCGTTGTACGTCCATAACCGAGTAAGCCCGGGATAAGGCAAATAATAGGGAGGAAATGCCTTATCAATATGATTGTATTTTTTTTTTCAACCAAAGCGGTGTTGACAACACTGCACTGGACAGTCATAATCAATTGTAAATAAAATAAACAATTCCGTTGTATAAATCGATTAGTCTAGTGCATGGGAAACATGATATGGAAGTTGACTAAGTAGCAGAAGTAAAGAAACAAAATATAGTTAAATAATACTGTATTCCTGTGAACAATAGCATCCGAACATGTATTTGCATCCCTAAACAATTGTTGAATGGAAAATTTTGAAGACAATGTTTACGGTTCTGGCTTAATTTTAATATAATAAGAGAGTTGTTTACATTAAATTATACCCTTATTAAGCGAATCGCATTGACTGACGCATTATCTAAATTTAAAATCGTTTCCATTTTACATGTTTTGTGTCATGAAAATAGTGCAAATTATTCAGAATCGTTGCAAATAGTTTTCACAACGATGAAAAGCGAAAGATTTTTTTTATACATTATACGTAATGATATTAAATAACACACAAAACAAATGCGTTGAAATGCACAAATTGCGCAAAACAGCTTTAACGAACGAACTGCAAATTCTGAGTATGAATTGTTCAAACCCTTTTCATGTAATTGCTCATTTTAGAGAAATTATTTCTAAGCTCACGGGTGGTAAACGTAAGCAGCTTAAGGTTTTACGCTTCACTTAAAAGACCACCTGGTCATATCCATCAACATACAACCGTTTTACAATACGAACAGAATTAGCAATCATTTACGAGCCACAGTGAAACGGTTCATTTTGGGTGAACGAAACAAAGGTGCTCCAGCGGAAGATTGCATTGGTAATGAAGAAGATTTTTTGTAGGAATGTCGTCAGGGTTTTGGAAAAAATGAGGCCCACAATGTGCCAGAAAATAGGAGACGAAACAAAAACTGATTGTGATTCCCCACTGGCAGCGGGGCCTGGTACAGCTAATGTTTGTGTTTCGCATAAAATTGACAAACCATTCTTTGCTGTGATAGGGCGCATCCATCCATCCGCTGCGAACAAAACGTGGAAGCTTCTGCGAACACAAACATTAAGCACAAAAGGGTTAAAGGAATTTTGTGCTCCAAGCAGAATCAACCGGCGGATGTGCGTGTGTGTTTAGGTGGGGGGTATTTATAAAAATAGTCAGCTTTGTGCGAAGGACTCCCAGCCAAACGGTGCTGATTACCTTCAAACACAGCTGTCACAATAGTCGTGAAAAGTTAGAATGTCAATTTCGGAAGGTACGCTTTTGGTATAATTGATGAACTTCCGAAAGTTTTTTTTTTGAGTGTTTGTCTATTCATGAGATGAGGCAGGTATTTTCTAATCTTCATTTCAATCGTGTGGAAGCTTCATTGTTATTTTTCCAGACGCTTTGTCGTGGTGAGCGATTGTCGTCGATATGTCGGCAGACGAAGTTTACCTGTTGTGTGCTTGTGTGTGTGTTGCTCGGGAAAATTTATGTATCGTTTACCAACTCTTCTTACCATGTGATATTCAAATTGCGTACGTCATGATACTTTTCTGCTCACTTTCTTTCTTTTGAAACTGAAATTACTGTCTCAGTCGTGTCGCCAGCAGCGGTCCGGTTGATTGTGGTGAAAATTGAAACGACTCGTGGGGTATCGAATTTGTGTCAGTTCGTTGCGTTCGGTTGAAGTGAGCGGGAAAAACGTCATCCTTAGGGAAATGAAACAAAAAGGAAAGGAGTGAAAAAGACCCGTCGATGCAACAATGGCGGTTGACTGAATTATCGCTCCCATGGTGCGTATCACGTTTGGTGCGAATCGAATGTCCTTATTCGTTGTGCGTGCTGTGGTGTGATGCAAATTTTGTTGCGTGTGTGAGATTTAAACTCGATCGTTTGAGTGCCATTGAAATAGGACTGAATAAAAAAAATATTTGAAAACGAGCGCATGATGGCGAGAATTCTATTGTCTGGCAACCATTAATCAGGCTGTAATAATGGAGGATTAGGATTTTTACGTTAGTTTATTTGAATAACTTCAAACGATCTAGGGAGGCTTTTAGCTGATTAGAGATTGTACATGAGTGGTGCATAAAATCTGATTTAGTTTTGCTTGTTTATGGTGCCGAATCGAGCTTACTAATACAAAGTAGCGACTGGAAAAGCGAAAAAGCCCGCTTTAACGTGAAGCGTAATCGTTCTTTGACGTGAAATGTAATACCATTTTGTATGAAATTCGAAAGTAAATTTAAGCTTTTTGCTTTTAAAACATGTTTCAAATTACGCTCCTCCTACCGCAGCCTTGCTAATTGTAATATTCAAACACTTCTATCCAATTGTTGCTATCAAGATAAAATGCATAAAATGTTTTAGTGAACTAATATTTGAAATTTTCTACTACAAAACGACACTGGACAACGCTAGGAGTAAATACTATAAATTAAAGTAATTAGGGGCGGTAAGATGGTAAGGCGAGGATGGAGACGCCAATCTTTAAGCAGTTCAAATCTCATCCGAGGGGTTCAGACAACATGATTATTTTTATTGACTTTTGATTAATATGATGTAGTTTTTAGTATTACAGTTCGACACCGTATGCTAAGCATTTGCTTAGTTACAATTTGTTCAAAACTCTTACTTTCTTGCTTATCAGGCGCTACAAACGCTTTGCGGTCTTGGCCTGCCGCAGCAGAGTCCGGAACCGCTCACGATCCCGCGCCGTTGTCCGCCAATCCGTTATCCCGGTCTTGATGACGGATGATTCCACCTCAATCCATCTTCCCACCTCAATCTGGCTTCTCTGTCCGTGTCGACGGCCTAAAAGAACTTTCTGAGCCATGCGTATAACATGGCCAGCCCATCGGAGCCTGGCGAACCTAATTCGCTGCACGACGGTGAGGTCGTCATGCAGTTCGTACAGCTCGTCGTTGTAGCGGCTCCTCCATACATACGGGGCCAACGATCGAGAGGAAGATGCTCCCTCTCGAACGGGGCTAAGCGAGTTTTGTCTGTTTTGGACAGGGTCCATATCTCAGAGGCGTGTACTGTACTGGTGAGTACTGGGACTGTAAAGGTACGATACAGTCCCAGCTTCGACCGTCGCGGCAGGTTTTTTGAGGTGAGGCCAGCATCCTAGCGCGCAACGTCTCTAAAAAGTCTCTCCGTCTGTTCAAAAGTCTAGCAAATGTAAAATTACAGCTAAAATCGTAGTGATCGGTTGCTCAGCCACCGGTTCAGATCTTCTTGCTATATTTACTGACTGACCAAGGTGAAGAAGATAGCGCTTCGATAGTGCTAGAACCCATGGAAAGCTGACCTTGGTCTTGTTGCTGGCCAAGTTTTTCTTTTGTTAAGGGATTTGGGTTGTTTTGGGTGGGTTGAGGCTACTGTTAATTTGAGACAAAAATAAGTCTGAAATGAGTCTCTTAAAATAGGGGTTTATAGATTGATTATTTTGTTAATTTTTTGTCTCTTAAATTTGTTATTGGCATGCTATTCTTTAAGGCCTTATACTGGAGGGATTTCTATAGTCGCGCCGAGGAAAAAGCCTTTTGTGAGTCGTGTAGAGAAGGATTTTAGTAGATCACAGCTTCATACATGAGAAACTCAGTCTTCTGAGGTGTATCGAACTATCAGAAATTGCCAAACCTTTTAGGTTGCTCATTATTGTAAGCAAATCATGTTAATGCCGACCGCCCCTGCAACTTAGACTTATAATGAAGTATGTTAGAGTAGGATTTGTCGGAAAAGATGGCTCTTATCAGCCGATAAGTTAAACCAAAACAAAAAGCTGTCCTAATTTATGATGGCTTTATTGGTAGATAAAATTACCAACTGAGTTTAATGAAACTTTATTATCTTCATCAAAGTTATACGGCATTTAATTGATTGTGTCCATATTTTAGTGGCTGTGAAAGTTACAGCCACCTCGTGCCTATCCATGCCCATGAATTCATAGCGCCATTTTTACGAAATTTCGCTCCATCAGTGTAGCAGGTGTTTCTTAATAGCCCATCCCAGCCCAACCGAGTTCCACCGCACCACGGTTAACCGATTTTCGCAAACAACTCATTTCGCCTACCCTCCGGGACGTTTAATGTGACCGTGCTAAAAAGTTACCACCCCGGGTTGTGTAGTTTATGCATCTCCAGCCAGTGGGGCCTGGGTTGGATGGTAGCCTAGCGCTAGCCAGATGAAACCGTCCTAATCATCCGTTTATTGGTGGGCCACCTACGGCACCACAGTTCCAGCCGTTGCGTTAACCATTTCCGGCGTAAAGACGCACACACAAACACCAACCGAAGCTGCCGTAATTAACGACAATTCTATGAACAATAAATTTGACATCATTAGGCCTTGCGGGTGATCGGGTATTGGGTCGCGAAAAAACCAACGAGAAACACACTTGGGGACCATTTGGGGTCGCACACCGTACGGTGCGTACGGTGCGCTCTGCCCTTGCGCACTCGGTTGTGGTTGTTTGGGTTGGTGTGGTTAAGGCATTTGGGTTGTGTCTTTATCGGAATTGGCTGTCGCTTGCGCTTCGTCGAGTGATTTTGGTTGCGGTTAGTTAGGGTTAGCTATGACTATGTTGCTCGAGAGTGTCTTCAAGGTGTGTTGCATGGGTCAATAAATCTTGATCGGTATAGTTTATTTTTCATATTTATTACTATACTATCCGAAATTAATTCCATAGCTATATTACTCTTTTTGTTCTGAGAGTGAGTGAAGAAAGGTCCATATTTTTTCTCATTTTGCCGAGAATTGGAGAGAAATAAATATGAAAGTTCAATGTTTTTGAAATAAAAAAATAAGTCCGAAACTTATTTGATGGTGGAAATTAAAAATTTGGAAGAATTTAAAACAACAAAGTTGAAGTACTTTATAATGAAAAAATGAATTCGCTCGTTTATTCGTTTATTTTGCATAGGACCACAACGTTTAGAACATCGATGAGAACAAAATAACAAATTTGTTGAAAAACCCGATGGTCTTGATGATTTGTTAAATTAAGTATGGTATTGAGAAGCAAAATTATTGATTTGATTTGCATTTGTAAATATTGCTTAATGAGTAGGTAATTTTATATTTTAATTTACAGATTATGTTGAATTTCAACTTTACAAATTATTTTTACGACTGCTCTCCCAATAAGTCCAAGCTGAGTTTCAATAGTCTTCAACTCGATGTTACAATGGAAACAATTTCTATATCCATTGGGCCCAATAAACATAACCAGTAAACGTTTTACTCCCAACGCCATTTTTTAATAAATAAAAGAACCGTAAATGGAAACACAAATCGTCTGTGTGGATGTTTATGACGAAAAATTCCTGCATTACAAACGATGATTCCGGTGAACATTAACGTGAATATGGAAACTTAATACGATCGTCAACGTGTAAACTGTTGTCATTAATGTGCCCACGTTTCACCCGAAAATGAGCACAAATTAATACGTTTGCAGCAACACGGTTAGGCCGTTCTATCAAAATTGAACTAAAAAAGTTGTTTGCCGATAACTACAACTGTTCTTGGAACTATCGAACTCAATAAACGCTATGCTTGCTGTGCAAAATGCATACATTTGGGCGATTTTAACAATAATTTATGTTGTAACAAAAGTGTATATTATGCGTAGTTTTAGTGATATTGACAACTGCTGAAAAATGTTTTTGATTGTTCCATGGTGCACAGCAGTTCAGTATTTAAATACATTTTAAGCCAAACGCCGTTATTGCACCATTTGCCAAGCATGTCAATCGTTTTTTCCCAACCCAATTCAATGTCGCGATAAGTGTATTATCGCCTAAGCTCGCTCAATAAAATACCGAGCTAAATTGCACATTTCAGAAGATATTGCTGCACTTCAATAACGTTGCAAGTTAAAATTAATATTTTGCAACGCTTTCATTACGTTCCGGGCGCATCTTAACCTCCGGTGGGACACTGTGGAAAGCTGTTGGAACGTTTCTTGGCGCTGTGCCGTACCCATCACCTAATGAAATTACTCGTGCCATCGCAGTGAATGGCACGGAATTGCATCGCAAAAACCGGTGACCTTCTACGGTGCAGCTTTGGTTTACGCGTAATCTACTTCACCACCAAGTTATCATGACACGGTACCGACAGCTTGTAAAACGATTGAACCACTATCACCAGCAGCAGTAGTAGCAGTACGGTGCACCGAGGGAAAACCGATCTTGTGTTGTGGAAAAGTTTTTCACCTCTTCCTTCCCGAAGCCAGCAGCATTGTAATTACGCAACACCAACACTGTTGCTCGGTGTGACCAAGGGCAGTGGCGCGGAGCCAACCGAGACAGTATCTGATCGGGAAACCACAAATCCATTATCGAGATCTTGAAGTGTGTGTGTGTGCCCCGGTATCTCGTGCCTCCGTGTCAGGTTACTCCGGTGGCAACACGGCGTAAACTATGCTGCAATCTTTTGCTGATGGTAGCATCCGTTCGAAGGTTGGATAAATTTTGAAATCAATTACATCAACTTTTGTGTCACTCGTTGCAATCGGTATCGAGCTGGCTTTGTGTTTTAACCTTCCGCTGTCCGCTGTTGCTCGATATCCACCAATCTCAGCAGAGTTGAGGACGATTTTCATCGATTGCAGTTTACAAGTTTCAGTTTCATTTTGCGCAAAACAGTGCTATTCATCCGATTCCCGGTGTTCCGGTATCTGCGATTGCTACAGCTGTAGCTCGTTTTCTCCCATCCCAACTTCGCTTACTTAACGATGGTTGGTGCATGGTACGGTGTGTAGTGCCGCTTTCTTTTACAGCGTCGAGGCGATATAAGTAATTCAATTCTCTGTCCATTCGGGCCGGTCTGAAGTGGAAGCAAAAGTTTTCTCTCCGAAGGTCGGAGGGAGTTCAGCCACCAAACAGATCGTGCTGACTACCGGAAGCAGCCTGGTGGTGCTGTGTATGGGTGTGCAGTGCTTAAATGGAAGATTTATACCGATTGGTTCCTAGTTGAAGTTGGATGGGGCTGATGGGCTGTCGGGATTAGGATAGTCTCAAAAGCGGAAACCAATAATGCCTGATAGGTAATGTCGTGAAGGTAAAATAGCTTTCGGTATGGGAACTAAAGTGCTTTCTTCTACAATTTACCTAACAAGTAGCGAAAGCAGAGTTTGAAAGTAGTTGCAAATTAATAAAAGTCCACCCAGGATGTCGATGAGTGGCGTAATCGGATACAGACGGGTATGGGAATCGGGGTTGAGAGTTTTTGCTGGATTGTAGCCTTTTGTTGTTAACACTTTACACGTCAAACTAGTGTCAAATAAATGTCATTTACTTTTCTCGTGTGCGGTAACAGATTTAAGTTGGTGATAAACTTATTGGGTCTAAATTATTGAATAGCTAATTATTTTTAATGACTTTGGCTAACAATTAAAGTATATTGGAATAAAGAATCAATGAGGAATAGACTATCAAGTGAAGGGTTTGTGTGTACATGATTTTAATGTTGAAAAAACTGATTTAAAATTTCAAACATTCAACGAAAAATTGTAAGTAGTGAATAGAATAGTCCTCACTACCGGGGAACGGTTAGGATGGGATTTAGATGCCGATCCTTCCGCTAGAAGACCGGTGCCGTTTTAGTCCATCAGCATGTTGGCCCAGTAAAAAATATACTTTACGCTTATTTATAAAAAATGATTGTTATTGATTGTTGCTTGTATATTTTCATGTTTATTCTTGTTTATTCTAAACTTAAAAATTTTTTTTGGAATTATTTTTGATAAGAAATTAAAATTAAAGGACCTCAATTGTTGCAACGGCTCCAATCCAGGTAAAAAGCCGAATCATGACTTAGCTTTCTATCGGCTGAAGCATATATTGGTGTGGTCTGTCTTATACCTTCCAACAACTGCCCAGTATCTAAGATACAGGATATCTCTAAAAAAACAATCAAAACTTTGACAAGGGTACAATAATGTTAAGTTTTCAAGCAAAACATTCAAACTACAAACACTAAAGTAATTTTTGATCTGCAAAACAGTGACAATAATTTGTGCAATTTATATTTTGTATTCTGTTATCAACAGAGTATTGTATATGGATCAGTTTTCCCGCAGATTCAGAAGCAGCCACCATTTTGCAACAGCAGGAGGCGCCCAGTACTTTGTAATGAATCTTCGATTTAAGTTAGATAACATGCGATGATTAAAAATTATTCTAAAATCGCTTTTTTGTTTTTAAGGAAAAACCTGGACGTAATGATTTCGAGGCATTTCATCTTCAATAAGTATGAAAAAGAATAAAAGTATCAAAAGAAAGCTGTAGTATAGAGTTATTAATAACTAAACACATGCTCCCATTATATAATTATGAACAAATCTAAGACAAATTTATAGCATACAACTAAAGGAAACACATAATCGAGCATGAGCGGAGTAAGACAAAGAATAAAAAACTATGAGGAAATGTCGTGATAAAATTTTACAATATCATCTCAAGAAGAGCTGAGAATACGACACCAAGACGTAATACTTAAACTAAAACTAAAATGAAATAAATGAAGGAAATGTACATTCCATTTAATGTAAAATAGTTGTACACTATATGCACTGCACTTGCTCTGCTGTTTTGAGCCTATTATTAAACATAAATACCATTGTTTGAGCAATAGATGATGCAATCACAATATTGTTCTTGTAGCGAAGAAAACAGCAAAAATAATTCATTGGTAAATATGGTGTGAGTTTGATGAGAAATGAGGTGGAACACTGTATATAAAGATACTTTAACAGAAACGAATAACAAAAAATGCATTATCCCTCAAAACAAGCGCCTTAATGTCTGCAAAGTACTGTACATTACATGCAGAGGTTCGTTTTTATTTTGAATATCATGAGAGATAAATTTTTATTTTTCGTTCAAGTGTCTTATTAAACGTCAAGCTAAAGTTTGTATTTGCTATCTTGTTTTTACTATCCGAATTATAGGAAAAACTTCTTTCATTGTTACGTAAGAACAAAAGCCGGAACATATCTTCAGTAAATTACTACTTTCAGTAAGTTTACCAGCAAGCTTACCTCGAATCATAAACTGAACCGTGAATAATTACGATTGCAACTGTGAATAGTTTGTCCAACTGTACCTCGCACTGTTATGTGGCTTAATTCTGAGCAGCTGTGTATAATGTTGCAACTACCTTTCCATCGTTCTTTTTGTACATCTTTACGTCACGATTCGGAACCGAAGTGAATATCTGCTATATCCTTACACTTTTTTTTCCCCTGTACATTTTATGGTTGCTTTTCCTACCGTCAAGTTGATGATGAGTCATTTCAGTTCTGTACCCGACACAGGAAACACTTGCAGCAATACGTGCAAGAAGTTTTCCTTCTGTGCTCTCGCCGAGCAAAGAGGAAGCTGTTCGCAACTCTTTGGCACTGTAAATGGGGCGGTTTGTTTTTCCTGAAGCCAGGAAGGATGGAGAGTGAAGAAGATACGCACAAAGGTGTGTGTTGTGTGTTGTTTTTTTTTTGCATTTTTGTCCTCAAGCAGCGAGATTCAGCGTGACTATCATCGCGTCGTTGGCTTAGCCGAGAAGTAAAAGGTACCAGAATGCCTTACTTTGTTGTTTATTATCACGACCACGTGATGATGGTGGCGGGCGGGCTGGTAGAATGGTGGGACGGGAAAAGCGCGGTTAAGTTGAGCAGCTTTTTAAAATCACCTGCCGGGGTAATTTGATGAGCAGGGTGTCGTGCTTGACAATGGGGCAGATTGCATCCCGGGTTTCGCTGGCAGCGGAAACTTGAGTTAATAAAGTGCTACTTTGAAGTGACATGGCGCGTAGAGGGAAGAAAACAACGGCAAGCGGTGGTTATTTTTTTATGAAAATATCAGAAACGGTTACGATGAACCAGAAAGAGGAAGCATTCCGTTGTATCTAGAACGATTTATGGAAGAGTTGTACGAGAAAAAAAATCTTTCTAAACATTAAGTCAATTTTAGTTTATTAAAGTTGAAGCATGTGCATTTAATGAAAAGCATAGAAAAAACATATTTGTCGTAATGTAATTTAACATTTTCGTACTCTGAACTCTGAAAAACCACTTATCGTTTTTGAAGCGAAGCGCGCGCAAATCCCATCCTCCTAACTTATCGTTTTCTCATCGCTTTGTGAGTGAGATACTCAGCACAGCTCAGCTCAGCTCAGAATTGGTTCACTACATGAAGTGAGCAACGAACGAACACCTGCTCTCATTTACTAAAAGTTGCTCGCTCTCACTATCACTCTCTGGGAGTAAGATGAGTTTTCCCATCACTTACAGCACACACACTCACTTCTCTCTATTGGTTCACACGTTTAATGCACGTGTGAACGATTTTCCCTCCAACAAGTTGTTGCTTCTTGATGTTGTCAAGCTCTCAGTGCGAGCGTATTGCGTTCGCTTGAAGAGCAAGAGAGCAAACGTTCTGATAAGAAATGATTGTGCGTGTAGGTAAATGAGTTAGTTAATGCTGGACCTCAGATAACACAGTGAAGGAATGAGAAAAGGGCCAGTGAGAGAATCGAGCGATCATCTCACCATCATGTTTCATCATGAACCGGGAAGAGAAGCTGTGTCTATAAAGCAGGTATTTCTCGGTGTTCTGGTGCGGTGGTGTGCGTTGTTCCTTTGTTGCTGCTGTTGTTATTGGACAACCCCGGGGGCTCAACATCCTGCGAGAGAATGGAAAACTCTCAGTCTTCGAGCTGCTGGCAAGCAGGACGCACACGCAAAACACCACGGTGCTGCTATTCCGGAGACCGCCATTCATTGAGTGAAGCCCCCTTGGTGGGAACAGCCGGTCATATGGTGCTGGTGTGTGCCTGTGGTTTTGAGATTCTCTAGTGGTTGGTGTGGCGTGAGTGTGAGTGGAAAAAAAGAGGTGTCAGGTGGCATTTCAATCGGTTCATAGATAATCTCCAAATTGAAGGTGTGTGTGTGTTCAATGAGTGCTTGTGTGGGAACACGAAAGTTGATCACAATCAATCGGATTGATTGACGGAGTTTTTTGGTAGGGGTTACGGGTACAACGGGCACAATGTTTCGTGTACGATTGTATCGATCGCAATGGAACATAATACGTCCGCTAGACAAGGTTGATGAGGTGTGCCTATCGACGTACATGACAGATCGCTCGATCGACGTTCGATGACACTAATCGAAGGTGGAAGCTGTATCGACGGGGCACGCTTATAATTTACCTTCCTTCACGGTCGAAAGTGATCTCCAGTGCGGGTGATGACGAGGCAATGGTTTGCTCTAATTGACACACGGCCTTTAGACGCCGGTGGGTTGTGTTCGATCGTGCTGAGTCGGAGCGGTGCAGCAACGGGAGCAATCGTGCAAAAGTGAAGTGGAGTGTAATTAATTTCTGTTCTGCTCAAGGGTTGATTTATATGGTTCCACTCATCACTTGTCCAAAACCCGCGCGAGAAATACGGACGGGCACGGATCGCTGCATCAGACAGGGCACCGTTTGCCAAAAATCTTGCAAATCCGATCTGTCACTTGCTTTTAATCGGTCGGAAGAGATGCAATTAATTCACCAGGATTGTGTTTGTGTGTGTGTATCGTTGCACGAGAAGATGTGGCGAATAGGATGAATGCAACGATTGAACGGAAAAAAAGTGTTTCTCTGCAAGATGGGATGCGCTCGCAGTCAAACGAAGCCAGTGGCTTGGGTATGAGAACGTAGACATCATTAAAATTTGTTCGAAAGGGATTTAGGCAAGTAGTACGGTGTCTGTTTGTGACAGTTTTGGGCCATACACATATCTGAACCCTGTCAGAATAATCCGGTAGAATATGGATTGCTTTCGGTTGGACGATTTATGAGGTTCAAGAAAATGGGGACCTCGCTGTTGGAGAGGAAGACGTATCGTTTGATCAAAATAAATATGGTTTGGGTTATTTTGTCTAGTAAACACGAGACACTACAATGCATTACATGATAGGTTCAGGCAGTTCTATTGCGGCATGGCGTTGGTATCAAAAAGGGGTATATTCATGGTACCTTTCTTCTGGACTAATTCTCACAGACCGAGGAATGAAGTCTCACAGACCGAGGTTCGAGTCACGTGTGGAGCTAGACTCGATGGTCTTTCTCTACTTGCTAGAACACAAGGCAGTCCAAGGGACTCTGGATTTTGGAGAGGTTTCACGTAAGCAAGACTTGACTAGCTGACCTCGCGTTTATTATGTATTGAAGGATGCCAAAGATAGCAGGGTAAGGTTCTTTTGAGGCCGTACTATTGTAGAATAATCGGAAAGTAGCTATAAAAATCTGGAAACCATTCCCTAACCAGCATTATCTATATAAAAACCATCAAGCCAAAATTGAAGGAAAGGTTTAAAATAAATCTTGTGCTAAGCAATAAGACACGTTTGCTTACGTCATAATTCTTCACCCAGAATCCAATCCCCCAACTGAAATGATTCACCTAAGAAACGTCCAGCGAGTCACACACGCATTCTGTCGTCCAAAAATGACATTACATTCAACCGTGTATTTCAATGTACACGACGACGACGGTTGGTGTGACACAGGTTTCATATGCGGCCACGGTGCTGGCGGTGGCAGGGAGCCTGCTTTTATGATTTTCTCCCACTCAATAAACCTTACACCATAGCCGCTATCGATACCGGCCATCCCGAATGCCATTTGCGTTCATAAATTGCTTTTTACACCCATAAACATAGGACCGTCCGATGAAAAACATCGATCGGCGAGCCCTTCCTGAGCGCGCCAGGAATCCTTCGTAGGGGTGGTGATAAAATGTAAATAAATAGAATATTAAAAAATAATTTACGGCCACGCGTTTGCACAGCGGGCCAGTCGCCAGTTTGCTACCGAGGTTTGCAATTTTTTGGTTTTGTTTTTGGAGATTTTCTGGTTTTTTTTTGGTTGTAAGTTTCGTTTGCTGGAAAATTCATAAAATTTGCACTCAATGTAGCGCCTTCGAGCGCGGCGAGAAAATAAGCTGGAAAATGGGGTTGGAAAATGATGGTTTTCTTCCCCCTTTTTTTGCTTTCTTTTTTGCTGTATCGACTGTCTGGTACGCACGAGTTTTTTCTGGGGTCACAGCTGGTGGTTTGTTTGGGGTGTGGTGTATTGGGTGTGAAAATTGCTGCCATATCTCGCGTTAAGAAATGGGAAAATCTGTAAAGAAAAAAGTGCCATGCTGGGGGAGACTGTTCACTGAGGGGTTGGTCATTATGGATGACACGGAAGGATGTAATTTACAGTCGGGTCACGAATATCGTTTGCTGCGTTTCGAAGATTGCGATGCATGCTGGATCAACATCTGCAGAAGTCTGCACAGGTGATGCCCAGCCGGCCGAACCACACTCGGTCAAAGTGGAATGCAAACAAATACGCACAAGCTGTACGGACGATATAACTGCTGCTTTTAAAGGTTGTTTACAAATGCATTTGCAATTTGACGCGAATTAATATTTAAAAGAACCTGTTTAAACTCCTATTACTTATTTCACAGTAATATGACAAAATGTGTAAAATTTTGCAGCATCTAACGACCAAAAGAAAAAGATAACACACCCAAAACGCCCAAAAAACTCTTCTTCAATACAGCTGCCAAAAGCAGGTAACCCGTTGAAAGCAAAACAAGACACAAACCGTGCTCGAAACTGGGAATGGTGAAAAAAAGTGTCATCGCCGTGAAAACGGGGTGAAATGGGATGATTCGATTTTCCACACCCCATACGTACTGTGACGACGCTTTCGTATACGTGATCGTAAATTATCTTTCAATCGCAGTTTCGATTTTTTTCTCACCTTCTGCCCCGACAACGATTTCCCACCCTGGCCATCGATGGCAAATGTGCACTTGCCTGTGGGACGACAGGCTTCACAGACAGGGTAGAGAAAATGGACGCCCGAGAGGGCTGGGGGTGACAGTTTTGCGAAGGAAAAATGAAACAGACAGTTGGACGCTGTGGAAAACGGTGGAAAATACAAAACGTAGGTTTTGCGCGTTGGGCGGCTCTGGATGACTAATAAATACTGACGGTGGGAAAAGTTTCTGGATAATGGGCACCACCGGTGTATCTTATATCGGTCCAGAGTTTCGGAAGATGTTCTACCAGTGTGTTAAAAAAGGAAAAAGAAAGGTGTTTGAGGTGGAAGAGGAATGCGAGGGGCGAAAGGATTTCTGTTTTAGAATAAGAGCATTTTGTTTTGATCATAAACACACAGCAGGAGCATTTTCTGTCAGGAGAGAATGGCTACGAAGTCTAAACATTGCTCTCGGATGGGACGTTTTCAATATTCATGAGTCTTGCTGTAGGTATAATAATAGAAAAAGTGATTAAATTTGCAAGACAAAATTAAACAAATAGCATTTGAATAGATAACAACGAGCAACACACAAAGTAAAAGAGGAGAAAATTTTAGAAAAACATCTAACAAAATAAGTAGACATGTCGTGAAAAATTCTTGAAACCACAGAAAACTGAAACTTAACACAAAGTAAATTAAATTTTCAGGCTCTACAATTCAACTTCAAGCAGAAGTGAACAAAGTAAAAATAAGTAATAATATTATAAAATAAGCCAGTGAAACAGTGTAAAAAGTGTTAATTGAAAAAAATGCTATCAAGTAAAACCTAAAACAAGCAAACAAAAATAGTATATTCGCCGTTTCTTAATGTTAAGCAACAATTTCAATGTGTAGTATGTTAAGTGATAAGAAAGTGTTAAAAAGTGCACACGCTCAATGTAGAGAAGATACATGAGTTGCAGCTTTATAAGTGTTACAAGAGAAGTGAGTGCAATAAAAGAATATCTTAGAACAGGAAATTGAAAGGGAAGTGTACAAGAAGAACCATCGTGCGTCACGTTGCGTCACATTAGGCATGAGTTCACGCGTCCTCGCAATCTGGAAGCAGTGGCCGTCGTTTTTTACATGTACATGGTGTGAAAAGCGTCAAGTGGTAGTCGTAAAATAGATGTGCAAACGACATCCTTTTTTTTACAAGGTGTGTGATCCATTTTCTTGATCGCATGTAAGAAGATTCGCTCGCAAAAAAGTGACCCATGTGGTGTGTGTGTCTCTAGTGTTTTGTCCCGTGTTAGTATGTGTAAATAAGTGTTGGAAAGCGTACTAGTTCACGCACGTGCATTTCAGTGAAACAAACTGTCAAAGGTGAATAGCGATATCTTTCTACACGACCGAACCAAAAAATCAAACGAACAAATGGGATGGAGATGAACCTGTTCACCGTGGTGTTCCCTGGCACCGGGTTGCCGTTTTCGATCGGTCGGAAAAAAAGAATCTTGTTGATATGAATTTCCGATTAGCATAAATTGTAAGTACATACAGAGAAAAAAAAAAACATCCATATTTCTTGACTTCCGAAGTTTGCACAGTGTTATTGGATTTGATTTTTCAGCCCATTTTGTTTGCCATCTTTTGCCAAAGAAAGAAAACCGCTAGGCACGGCCGTCGCAGGCAGCAAAATAAAAAGCAACCTTATGGTTATGCGATACCATTTCTCACCCGATACGCGCTTTAAGATCGATTTCCGGGCATTTCTATTTGAATTGCCAATCTTTTTTTATTTCTTCCCGTTTTCTATGCTTGTGTGTGTGAGTCTTTGGATAAAATCGCCATTTTCTGTTTGCTCGCTTTGTGGCGCGTAGTACTCGAGGGAAGTAAATCGCAAGATAAGATCTAAGCGCAAGTACTGAGATGGTAAACGAGAGAGTCTCTAGTGGGGCGAGCCATTTGTGCCCGGAAGAAAGCCAGTGAGGCAGCAAACGCGGTTGTTAAATAAAAGATGCAAATTTTATTCTCACTGTCTGCCTCCTCGAACCTCCGCTTGTGCCGGGTCCGGGTGAAGCAGGTTCTGCATCGGGAGGATTTAATGTTATGCGATTCGGGAAGCTGGTATTTTGTATCGGGGCAGCGTTTGGTTTGGAAGAAATCGAAAAGGAAAGAAACATACGCACACAGAATTTAGATCTTCATTCATGGCTTCCCCATCAAAGTTGGAAGAAGTTGTGCAAATCGAGAACATCTTATTATTTGTTTAGGATTTTTCATTCTTACGTTATTCTTGGAATTGATTCTGGCAAAAGGAAGTCAAAATGGAATAAAATATTAAAGAAGAAAAAAAACACTACTACGGACGGTTTATTTTTAGCCCATAGAATAAGGCTTGAAGGAGTTTCCGGGGGATGAGATCATAAAAATATGAAAGCAAATTGGAACCATCACCAGCGGGTAGTGGCAGTACCGAAACAGACAGCACCCTACGCGAGTAAGGTAACAGCAGGTTACCGCTTTAGCACACCTCGATGAGAAGTAAGAAGTGGAATATTGTTTTCACTGGTGGGAAAAATTGGGCTTCCAGCGCAATTAAGGAGCCATATTTATGATGAAGCAACACAAAGCAAGCAATTGGCCCGCGTTCGTTCGTGCCGCGCGATGGGCAGTGAAAAGGTTTTTTTTTTGGGGTCGGGAATATAATTAAAGGTAGTATATACAGGCTTAAGGATTAGCTGTGGGCGATGTTTTTTCGTTAAACATGACCTTGAATAACATTAGGTTGTCCGTGTGTTTTCTGGATTATGAAGGAATGTGTAACATTTTATCCAAAACATGAGGCGAGTAAGCATTAATGTTAAGTTGATTCAATTACCGGGCTCATACCACGGGTATTTAATTTGGAAAGTAAATAATGTATGAGTTGTATTGACAGAGAAAATGTCTAGGAAAAACTCGAGAAAAGCTGTCGTTTAAAATTGATGCTGGGTTTTATTTTTGGTTAATGCCTAATGAATACCTTTTTTAAAAGAATTAAAATTCTTAAAAGAAAACTTACGAAACAATTGAGGATATGTTAATTTAAATGCTGTAAAATAATTCAACTCTGCACAAAAATTTAACACATCACTTTTCCGTTGTTCTTGATTCTTAATGGAGTGAATGATGTACGTAAAAAAAATTTTCGTAAGCGGGTGGACGTTGAAAATATAATCAATAATTTCTAAATTATTAACGCATTTTTAAAAATCATTTTGAAAGCTGTTTCTTTTATTATGATTTAACTTTTAACTTTTAACCAATTAATCTATCCGATTCCTTTCGGTAACTATTTACAATTACGTGTATCACCATGCCGAAAGGCTGCTTTTTACGGCACAACCTCTTAGAACAGCTCAGAACACAACATTTTTCCACCCGAGGAAAATGGAAAACGGTAGCCCTGAATCGTTCAGGTGGCTTCCAGCTGTGAAAGATGGCGTCACGATGATTTTGCAATCCTTTCGCCCTCCATACTGTTAAGATTTGTTTTGAAAGGATGCAGCGTGCTACACAATACCGCTGCCGATGCCACTCGTGCTTAGGTGCATTTGAGTGATGGGTAGTTCAGTCCGGATGATAATATTTCCCGGCAGACCTGTTCGGAACTGCTTCCCATTCATGTCGAGTGCTTTTCCCGGTATTATCGAGGGGTGCTTTGCTGCTTTCTAAAAGCCATGCAGTCATGCCTGAACCCTTGAATGGAATTTCGAAGCAATGATTGTTGAGTATTGTGTGAATGAAATCTGAGAAATCGTCAAGCACACGCTGCGATACGCTTGGTGGGGAATAAAAAATAATGGAATTGAACATAAAATTCTTCATCGGCGTACTACAGTTCCTGTGCTTGACTGTGGTTGGTATTTTTCCAACGGAAAGCTGTCTTTTTACCGAGTGACGTCAGTGGAGTAGAAAACCATGTCCCGTTTGTCATGTGTTCTAGTTTCAGACCATTCCAGGCAGTACTGTGCGTTAATACCTTTTAGCCGTAGAAATTTACGACCTGCTCTAGGTTTGTTTTTCTGCAACCGCAGCAGAAGCACATTTTCAGTAACGGGGGGGGGGGGCATTTCCTATCGTACACGAGGTAAAACTAATTCCCGTAATGAGTTTGACGGCATCATGTCTTTCCCGGAGGCGCAACAGGCACATCCATCTTGTCGTAATGGCATAGTGCGAGATGTGCTGATTCATTTTGTAGTAAGTATGTCATGCGTGTAAGGGAACAGAGTACGAGGTTCGCATTGCTTGTTTGATATGGAGCTTGCTTTAACTGCTACGAGTACAGCGTGGTCGAGCTGGTTTCGTTTAAAGTTGTGTTTTGTTATTAAAAGTAAGCATTTTCTTTAAAGAATATTCGATGAGATTTTTTCTGATATTTTTCTTAATGCTAAGAAAGTCTTTCAGGTGGTTCGGTGGTAAGGATATCAACGTTGTCGGTCCCCACATGGCAGGACCGGGTCTTAAATCCCATTCAAACCAGACCGTCCCTTCTTAGTGAGGGACTTACCATCCATCTTCTATCAACAAATCTTGCTAGCCATGTACAAGCCAGCATGACTTAGTATGTTGTTTAGCTAAGTAGTAGAAGGAGGAGAAGAAGTAGAAAAAAGTAAAAATGGTATCAAATTTATCTTTTTTTTTTCAATAACAAAAGTTTGTAACATTTTATATATTTCTTAAACATAACAGACCAGTTAAGCGGTGAATGCAAAATATATAAATACAAAAGAAACAGCTGACTGAAAATTTCTTCTCAATTGTATGTGAATTGTGCTGATGAAGTTGATAAACCGCCATGAGTTTAGGTAAGGAAATGAAACTCCAGAACCTTAGACACCATCACCTTAATTTGGCAGCTTAAGACAAATCCCTTGCGAGATCCTTCCATGCACCGTTTCTGCCAGCGTTTGCCTTGAAAATGTGAGCAAGTTAATTAAAATCTCCCAACTATCATGCCACAGCGCCGTCTCGAGCAGAACGCCGTCTCGATCTTGCGTGCGTTTGCTGTGCTGAGACACCGTTTGAAAAGTTTGTAATTGTGTTCCTTCGCTGGTGGTACGCTTAGTGCAGGGTTGATTAATGGTTACCGTGTACGCAAAACGTACACACACCGTCACGCGTGCCTTCACAGGGTAAAGTTTCATTTACTGCTGTTGTCTGAACCGAGCTTTCCGCCATCTCATGCGCCATCTTATCGTGAGATTTATCGTTTTGTCCACAATGTGTCCTGCGCTGGGTATGTGTGACTGAGCACATGGCCTAGTTGGAAGTGTTTCAGCAAAGTTTGAATAGTTTTCGACAGTGGCATTTAAATTTAGAGACTGTGTTTGTGTGTATGCTTGTGTGTATGTGTTGGATGTAACGAAAGAACGAAACGGAGTATCAGTGGAGGCGCCTGGTCATTTTCGGTGGATACGATTTATGTCGTGTCATATTATGTATATGGTCAGTTATTGTTCATTGCGATTAAATGAACAAAATTCAACAGAAAATTTAAGTTGAAAAAGTCTTGAAGAAGATATATTTTGACAAGAAAAATTTAACTTAACTCAACAATAACTCTAAAAGGAAAATTCCATGTCAAAAGAACATTCCAGGCATGGTTTTCAAATGTGTTTTCAACCGATCTGAGTTTCACGCTCTTGGTTTTGTCCATATTTTGCCGGTGTATTATTTTTTTTCAAATGTTCCTTTAAGCTGTTACGTTTGTGTAATCAAAGGCAGCTCCAGCGTTTTATTTGTTCCCTTTGTTGCCAGACGCACTGAACTTCCAGCACAATCGCTTTGACTGACTGTTTTTTTTTTAATATTTTTTACGAAGTCTTGTTGCTTCGTTTATTGGACAAACACACATATACATACATACAAGGATTTTGGTGACCTTATTTTTACAGCCAGCGTCAGAGAATTTGATTTTTCGCTTGAATCACTCCTCCAGCAGCCTGAAGAAGGTGCAAACGGTAACAGAAAGCTAAATGTGAACAATCTTCCTTTCGGTAGTGTTGTTTACTTGTCGTTTTTCAAACATTCCAACGCCAACCCGAACCATACGGCTAGCGACGTGTGAAAGAAGGAAAACAAAAACAAAACAACAAAAAAATAGCTGGTTGGCAAATAATTTCCTAAACATGCCGCTATGGGTTTGCGCTGGTTTTTTTTTTTTCATTGTCGCGGAAATCCTGTTCTGTTGGCTGGGACGTGCTTGGAAATAATAAAATTGATTACCATGCGAGGTTAGGAAAAGGGCAACGAACGTACACATTCCGTACTCATGTGGAGTTTGTACTGCTTAGTGAAAAGCCAACTGGAAAGGCTAAGCGAAGGATCGCTCGGTTGAAGGTACAGTTGGGCTAGATAATAAATTCGCTTCTTTAATACCGTCCCGTGGACTTTGATGCAAAAACAAGCGCTTGTGCTATTCAATAAAGAAAGGTGCAGTCGGTTTGTTTAAAAGCTGTTAAGGATGTTCACCGTTGGGACATTAAATGAAACAAATGAGTGCTTGGCTTAACTTCTGTGCTTCGAAGTGAATTGTTTAGATGGTGTGATATTTTATGAACTTAATGGGTTTAGTGCATATAAGAAAGAAAAAGCAGGAGCATTATTTTGCTGAATTCCTGTGCAATTGAATATTTTTGCTTACGAGATTGCTTAATAAATTTGGGAAAAGCTCTTTTGAAAGGAAACTTTGTGAGATTATCAATTGATTAATAACTGGTTATTGAAATTTCAGTGGAGGTACAATCTTCCTAGTGTGATAACCCATTAACCGAACAGAACAGTGATTAAAAAAGTTTTTAAATGAATGCAAAAACGGTCAGTAGCTGCCTACTCTCCCAAATATCAATTTGGCAATAATTATTCATTTCCTTCCTTTAAAAACTTCCAATCTCTTAACGGTGTGGTGCTTACCGAACGGCAACTAATTATTATTCGCTCAACGGTTCAATGAACGGAAAAAAGAATGGTTCTTCCCGCTTTCAAAATTTACATCCATCATCGGGAAAAAGAAAGAATATAGAAGAGAAAGCACAAACAAACAAAAAAAACTGCTTGTCTCCAGCCATCTTTTGATCGGAAAAAAGGGTTACGCATAGAATCGGCTTACGTATAAATTCGACCAAATTATCACATAAATTCCAAACAAAAAGCCTCTTGTCGTTGAAGATTGAAAGTTGGTAGCAAATGATTTTCTCTAGATACTTTAACGGTTTGGCATGGGTTCTGGGTAGGAAATGTTGAAAGTTGTGGTACCCCAAAACTTTTCCCAACGCCGTACCGCATGGCCGATCGGCTCAACGCGTTCCCTGTTTCCCGGTGCCGTTAAGGTACGGTATTTCATCGCTCTGCTTCTTGCAGTAGAAAAAGGAGAGTTTTCTATAAAAGAAAACGAAAAATCCAAAGAAAATATTCCACGGGCACAGCGATAATGATGCTTGTTGGTTTGCTGGCAAGCAAAATAAGATTAATTATGTTTCTGCTCGCCGAAAGGCTCGATCCTTCCGGAACAGACAACAGTGTCGGGGCTGTTTCGGGTTGTTGAATGTTGAAAGGATTTGGAAACAATGGAAAAAAAGGGATTATAAACCAGCGAGAGAAAGATGAGGCACAAAACACAAAACAGCCGGCAGCGGGTAGGATGCAACAGGGCGGTGGCAATAGGGCGAGCTAATAATTTCGCTCGTTTTTCCGGCCTCGATGGGGTCAGCCAGTAGTTGTGATCGTTCAATTCGGCGATAGGGAAAGTGTGTATGAAACAAGGATGAAATAAATGAACCTGTTTCTAGTTCTGACGAAAATCCAAGCCCAAAAGGGATGGCAGCTTCATTTGTGTTTTTTTGTTTCTCTGCGGGTTTTGCAGGGAACAGGGATTAATATACGTTTAGCTAGTGCTTAGGGTGATTTTTTTTCTTATTCAGCTTGAACGAAACTCATAAGAACATTCATGGAAATATTTTGAAGTTTAATCTGATTGATCGAACATGAAAAAGAGCAGCAGATGTTAATTTGTTTCATTTCCTGCAATTTATCATGTGTTATTTTTATCACGCAAACTATGTCAGCAAAAGGATGCTGGTTAACACTTATAAACGAGTTTCCGTTACACTGTTTAATGTTGTTTTGGAGTTGGCTATACACACATTATAGTTCGTATTTCAAGCTGTAGATATGCGCCTTCAAAAGATCGTGATATCTTTATTATTTTTTATAAACTACCAGGCGTCTCCATCGTTGTATGAATTTCTAATATTTTGGGTATTAGGTTTTGTAATCTAACGCAAACTTTGTAACGAACCGCGCCACATAATCCGTACTGCAGTAAACTGAAGCCGGTCTGTAGAATGTGGTTAAGCGGTCTGTACCTCTTTTTTCACTCTTCGACGCGCTGCACAAAATCAATACTGGCGACCTATTTCTGTGGTCGGGAACAAACATACTCTCCGGGCAGAAGCTGCCACGAAAAAAGAAAAAAACAAGAGCGTCAGAAGCTTAAAAGAACCAGATTCTAGTGCACACAGCATGTGCCTGTTCCGATGTGTGCTCTCCACTTACCCCGTTGCCCTTCCACCAGTTTGAAAAACAATAGCAAGGCAGGCAAGGGTCACTTGGGGTAAATTTTATGCTACATTCGTGCTTTTTTTTGCCTTCTCTATCTCTCCTTTTCCACTGAGCGGTTCATCCGAACAAAAGGGCGCAACGTAAAAACCAAACTAATAAGCCCCCGTTGTACTGTGGGCCACGAGATGCACAAGATTGTAAAAATGCAATGATGCGTACATGGGAAGTAAGGATTCTTTAGCGAGAATTATAGCCCGAAGGAAATGGACCGTATCGCTCGTGGAAGCGCTGTCGGAATGGCTGGATGGGGCGCAAAAGCAAAAAGAAAAACTTTAACCATCACTGTTATTCAACGTACGAGTACGAAACTGATGCCCCTAGGGGTTATGAAGTCAAAAGTGGGACTCTTCTAGTACCGGTTGACCCTGTTATGGAAATGGAAATAGTAGCGTGGGAAAAGGAAAACGGGAAATTCTTTCTATTTCTAGGAAGGCTTCATTCTGTATGCACTTCAGCTACGGCTTGGTTTCAGGCAGTTTCAAAGTTACAAAAAAAAATGAGGAAATAGCTAATTTCTTTACACTGTTGACTACCAAATGTTGTGCAGTGTTCGACACTCTAGATTATTTGCGGATTGGCACTATTGGTTGTTGGTGAACTTGGCACGTAATGTTACTTTGTATAGTCCTTAAAATGAATGCCACCATTCAACTATTCGTCATGCGTCATTTTCACTCATTATTACCGTTGAATATCATTAAAGCTTCAATTTTTTTGTATAATCGTTATTATTTCACTGCAAACTGAAAAAAGAGCTTTCTTATTTGCGACGCATTGCAGGAAATGTTATGAGAAATTTAAGAAGTCGAAGTTCTTCTTCTTTTTGAAGGCCAAATTAAAAAAAACGTCTTTCCAATTGTAGTATTGGGTCTAAGATGACCCTATCCAGTTTTTTTTTATAAACTGATCACAAACCTCGATCTTTGTGACACTTAATTAAGATTTATTCAACGCTAGTTAAATTGTCTCAGGCATTAAAATCCCCGAAACACTGCAATCTAAAAATTTTAAAGGCTCCTTTTTTGTTTCAAGCCTTACGTTCATGAACTCAAGGATCCTGATTTTTTTTTATGCTTCGATTAAATAGTTTACCAGCAATTGCAATCATTCTCTAATAATGCTACCCTAAGGATGACGATGCAAGAAAATAAAACACCTATAAATCCGATGACGGATCTTGCTTAATAGAAATGTTCTCCACAGTCCCAAAACGGAGGTGGAATCGCTCAAACTCTGATAATCCATTTTCCACTTGGTTACTCCTGTATCTTCGTATGGTTTTCCATCATCGGTTCCACTCTGAACTGTCACCAAAATCCGACCATCCGGGACCGATCGATTAATCTTCATTACAACCGAACCGACCGTCTCGTCTTCGCTGGCCGCCCGGCCGGCCGACGACGAACGGATGCTCGAACTGTGCATGGTTCCTGGGAGTTCCAGTGGCAAAGGAGGTGGTGTGGTGCCGATTGTAATCCTTTCGAACAATTACATTCACTTATCATCGTCACCGAATTGGCACGCTTAGACTTGGTGCACTGGAAGGAAGAGCAAGCGAACAAGGCAGCCTAGCTTCTTGACGACATTGAACAGTTGGGGGCAGGTGGGTTGCTGAACGGGTGGTTGTTCATGTCCTGCATCGTCGACAATTTTGTTCGGGGGTGAGTGGCGTAATGAAGTGTTGGTTACAGAATGATTGATAGTGGTAGGATTTGTGATGGAGCGGACGGTTTATTGAGTTGGTTTCGTGAGCGTGTGTGAGCGTTTTGCTTTTTGTTTCGCTTTTGTTATCGGCAAGCCAAATGGTAAAGAATTGATCTTTACATCTTGATGATGTGTTGAACAGTTCAAAATGGAAATTAATCGACTATTATCTGGTGTGTCGTTAGATTTGTAAAAATTCTAGGCCGGAATAAGAATTAACAAATTAAAATCTGTGCTGTGGTTCACGTTGATCAATTGACTAAAGCTATCTGTCAGTAAATGTCAATAAAGTCGAATGATTTTTGCCATCTGTAAGCAACGCTTGAATGACAAATTTCGTTGTTTATTAGCGCATGCTTTTATGAATCTGTTTTAATCATGATTAAAAAATACTTTCACCGCTTTGTTCTTGTTTAAATTTTTTTTTGTGTGTCCAAAATAACGCGATATTAACTTACTTTGTACTTCACAAGACATTTATCATTGTTTTCCTACTTCAAAATTTTTTACTTATTTTTTCAACACAAGTGGTGTATACAATACGGCACTGTATCGTCATAATTAATGGTACATAAATAATTTTTATTACAATTTTTCTGCTTCATTTTATGGTTTGTTGCTTAGTTTTTAATGCTGCTATTTGTCTTAGTTTATGCATATTTTATCATTGTTGTTTTAGATTGCTTTTGTTGTGAAGTTTTGTTCTATTTCTCATTGATCCATGTTTTCTGGGATTTTAGGATGTAAGATATGATGTTATTTTCTCTTTTTATGTTATCCTTTACTATTAAACACAAGTAAAATAAGCTGTTATGAGTTTTGTTATAGTTGAAGTCATCTTAGATTATTACAAAAATATAAGTTGTAGAAAATATACCTTTTAAACATTAACAAAACTTGGTCTTATTTTTGCCAGTTATATCTGTCTTCCAACTTACATTTTATCGCTATCAAAAAGCAACTAAACTACATTCTGTCACGCTTCACACGAACGATATCATTGAAAGTGACACTCTCGGAGCATCCGTTGCTTTCGTTTTTTGCCACCATTTACCTGTCCCGTTTGTACCTTACGAAACTATTCTACAAAGTATCTGTTCCAGGAAGACGATTGTTCAAGGACAAATAGTGCACATTCTTTTGCTTCTTTCACATTCATTCACAAACACACACACACACACACCTACTTCACTGGTAAGGTGCACCGGCAGCACAAGTGGCGCAAGCTCGATCGGTCATGCTGGAGTGGGTTGAAATTATTGCTGTGATTGAAAGCGATTTATAGCGTCTCATTTGGGGTTACCGATGGGAACGATGTAACACTTTTGCCCGTAGCACAACTGTTGAGCTGCGGGATAAAATGTACCCTGTACGAGCACGAACCGGGCAGAAGCAAATGCATCCCTCCGGAAGCAACGTTCGACTGCAGGGGAAACGATTTACCCACGAGGGATGCGAGCTTGCGGAAATGCATACGGAAGGCAATGAGCGGGAAGTAACGGTTGCAGATGCTAACTATGTAGCCATCAACCACCGGTTCGTCTAAAGGGACTGGTTAATGCTCGATGCAATGAATATCGTTCAGCTCATGTGAGTGAAACGTGCTAGAATCTAGCAATCATTGACACCGAGGATGAATTTCTTCACTCGAATCATGCTGTTAAATCGTGCAAAGTGGCGGTGTTTGATTGCAAGCGTAATTTACTGGGTACTTATTTTCCCTTTTGTTTGTAGTTTTGGGTTATAAAATACTTTAATGTGGTTGCATTTGAACTGTTTTCCCTGTACGGCGTTTACTGTTCACTAAAACTCAAAGACATCATACCTCATAAAGCTGAAAAATCTGACGAGCCCCTTCATTTATCGAAAGGAAACATAATCATTACCGTCAATGAAATCGACCAGCAGCGAAATAAAACAGAATGGAAAAGCAATCAACCTTATCATATTGATGTACCCATTCCTTATCTTATCACGAGCAAACCGCTTTCTCCCTGGTACAGACCCATTTCAGTTTTTTTTCGCGTGTCAGCCTTTCATTTCGTAATGTTTATTGCTTCGCTTTTCGGTAGTCAAAAATAGACACCAATACCTTTTACAGAACGCGCCCGAAAACGGTGGAAAAGTTCATAAGTTTTTGCAGGGCTGGTTATCGCGTTTTCGTAGCCCGCTCGGTGGAATTGTTGCGAGGGAAGCATTTATCAAAGATAATGTATTCAATATTCAATTAGAGCATTGGCTTGGTGGGCGTTTCCATACAACGGATGATAGTTCCGAACGGAAGGGGCAAGTTATGAAATGTTGTGAATTTTAATGAGGTACCGATCGTGTCTATCTTCTGTTGAAGTGAATGGGTAAAGGTTTATGAGTTGTTATGTGCATGCGATTGGAGGTCGTCCAAATTTTTGACTGCTTTTCAGGGGTTTTTGAGCAATTCTAGCTTTTCATTTTTTCACTTTGGACTTGTCGTTCGCTCCAACCAACGAATGCATAATGATAAACAAAAAAGTAAAAGGTTGTTGCTATTTGTAGCATAACCATATTGCTTTCCCCTGGCTTGATTTTTCCCTTCACGGAAAAGTTTGGAAATATCGTTCTCAAAATCAAAGACATGCATCTTGTTTTTTATAATTATTAACGAAAAACATCACATTTTGAGCGTTCAATGTGCTAGAATTTAAAGCAGTAAAAATATGTTAAGCAAAATTTTACAATCCACCAGGCGTCTCCATCGGAATTCGCAGAATTGTCAATTAGTTATTGTGTGTTAAAGTAAGGATATGTTTAGCGTATTCTTCCTACTTTTTTATCAACTTTAAAACAAATGTTTTTAGCATTATAAGAAGAAAATTAAGTTTTAAAGCTCTGCTTTTAGTTTTCAAACATCAAGTTCATTAGTGCGTTAAGCTCTTATTGTTTAATATGAACGCCTCATTTTACGTTATTATCTGCACATCGCTTATACATTAAACAAGCTATCACAGTATATTAAACGTATACAGCCTTCACAAAAAAATTAATGAAAATCAATTCAAACTACACAACCAGGCAAATTTCAACCTCAGCCTAATTCCACTTAACAATAACCGCCTGATTGCAATTCGGGATTCCTCAGTACGCTTGAGCAGTTTACAATAGGGAAAGCTTCTGCACTGCACAAACCTTATCGGCATCCAATGCAGCCAATGAGAATTATGCTTCCTATTATGAATTGTATTTGCAAAAAACCCCGACCAAAGCACCGACAGTTCGATCGGGGTGCATGAAATCAACCATGCCAATAATATTCCTGCAGGCTAAATGGCATCGTTCGAGCGTACACTTTTCATTCCATTTCTATGAGTTCTATGATCCACCATCTAAGCATATGAACAAACTCAAAAGAACCCCGGTACGGTATGAAACGTGATTGTGAAATGTCGTATTGTTTTGTGCATTCTGTTCTGTTGCTTGACGTTCCACGTTGTAAGTGGCTGGTTTTTGCTGCTGCTGTTGCTGTTTGCTCCGTTCCTAGTTCAGGGACATGTGCCGGCATGTGATACGTCAGAACTTCCGATATAACGTCAGATTTCGGTAGGCTGTCAAAAGCATACAGGCCGTAACAATTGAATAACATGCGTCACCCAACAGCAAGGATCAGGGCAACGGGCAACTTACAGATGGGGGTAAGTTGATAAACCCGAACCAGATTGAATGAGATTCATCACCATGCTGGGTCGTAAATATTTGTTTGTTCCGGTAGTCCGTCAGTGCAGACAGCAGCGGCCTTTGACTTGATGGAAAGTTGGATTATTTAAACAAGCACTCAGCATTCGGCTTAAGAAACAAATACCATACGAATCTGTTTTCAAGCAGAGAAATGTACTGTTTTGCTCAAACATTCACACGATTGTGACCCTGGAGGCAGAACTGGGAAGACGGTCATAAATATTTACGGCACATAATTTTATGCAGCAGGTTAATAGAAATCCTGGTCTTGCACTCCGAAGCACATCATTCAATGGCTGTGGCCGTGTTGCGAGCGAACAGGAAACAAGATTAGGTAAATGCGCCAGCACTTTGGCCACAACAACATGCTACACATTTTGACAGGCCGTACTTGTACATCCGTCGGCGATGTCTTGCCGCCGTAAGCTCTGTAAGTGTGCTGCCATTGCTTCCAACCAAACCGAATCCTTCCAATCCGAGTGTGAGTGTGTGTCTGTACATTGGAATGGTCAGAAACCCCCCGAAATGGTCGAATCTGCAAATTATGGCAAAAGGATACACACGTATCCTACTTCAGATTCTGTTTGCGGTGGGTTGGTTTTTGGGTGATTACGTCCAGCATTACGCCAGCAACGGAAACTACCATTCACACTCACACGCGTACACAGTTCGGTCGGAAGCGACTGCAGCCACGGCCTTAAGCCCGTAAGTGGAACCGTTTCAAGAAGCTTTTCTGATGTGTCTTCCCGGCCTAACATTTTCCTTGGTATGCTGGCAGCAAACATGGCATCGGTTGCAAAGCCCGATGTAAATGGATCTGCCATTTGGTCTTCAATTCGATGTTCGTATGTGTGAGTGTGTGTGGTGAACATCCCTGTGCACATTCACCGCCGCTCGCTCAAACAAAAGGTCGGCATCGTTTGACGCGTTTCATTGCCACCGGGCTTGCTACTTTATGAAGCCGAGCCCGATTCCAATACCCTTTACCCGGGAAAGGTGGCCGTGGTTGAATTCGGCACGTGTATTGGCGAGCGGTGGCATTTGATTGCAGGAATGCTTAGGCGATTTATTGGTTGAATCGCATCGCCATTTGCGTGCATTATCGTAATGTAGTCCATTAGGATAAAGTGATGGTGAAGTGCAGCATCGCTTTTGTTGAGATTGTTGCGCAAGTGGAGGTGTATAATGAATTGAATACAGCATTATTCAATACAAGAATGAGCGGCCAAGGATGCAAAGCGGATGGAATTATTATTAAAATGTTAAAATATATCATTAAGCTTTCATACCATTTGACAAGAATTAAAGAGTTAGTATCGTATTTATTTGATTTAGAGCTTGAATATCTCAACCTCTGTTTTATGCCGACTTTTCTTGACGTTTTTCATGCCGATAAAAATGTGTCCTTAATTTTAGAATTTTTATTTTATAATAAAACATATGTTTTTAATTTAAGTATGAAAGTAATGCAATAGAAATTCCTACTTGGGGTTTGGGACAGTCTACGTAACTTGTTATATTATTACTTACTTTATTAATTTAATATAAACACACGGGTACTTAACCAAATATTGCGGACTTTTTTGTCTGCAATGTCGTGCATAACTTCTGCTTCATCTTGGCTTTACGTCCTACTTGGTCACACCAGCGGATACCTCGTAGTTGAAGAGACAGTCCTCATTACGGGAGAACGGTCCGGATGGGAATGGAACCCCGGTCCTGCTGTGCGGGACCGTTCCCGCTCACTGTCCCCTCGATGCCGTGCCGTAACAGCTAAACTTTCAAAGAAACTGACAGTTCTGCGATTTGTTCGCTAGGTCTAATTGAACTTAAAGATGAATTATAGCTCCTCATTCAACAATATTGAGCAAAATCGTCTACGTTGAATGCCGTTCGCAGTGATTTAATATAATATGGAAAGACTATTTTGCATAAATTCTTTTGAGCCGATCTTCACAAAGCACTAGGTCCGGAAATCCCATCTGGGCCGTTCGGTCTATAAGTCTTCTTAGCCATTCAACGATCTGCATCGTAAAGCATAGAAGAAGAAGATGTTGATAAGATTTATTAATTTATTTAAATATTTTTATTTTAATGATAGTTTTCCGCTGATAAATACTGCCAGACCGTTACAGAGTGAAATTCAAAATTATCCATTGAAGCATTTTTAAATAAGAATATTTCATATAATTTTTTTTACAAACAAAATGTATTTTTACTGTCATATAATAAAATACAGTTGAGCATCTTTGTTGTGAACATTCGTAAACGAAATAGTTCAGTCAATAAAATTGATCAATGTAAAATTTTTATCGTAACACTTACTTACGTATTTGGCGCTACAACCGCTTTGCGGTCTTGGCCTGCCGTAGCAGAATCCGAAACCGCTCACGGTCCTTGTGGACGGCCTTAAAAGACTTCCTAAGCTGGGTTGTCCGGTGCCATGCGTATAACATGGCCAGCCCTTATCGTAATAAAGGTTGACAATATGACAAAATAATTGAATTAGCTAAACCTTTTCTTTTGTCACCGAAATACTATACCAATTCATTACGTAGAAAACACATTTTTTCTATTCTAAAGCTGGTTTCAAGCATTTTTTTAATGAACTTTTTCACCACGTAATAAATGCCCCTTTTATCCATGGTTTGTGCCGTGCATCAATTTGTAAAAATCGATTAACGAAAGCCCACCCCGTGGCGTACAACAAACACAATCCAGTGGAGATGGATGGTGAAACATGCTTTATCGAAAATGTTTAAAACATGATCAGCCGATGTAGCACCCGATGTTTCCGGCGCGGGAAACTGGTGTTAAGGAAGGTGAACATAACTTGTTTTTTTGTTTGTATGTGTGTGTGTGTGTGTGTGTGTGTGTGTGTGTGTGTGTGTGTGTGTGTGTGTGTGTGTGTGTGTGTGTGTGTGTGTGTGTGTTACATCAACATGCATACATGACTATCACACCCGTTCTGCATGTTACATTAGCAGTTCGCCCACCACGAGGGTCTATTTGGAAAGCCCCAAGAGAATGCATTGTCCTGGTGGCGAGAGGGTTTTCTTCTTTTTTTTCCTGTCCTCGTATTATATTCCCGTTTAGCTTTTGCTGCAAAATCAAATATAATCTTCACCCAAACCACTAGAGAACGAAAAAAAAAAATTGGAACAACTGTGTGTATGTGTGTTTGCGCTCGTATGTCACCCGATGTTGCCGGTAAAACTTTTGCTGAATTACAATCTCCACACACCACGTGCCAACCAACGGTGGCGTGATGGATAAAAAGTAAATCCGGAAACGTTCGAAACATTGCGGAACACACTGTTCGGTGGATGCCTCTTTTTTGTGTCGATGTGTTCGTTTCGAACTCACACACTCGCTTCAACCGTCTTTTAAAGCTAAAGCTTACGGATTCGGTTGTGTTCGTGCCTCTGTAAGGGATTGTTTCTCCTGTATGAGCTTTTTTTTTTGTTGCTGCTTTTCTTATTTATTTTGTGGGTACCTCAGCAATTTTCCTCAACCCTCCCCAAAACACCTATCCCATGCCATTTTCTTTGCCGTCGGATGAGGTAGGGAGGTTTTTCTCGTACATGTGATATGAATAAGTTTTCCTACGTGCTGCCAAAGGCGGATTGTAGTTTAGTCAGTTACATGCGTTTTCCATTTGCCTGCACGTTCCCTCACGTGGTGTCGTACAGAGAGGGTGGAAATTCTCATGTGACCCGGTGCAGTTCAGTGGGATGGCAAAGTCACTGTGTGTTTGTGTGGGAAGTTACATTTTAGAATAAAGTTTTATAGTTTTCGACAATCTTGGAAGCGGTTCTCAGTGCTGTGTGGATGTAAGGTTGGCATCGTTTTTTTTTTCAATTCTTTTGTTAATTGCACTAAAAGTAACCGTCCCAGAGCGAGCTTTTGCATGCAGACTTCGTTGCTTCTGTCGGTCGACATCTCGGGCAGTGTGCCACCTAGTTGCCTCCCGGGAGCAAACGGTACGCCGAAGGAATTTTAATGTAGCACATGTTTTGCTTGCTCGTGGTTCAGCGTGTATCGCCTCGGCCAAGATTCCAAGAGCTGCACAACTGTAGCTTCATGCACTGAGGTGGTTTGGCCTCATTGCATTGTCAGACTGCACACTGAAGCAATCCCGTACAAGTGCAATTGTTGGTGTACCGGTCGGCAAGATCAGATACAGAACTATTTTCTCTGATTGAATTAGTTATGCTTCGGGAGTCCTTAGAGAGGCACGCTAAGCCATCTCGAGCTGACCTTTGATAAATGTGCAGGAAGTTGAACACTCGTTTCTGCACGGTCAGCGAGAGCATGATGGATATCCGGCCAATGTGCGCCAGTGATCGAAACACACACAAATACACATAAAACTTTATAATGGAAACGAGTTTTAAAATATTACTGGTGGCTGCAAGTTTGCTGGAAGCCATCTGTTGACCGTTTTGATTTCTGTTGCTGTATGCGTTTGGAGCATGGAATAGGGGCAGAGGTTTAATAATGATCAACAGCCATAGATGAAGAGTGTACTCGTTTAACTTTCTCAACATTTTCTACTGCTAGTTGCAGTGCATCCAGTAGCTAGTTTTCAGTTCAGTCATGCGGCTTCCATATTTAATTTCATTCATTATGGATTGCTTGTTGTGCGGATTGGACGAACAGATAATTACACTTCCTGTTTTTTTTTTAGTTTAGATAGTATTTCCACTAACTAAGGTTTAGTAGTGTAAATATGACAATTTTACACTGCTTATGTGATGCAATCGAGCAAACATAAACAGTTAAACCGAAATTGGTAAACTCATCCCGAAGTGTTCTAACGAAATATAAGATAAAATTTGCTGTATAGTTTTTAGCAATTATGCATTGACGTTTTTTCAACGAATTTATTACATAGATTCAAAATAGTTTTGGTGACTTCAATACACGCACGTTCATGGAAGAGCAGTTTGAAGTTTACGTTTCAATGAAAATAAAATAGAATAAACTAGAACTGTGTTATTCTGAAATACGGTTTGACCTTCTGAAGGCCAAACATATGAAAATACGTCGCTTTATGTACTCATTTTATTAGTTTTTAGCTCTACGACTCGGCACAAGTGTAGGCAGAATCGCTACTCGAAATATTCGAAGATTCATTCCGTAGTAAGATTCGAATATGGCTAGGGATTCGATTAAGATTAGGAATCGATTCGCATTTAATTGGGCTTGAATTTGATTGAGATTCGATGGGGATTTTATCCTATTTGATACGACATTTTGATTCGATTGAGATTCTATAGGACTACGATATGATTCTTTAGCTTATTTTAATGAGATTCAACGATAAACTACTAAAGAAAGAAGCATGAAATAAAACTGAATGCAAACGGAAAGTGGAAATTTCTGTAATAATCATGTATTTTGCGGAAGTGAAATCTCAATTTTTATTTGTGTGCGAGGATTCTAACCTCAATTGGGATTCGCTTTTCCCCTTACTCTTGGCACAGTTTTTTCAGCGCTTCTAGTGTTGATATTCTACATTAATCCTTGTTTTTTGTTCCTTTTCTGGGGCGTTTTCGGTTGTGTGCATGTACTTGTCGATAATGCTTTTTTTATGACAATGAATTTGAGAAAAAAAAATCATGTTTAACTTGATTAGAGAAAAGAAATTTCAAAGTACCAGATAAAGGACAATGAAACATTGAGACATTTTAATTGTGACTTTTTTCTGAAGCAATAAGAGAGCACAAATTAAAAGCTAAAGGATTGCATGCACAGCACTCCATCGAATTAAAAATTAACGATTTCACCGAGCCCAGCGACAAGTGTACAGATAAAATATGAAAAGAGCGGATGAAACGATTCAACCAAGCGAAAAATCTTTAATCCTAGAATCCATCGGAAGATTTAATCCGTTCATCGCTCCATTCACCGAAACCGATCGCTAGTCCAGGTCCGGTGCCGTGTGTTGCGTAATTGTGTAAAATTATGCTGTGAATATTTCCCGCCATCATTAACGGTCTTAAATCATGGCGCTGAAACCGGTCGCTAAAACAAATTAATCCAACTTTACCTTCACGGTGGCTGGAAAACAGCGCCGTATCGGCCGTTCCCGCATTTCGCTTCTCTCGTTTGCACTGGGCCGGCAAGCGTTGAGCCCGGGGACACGACGAATGAGTGGGAAGGCACTAGGGCCGATCACAAATATCATTAACATTTATTACTTTTGAGAAATGGTGGAGCCCGTGCCGACATGGCGCAGGTCAACGAGAGCATTATTCTTCGGGCGATGCGATATGTTTCGCCCGGCCAGTGGGAAATATTTATGAACGATGTTGTGATGAGCATGAGAGAAGCACTGGAAAACAATGCGCCGACGGCGGGTGCCAAGAGTGCTGATTTGAATTAAAAAAATTAATGAGTTTTTGTTTGTACAACATCAAGCAGCACATGTCATAGCTTGCAGCAATGTTTGAACAAGGCACTTAAAAACAACCCACTGCACAGATTCATAATTAAACACATATAAACTACCTACAAAGCTGTATCAGATTCGATTAGCTTTAAAAAAATGGTTGAAGAATTTTATTAAATTAATCTGTAAATCAACATCTGTTTGTGCAATAAAACTGGAAACGCAAAAATTCCTCGTCGTGCTCAAGCGGCCAGCTAAAATGCCATCACGTCTTGTGGGAAAAAGATGCCACCTTAAGCCGAGCAATCAAATTCAAGAGCCCTTGCTCACCTTGACCATCCTAAGCTTGCCTGTTTCCTAGCGAGGCGCAAGAGTCTAGGCACGAAAAGCGGGCAGGATAAACCGAAACGGAAATCCATCAAATAACCAGTCATAAAACACGAAATCAATAAAGCTCTTCTGGCGAACGGTGGTGCTAGTAGTGTTGGATGGCCGCCGTGGCTTATGGTTGAAACTGACGACAACAACCCACAGCACAGCGACGGCTACGATGGTGCCTTTCACCGGCGAAACGTCGAGTACTCTCAGCCTTGCTCTTGTGGGCTGACAGGTGTGCCCGAACTGGCGAGGACGGATAAGGCAATGAAATCTTGAAGTCGTCGAGTAGTTGTTCTGCATCCTTCACGGTGTATATGCACCCACGACGACGTTGGGTAGCTGTGCGCCTGTGAATGAGTGAGTGCTAGTCATCGAGCATTAAAATCCCATAATAAATCAATAAATTGTCGATTTGTGAGGCTTTCCTTGAGCATCGGTAATGGTGCGGCTTGGCTTGACAAACATCTGTAGGGTGGTGTAGTAAAAAAACCGGTTGGGGGGGGGGGGGGGGGGTTAAACCTTTCCGAATGGCATCGGAAGCGTACTCATGTTACGGGACCTAGCTTTGCTTTGCTGTCAGGTATGCAGCCGATTTCATCTTATTGCTAAGTGGAATTGTGAAGAAGTGAATTGTGCTCTTTGGGGGTTGGAAAAATAAAAGTCAATACAGTTCCTCCCTCTGCCATTTAACGATTTGGTTTACATTAGAGTTTTGCAGCATTTTTATTTCGTTTTCTTGACTGGATGCTGGTGTGCCCTATACACGTTAAGTAAGGTTCGGTGCAGCCTTGCTGCAATAGCTATCAACTGCAGATTACGACACGGTAGGAGGCATTACTGTCTGATAGGCTCAGACGATACTGGAGACGCTCGAGGGGTAATCGAGGGAAGGGGTTTAGGTTCGATTTTGATGCTAAAGCTATTACTCCATCCGGTGGATGAATTGTAATGGCATTTCGTTCGGTGCGATGGAGACGCCCGGTACTTTATGAGGTTGCAGCAGTAGAAAACTCGTTAACGGGAAGCGATCGTACTACCGGAAAACGGAAAGTATGGGATGAGGAAAATTTTGCTTTGCCAATTCGCTTTCCTCAATGTCAAGTAGCCAATTATGAATCAATTTCCAGCAGAAGAAGAATTGAAATTAAATAATGCAGGATTTTCTTTTTGCGATTCGAAGCACTTGACAGCAAGCTTTACAGTAATGTAAAAATAATACGAGCAAAGTTGTTTTATTAGTGATTTACTACATAAACTAAAATAAACATAAAAACACTTTAACAGAATAGATTGAAGAGGGATTTTAATTTTAAAGAACAAATTAGACAAAGATGTCGCAGGACATATCTTTCCGCAATGCTCTCCATGTATCCAATTCAAATTACGAAGAGCTTTTGGTACACAAAAAAATCACATACAACTTGCAAACAGAAAAACCTTTTATTTTCCTCCCGCACGTTCAATATCGTCGACTATTTATTATTGCGTTTCAACAAGCGAGTGCACTACACCGCACTCCGAAACTTAATCCATTTCGTTGCACCATGTCCAGTGCATACACATCAGCATGCACGAGGGTATCGGGTGGAATATGGGGATTTGAAGATTGGTGAAAAATGTCCCATTTTCGATTGATTCGATCTGTTAATCCAAACGGAACGGTTTGCTTTTTTTTTCACCCATTCACCCTCTCAATTCGTTCAGGTGGCTGAACCGGGATGCAATTTTATTTATGGTAGTACGTTTGCATATTTTTTGTGCACCGGTCTGTTTCGATTTTTGGGTTGGATTGTCAGTTTTAAATAAATTGTATTTAAATCAAGGTTTGTAAGGGTATTGTAAGGGTTATTTTTGGGGCTTGTTACCACAGCATGTGTACAGATTACAGGACAGCAGAAAATGGTTTGCTAGGACGAGAAACTGATTGCGATGCGTAGGGAGGGACAGGCTGCTTTTAATCAACAGAACTAGTAGCAGATAACAAAAAAGTGTCTACGAAACAGAAGCAAAAACTGTTATCGATCGTTATAACGAATCGATTTACAACTACACTTATTTGAAGTTGTATCGAGTGAGGAAAATGAATATTTTCATGTATCGTTTCGTGATGAAATAATTACCACTTAAGCACACGTTATTGCAGTTTTGTATGTGTGTTATCACAAAATAAATAGTTCTGTCTTATTTATGCTTGAACAAAGCATAAATTTATGTTATTGTTTTCCTTGAATCTCAAATTTAAAATTTAATAAGACATCATTTTTTTGTTTTATTTTTGTTTTCAGTGCGTGATGCGACTTCTTCCATTCGGATAAGAAAGGTAAGAATATGATGTATGCTAAATTCAATAATTTAAAAAGCAGGCCATTGTTTTTATTCCGATTGAATGGCCTGGCCACAATGCTTAGCAAGTCATTAGTAAAATTTCAAAATGTTTTAGAAAAGTGTTTCAATGCCGAAAAATAATAATTCCATTTCAAACGTAACTTATTAATAAATTAAAAATATCAGCTTGGAGTATTCTTAAAGAGGACCAGGTAACAAAAGTTCATTAAATTTTCCATAAAAGCGTTCGAATCAATCAGAAAAAGATAACGAACGCATTTTTGAATTATGCCTTTCAGTATGCAAATAATTAGTTTAAATGGATTTCAATGCTTTTTCCCTATTGACAAAGTCTTTGTAAATACGTCAACTGAGGCACAGCAAAGGTTAATTTGTTTTGAAAAAAAAACCCTTTTATAATATATGGCTAGTAGTGGTTATAAAGACAATGTTTGTCAATAGGATTGTTTTATCTTCTGTTGCAATTTTAATTGTAATAAAGAAACTAAGCACCGATACTATAATAATAAAATGCTTACCCTGCCTTCTGCGCGAAAGGCCGTCATCAACCGGCAATCATTTTCGCATCTCATAATAACGAAAATTGCTAAACAATAATCATAACTTATGTACAACAACCCGAACTTTACAAGCGAATTTCTTGGTAAAAATGTACCTTTGATCTTGGCTGTTTCACCATCTGGCAGTCTGTTTAAGCTCACTGCCAAACACTTTTGTCATCTAGCAATAGCGTTTGATCGTTTTGGAAAGGCTCTAAGACAACAAGGCCCAAGAGTGCACACGATAGGCAAATGTTTCGATCGTGCCAAAATGTTTCACACACAGTAAACCAAGAGCAAACCAGCAAGCAACAACAACCACGCATCTTTTGGGGATACGCCGGCCCGTTCACTATGCTTTTATTTCGTTGGAAAATTCCCCGAACCATATGGCCACGTACCGTAGCCGCCAGAGCTATCGCTGCGGGGTTGCTGGGGTCTGGCTTTGCTAGAGGCGGGGCATTTATTTACAAACAATTTGCACCGCTGATGATGGGTAATTAAAATTACCGGACAGGCCTGTTTGGCAAGCGATAGCGGCGGTTGGACGAATAAAGAAAATGAATTTTTTTTCCACCACCAAAAAACTGACCGATACTGCCGTTGTTACTCGGGGTTTGCGCTTCTTGCCGATGTAAATGAGCCATCGTTAAATCTTTCATCGTCGGGAGGTTGGTTATGGACCGTGGAAAAAGAATAATAAAGCGCTTCAGTACCACTCAAGCTGAGTGTAGTGTTACTTTGGGAACTGGTCTATTAGCGTTCAGCGGCCAGTAAAGCGCCACATGTAAAACAATTCCACCCCGTTGAGCTTATGATTTACGATGATTATTTTAAAGTCCAAATGTGCAAATAAACGTAACACGATCTGAGATATAGCCCTACCATGCGGAGCAGACGAACGAGATGAGCGAAAAGAACTGCGCAACGGATACGATGCTGCAGCATAATTGTAACTTTTTGTTGTTCCTCTTCTGGTATTACGTGGATGTGAAGCGTTCGTTCCAGAGTGCGTGTGTTCGGGAATGTTGTTTCATGTCTTTCTCCTGGTATTCACATTTTTTTCCCGGCGGGAGAGTGTGATATAAAACCCATCGTTAGCATATGCGTTGAAGAGAGCGAGAGATAGAGACCGAAATAGTAATGAGCAGGAAAGGGAAAGTGTATTTATTCCCGCCACCCATTACCCTGACAGCGAAGTGGACCACGTGTGGCGAGAAAGTTTTTCGAGCGTATTTATTTACAAAATTGTTCATAACGAACGTTTCGCGTAGTGCGTTCCATTTTCAATCGTTTTGCTATGCGCGGATCATGCGGTGAGTTGATTTCTTGCTGATTTTATTTTTTTCTGAATGTGTGTTGTGTTTCTCATGCAGAGATACAGTGTATTTATTCGGGCCATTTCTTACGATGCGTGTGTTGCGTGTAAGTATACAGATTTTCTTTGATGCCGCTTGCTTCAGCTACATCTGTCATAGTGAGCCATACGGTCTACGCTGAGGGGCTTAATGAGCACAAACGGTTGGTAATTAAAGTGAAACCGTCGTGCGGAACGTTCCTTCGTTATTTCCATTACATGCCTTAACGATTACAAGCCTGGAATGTGAAAATTATTTTAAAGATTATGTACGATTCAGCTGGTTTTTCGGTAGCTGTGCTTTATTGCTAAAGAGAAAGAGAAAATCTAATTAAAAAGTCTCAGTTTATGGCGAGATGCTGGCGAATATGTTTTAATTTCGTTAGGATTATTTAGGCTTATTTTGTTTTTAATTTATAATATTTAAGGTTCTATTTTTGTTGCACTGTATGTGAAGAATTTTTTTTGCGTTTTCCAAGCCCACGTTGCATATCTTAGAGAATTTCCAATTATTCATGGAAGGATTTCATTCAGTGTTGATTTTGGAACTCGTGAAAGGAATTGGCAAGCCTGTCCAAATTATCCATGAATGGGAAGAATCCATGAAGTTCAACACTGCTGCATATGAGTAATTAGGGTATAAAAATTAAGAAAAGAGAAAAAAAACGATGACAAAGGAAGAAAACAAATTGAAGAAAAGGAAATAAAACTCAACAATTAAGAAAAGGAGATGGAAAAATAATAGATGTGATAATATGAAAAAGATGAAAATAAAAAAATAAAAAAAACAGAAAAAACTACTAAAAACGAAGGTGACTAATACGATGTTTCAACGTGATCTCCGACATAGGAAGAAGAATTAGAAGAAAAAGGAAAAGAAGAAGACTTATCTAAAACAAAGCATTTAATTAAAATTTAGATGATGTATCATATGAAAAACGTTTTGATTACATAAATTTTCCGAAAATTGGTTAGGTATTTTTTTACTTCTGTTTCCTTTTTTGATGAAAACAGAATATTTTTTTGCGTCTATTTTGATCATTTGGCAGTCTGTTTCGTATTCAATGTGGATGTTCTTACCGATTTTGATAACTAATTTACTTTTTTTTAGCATGTATATCCTGCGAGTGTATGACATCTTTGAGCTCGTTAAAAGAATGCTTTGCTACAAATTCAATGAATGAAATTTTTAACATAAACATCCGCGCCTCTCTCCAGTCAGCCAGCCAAAGAGTGCTAAACCTTGTCCTCAAAAACCCCTTGTCAAAACACGCTATACAGCAGGAAAAACAAAGCCAAACCAGGAGCTCCCAAACCCACCCGGGAGCGTTACAACCCATCTGGAAACCATTTTTTGATTACGGTCTCATTACGGTTGAGTGAAACGTACCATTTCACCAATGGAATCGCCTTTTGCCGTTGCGTCGCTGGAACGTAAATAACAAATGACGAATACTTATGCTGGGCGTACGCAACGGCGTCACTCGCTCGTTCGAAAGTGGTTCGCGTGGTGACCTCTCGGCCGCCAAAAAATGGTAACAAAACCCTAATGTTGGGGGGGTCCAAAAGTGGCGCACGCTAAAGTCCTGGTGTCGGGGGAACAACGGATGGGAATGTGCGAAAAGGGGGCAAAAAGGGGCCTGCACGTTTATTATTTATGAAATTGATTTCTATTTTTATCCATAACACCGATTCCATCGGTACCGTTCCGGGGAAGGAGAATGAGACGGGAAGCAACACAGGACGGAAAACTGCTCCGCAATGGACTCGTTTAGCGTTTTTTTTTCCCCACAATCTGATTGGGTACCTGTGTGATTCGGGTATTCGTATTTTTATGCTGTCTGATCGACTGCAAGTTCCAGCAGTTTTTCAGTGCTTTGAGGTTTGCAAAACCAAAAAGGAAAAGCGGAAAAAAGGTAAACTGCATTCCAGTTGTGGCCGATGAGGCACGGGTTCGATCGGGGGATTGAAGGTCGAGAAGGAAATATTTACCTTTGCTTTTTGCTTGGGTAGCGAAGCGTGTGAACGCACAAAAAAACACTCTAGAATCATAAGGAGATACAGAAGAGGGTAAAAATTTATTGTGTGTGTGTGTGGGAGCTAGAGAAAAGGAAATTGTATCGAAAGGTTAAAAAATAAAGAAAAAGTGTAAAAGCTATTTCTTAACCTTAGAAAACGTCCTACATCCGCATGGTAAAGACTTCCAAAGGAGATACTTTGTAGTGACGTCACAAAATCAATTTAACTCTTGCAAATTATCTTATACCAACAAAGACGATTTTTGCGCTGCTATCGATTGACATGGCAAATGTCTTATTTAGGTCACTGTGCGTGTTGGTTCAGATGCCATTTGGTGCTGTGTTTTTATTTTGTTTTTGGTTTTAATTCTGTCATTCAAAGGAATGACCCTGACGGTTGGAGTGCATATTGTTTAGTCTTCCTCAGTGGGTGGTTTATTTTAAATCGTTATTGCTTGCAAAGTGGACCTAGAAAAGAAGCTTTCGGGTCAATTAAGAAGGTTCTTTTTGTCTTCTGTGTGACCTTGCTTTTTATAACAGCCTTCTTCTTTGTTGGCTTTACAACCTCAATGTTTTGATCTGCCATTGCTGGCTTGCTGAATATTCAAGTCTTGACACGGATGAAAATCTAAAATAATGCTTCGATTACATTCCCACAAGCGTTAAAACGAAATACTCACCAGATGTGCAATTTATTGTACATTTGAGTTTTAGTATTAAGGGGAAAACATTCTTTATTAATTGCCAGTTGCATACGTTTAGGCGCATATTTTCTTATACTCAAAAGCTATGCTCGTAAAGCAACACTGATGTTTACCAAATTCTACGAAAAAACCGACACACCAACAAATGCGTCGCGCGTGGTTATACCGTACGAATAGTGGAAATTCTTTCAATTTTCACAACACGCAATAAAAGTCACTCCCTGTCTCAAAATTGCATCCGTTTTTAATCTTTCGACGAGGAACGTAGCACCGTACTGCTTACTGCCAAATGGTTGCTGCATTCCATGTAAGTGTGTCCGGGCAAGCAGACAAAATTGCGATACAGTCTAGCGACTGACAGGATGGACCCGTCCAACATTACGGTTGGGTGGTGCTTGCTGGACCGTAACCAATTTCAAGGAACAGATTCTAATATACGCGCGCTTGAGTGTGTGTGTGCGATTGTTTGTGTATATATGCTGCTTCAGTGCCGCAGGGATAATGCACCAAAAAGCCGGGCAGAGTGTGTGCGTCATCGGGAGCGCTGGTACGCAATAAGAATCCCATTTTCATTGTGGAAGTTTCTGGAAGGTGAACGCAAAGCTACAAGGGTTGCAGTCTGCGCTGGAAGTACGGCATCCGTACCGTGGCTTGACTTCAAATTCTAACGCCTAAAGGGATGAGCACGTCCCGGGGACCCAGCAGTTTTTTTTCTTAATACTTCCGTGCTTCGTCAAACATTGTCAAGCGCAGCACAGTGGTCGGAATCGAGCGAAATAGTTTCCCGTGGTTGATGATGCGATATCCTGCGGGTTCCTTAGAAAATCAAAATCCTTGAAACGTTTTGTTCGTGTGGATGTGGACGAGAAGAAACCTTTTTACGAGACTGTGGCCAATGTTGCACCGCACAGTGCGCTTTTATTGAAGGGGACGCCCGGTACTGCAACTGTTGTCGTTTGTAACATTGTAAAGAGGTTGCCATGCTGACAAAAATGTTTAGAAGCTTTTTTTTTTCTCCGGAAAGGAAATGATTGTTTTCGAGAACTTACTTGCATTGTGTACTGGTAGATGTGTCAGATGTTTTAGATAAAAGTTACATCGCTTGAATCAAAAGCTAACTAATAATGGTGGCAATTTCTGAACTCTTTCTATTCTAAACTCAAAGAATCAGTCCTCTGCAGCATAAAAGTGCTTAACACATCCGACTTTTTGTACAAAATATCGACCATCTTCCAACGATGCATTAAACTTCACATAGCCACCGGACTACTTTTTCCAGACTGTTCTAGCGTAATGGTAAGATCAGACATTTCCTTGTCAGGGCGTTCCTTGGACTCATTTGGCTGTGCTCAGTTCCGCCGAACTGTTGCATACTCTAAAGCTTGTACAGGAAAACGAACCATCCATAATTTATGTTACTTTACGTTTCTTTGGCGAAAATAGCAGCAACAGCTTCTTCAAACTACCGTCCTTTGGAAATGCTTCCGTGGTCGGGACGTCTTTTGGTATGTTTCTTTGCTGAGCTTGGTTAGCACGACTGCTTAACCCGGCATTTTATTTCGAGTGGATCGGAGAGAAAGGTGTACCCGTCTTTCACATTAAACAAGCTGAAGCTTGTTTGTTGGCTCCCCCCCCCCCCTTCCTGCTTTGGTATATTTTGCAGCTTTTTTCCCCTTTTTTCCACCAACAACAGCTGTTTAGTTGTTGCTTTTAAAACATTCATTGTACACGGTACCCGTTGGGCAGTGGCCAGATGTATCAGTCGACGGCGACAGATTGGTTGATGCATTTTTAATGGCTTGTCTGTTGGTGTGGAATAACGTTGCATTCCGTCGATCTAGGATAGGGTTTGTGTGTTGAGTTTTCCAGAAATACCCGGATGGGTATTTGATTAAACCGTTTTAAAACATATCTTTTGCATAAGTGTCTGTGATATCTCAGCGGATAACCTAACGCAATGTACTGAACACGGTAATCCTGTACGCACAACTTTATTGGTTGCGACTTAACTCATTCGCGGTTTTCATCAGACTGACCCACTCCACTCGGTCACAACTAAATTTCATAATTCCCTCTCTTCTCTCACTCTCTCCTTATCTCTTCATTCCCTCTCTGTTCCCCCTTAACGTGGTCCGGCGAAAAGCCGCAACTCGCTTGCCTCGCTTCTCTGGTCCGTCCGACCACACAAGCCGCCCGTTTGCATTCTACGGTGGGTTTCGCGGAATTCTGGCCGGTGTCGATGAGATCGAACAACAATTGCGGGTGCCGCCGTTCCAGACAATTGTCGCCAAAACAGATGCCACTCGGACAGCCTTCCGTTCGCTCCTCACCCCGCACCTCTCTCTCCTTCCTCAGCCCGCCATTCTCGCCCGTTCCTTAGACCGCGCATCTCGCTCGTTCCATCGAAATGGAACATCCTCCCGGCCAGGTTGATGCTACGGATCTATAACTGGAAGAAGAGCTAATTTATGAACAGGACGTTTAAACTCACCACTCCTTGTCTTCACATCCACTACCCGGATCAATCCGTCCTCGCCCGGGAACACCCTTGCAATGCGTCCCAGCTTCCACAATTGCGGGGGCGTATTATCCTCCTTTATTAGAACCAATGCTCCCTCCTTTACGTTGTCCTTTATTTTGGTCCACTTGTATCTAGTTTGCAGTTCGCACAAATACTCCCTTTGCCATCTATTCCAGAATTGCTGCCGCAGTTGTTGGATTCTCTGCCATTTATTCAAGTGACCTTCAGGCATATCTAAATAGGATGGTTCTGCAACTCCAATCAAGGGACGATCAATTGTAAAATGAGCTGGAGTAAGGCATTCCAAATCGTTAGGATCATTTGAGTGAGCATACAATGGCCTTGAGTTTAAGATGGCTTCAATTTGGCATAGAAGCGTGCTAAAATCAGTTATTGTTAGAGATGCAGATTTATAAATCTTCTTCAGTACACTCTTAACACTCTTGACCCCTGCCTCCCAGATTCCTCCAAAGTGAGGGGCACCAGGGGGTATCATTTTCCATACGATCTCCTTTTCTTGGCAATACTGGAAAATGCCTTGGCCTGTCGCCTCCTTCCTAAACATCTCATACAGCTCTCGTAGTTCATTTTTTGCTCCGACAAAATTTGTCGCATTATCACTGAAGATTTCTTCAGGTATTCCTCTTCTTGATACAAATCGTCTCAAAGCTGAGAGAAAGGCACCAGTTGATAAGTCCTCCACTGCTTCCAAATGGATCGCCTTAGTCACCATACACACGAATACACATATGTATCCCTTTATTGCCGCAACACGACGTATACCGGATTTCAGCATAATTGGCCCAGCAAAGTCAAGCCCAACTCGTTGAAAGGTAGGAGCAGCTGTTACACGGTAGCTAGGAAAATCACCCATCTGTTGTTCCAAAGTAGTTGGCTTGCTTCGGAAACAGGTAATGCATTTATGCAGAACCATTCGAACCGTTGATCGCGCATTGACAACCCAATTTGTTAGAGCATCCCGATCTTCAAATGGTATCGATTCCAAAAGCCTTTCATCATTCGCTGACCATTTATGAAGTGTCATACCCGCCTTTCTAAACACCTCAATGAGTTGCACTTGTGCAGCATGGACAGTCTCGATATCATTTGCCCCAAACAATCCATCGTCGACATAAAAATTCTCTTCAATAATGCGACTGGCTAAGGGAAAACCTTCTCGTTCATCTCTCGCTAGCTGCAACAACGTTCGCGTTGCTAGAAAAGGTGCTGCTGCCGTTCCGTAGGTCACCGTGGTAAGCTCAAGCACACGCAGTTGTTCATTCGGCGAAGCTCTCCAGAATACTCGTTGTAGCGGGCTGTCGCAGGGATCCACCTTTATCTTAGGGCCGGTCATCATAACGTCGTTCAAAGACAAGCCGTTTACCTTCGCCGAAGCATCGAACACCACACGGCACTTGGTAGTGTTCTTGGCCGGGTTCAATACAGCATGATGCGGCAGATACCACCTTTTCACGGAGCCATCGTCCTCACTTTCATCAACCACTCTACAATGCCCTAACTCCTCGTATTCACTCATAAACGCTTGATATTGTTCACGTAACGATGGATTTTTCAACAGTTTTGTTTCCAACAAATAAAACCTACGCAGCGCTACACTTCGCGAACAACACAATTGGCTTATCGATTCCCTTAAAGGCAACTGCACAACATACCTGCCACTGGATTCACGATAATGTGTCTTCACAAAATGTTCTTCACATATCTCGTCTTCCACCTTCACGGAACGCTCACTTGTCACATCTTCAACTTCCCAAAACCTTTGCACTATTGTTTCCAAATTTTCTTTTGTCACAACATTTGTGTACACCTCACGCTCTTTGTGTATTTCCGCAACACGTCCACCTATCACCCATCCGAAATGAGTGTCCGTCATCATGGGAAGTGTTTTTGCCAATTTCACTGAACCAGATGCCATTATTTCCGAAAGACAATCCATTCCCAATAAAATGTCTACACAACTTGGATTGTTGAAATATGGATCGGCCAACATCGATTTATCAGGCAAATTCCACTTCGACGTATCGAAATACACAGAGGGTATTCTACCTGTTATTTCACGATACACAAAACATGTCACGTCCATAGCAAAATCACTACACCGAGATTTCACTGTAAAAGTACACTTTTTCTTCACCGAAGATTCAACGTTGCCAATCCCCTTAACCGGTACGTTCACGTTTACCAAATTTACGCCTAATTTCGTTGCAAGCGCTTCAGTCACACAACTGATTTGCGATCCACTGTCCAACATCGCACGACACAACAACACCTCTTTGTTTGGTAATTCCGCGTAAAGCAAGACGGTTTGCAAGAGAACAATACTTCCCGCCGCATCGGTATTGTTCACATGCTGGCTCGCGCTCACTTGTTCGGGTTCCCTTGAAACCGGTTCTGGACCGTTGTCCCAATGCAATACCGTGTTGTGTGGTCTGTGGCACCTGTTACATTTCAAATGCGATTTGCAACGATTTCGCCAATGTCCCGGTTTTAGGCAAATTAAGCAAAGACGCTTCGATCTAATAAAACTTTCCCGATCCTTTCCATGCAGTCGCATCAGCTCAGAGCACTTGAACGTTTCATGGGCACCCTTACACAATTCACACACAACTACACTGCACACGGTTGTAGCTGCATTCGATCTCATAGGCGTAACACCACTTGAGCTGGGCCCTTTCGAAACAAAACGTCCCCTTTGCCCCGCTGCAACATTTCCTTGGCACCTTTCTAGAACCGACACTCTTTCTTTTAGGAAGCACAAGGTTTTTTCATAACAAGGAAGTTCGTTTCTAGGGACACTCGCTTCCCATAGTTTCTTTGTTTCAATATCTAACGCATTCGCTATCAAATGTATCACCATCGCACACGACAGACCAGTAAAGTTTTCACCTAAATACTTTAGATTTTCCACGTGACTTTCAACCGATTCAACCAAACCGCGCAAACCTACATAACTTTCCTCATTCACTTTTTTCAAATTCAAAAGTCCACTAATATGTAAGTCTACCATACGCCGTTTGTTATCATAACGTTCGGATAACAGTTGCCACGCACGTTCATAATTACCGTCGTTTATTGTTTTCTCATCTATTACCTTGGCAGCCTCACCACTCAAGGCCTTTTCAAGATGATACAACTTGATACGCGAATCTTCACTACTTTTGTCAACAATATCTTTGAATATTGTTTTAAACCGCGCCCACTCCTCATACTTGCCACTGAACGAAGGTATTGGCCGAGGAAGCGGAGCATTCACAATCACTGACGAAACGCTAGGAGCAGGTATCAATGCTTTTGGTGAAATGGACTGTGCCGCAAGGGCTTCAGATGCACTTTCTATTTCCATCATCACCTCCTCATGCAATTTCACTGTCTCCTTAAACTTGTCGTCATGCACTTCACTTTCGTCATGTTTTATGATCTCACCATAATGTTTGTTGTGTTCTTCTAAAGCACTATCTGCCTTCTTCCCGAACACTTTGCACTGTACCGCGGTCAGCGCCTTTCCCTCTTCCTTCGCCTGCACAATGTTGTCCCTTATGCGAATCAATTCGCCATACGCAAGGTCACGCATGTGCACATGCGGCCTTACAGCAACAATTACATCCACCCAACCGGGTTGTGGCGCCGGCTTTACGGTTGGAGTGCGAGACGTCCGAGGCGTTCGAGTCATGATGACGCGATTTTTACCGATATCCAAAGCACAAAGGGTCAATATCCGAAGTTCGAAGGACCAATGTGATATCTCAGCGGATAACCTAACGCAATGTACTGAACACGGTAATCCTGTACGCACAACTTTATTGGTTGCGACTTAACTCATTCGCGGTTTTCATCAGACTGACCCACTCCACTCGGTCACAACTAAATTTCATAATTCCCTCTCTTCTCTCACTCTCTCCTTATCTCTTCATTCCCTCTCTGTTCCCCCTTAACGTGGTCCGGCGAAAAGCCGCAACTCGCTTGCCTCGCTTCTCTGGTCCGTCCGACCACACAAGCCGCCCGTTTGCATTCTACGGTGGGTTTCGCGGAATTCTGGCCGGTGTCGATGAGATCGAACAACAATTGCGGGTGCCGCCGTTCCAGACAATTGTCGCCAAAACAGATGCCACTCGGACAGCCTTCCGTTCGCTCCTCACCCCGCACCTCTCTCTCCTTCCTCAGCCCGCCATTCTCGCCCGTTCCTTAGACCGCGCATCTCGCTCGTTCCATCGAAATGGAACAGTGTCCTTTAATGTTTGTTTCTATCTATGTTGAATGCCGTAGTAGACATCAAAGACCACCAATAAATGTTTGTAAAAAAAAAAATTTCCACACTGACCTTCCAGAAAAACCTTCATTCATCTTCGTCTGCAATCGATTCATGGTGTCGACGATTCATAACGATATGCCACCCACATACGTACACAATAGCAAATACCCTTCCTTTGTGTTGCCTGTTTCACGCTCACAGTGACCGGCTGGGCTACCGGCTCATTAGCGGAAAACCCACATTCATAATTAATTTTCCTCGTTGATCCATCGCGCGTGCAGCAGACACAACACACCCAACGATTCGTTTACTTAAAAAAAAAACGAAACCATTCCTAAGAGAAGAAAAGTATGAGAGGGAACTTTTTTTGCATACTTTTCGTTTTGCTCTCTCTCTGTCCGAACAGAAATGATCATCAATTTAGTGGCGGGATGGTTCACAGAAGTTTGATTTATGTTTTCCAATATGGCTTCCACTGGCTTGTTGGAGGTATTGCTTTTTTTTTTTTGTTGATGTGCATTTTTACCAAGGCACGTGTCATGCAAGCGTGTTAGTGGCATGCTTCTGCAACTAAATGCCAGCGTTTTGTTTCCATTTTTTAACAGGTCGGAAGGTTTTAACTGTTTTTTTTTTTGCTGCTGCTGCTGCTGCTTTCTGTCTGACTTGTTTTCGTTGGCGGCCACGTGGGGTTAGGAATGTTTTGTTTATTTTAGCTTGAGTGTCGTCGTTCGATCGTACTGCTGCAACTGAATTATTGTGGAGCCGAATCATCGAGGTAAGGGTGTGTCACTGTATCAATATGATTCGGTATATAATGAGTTGGATTAGCCAGTTGAGAGCAGTTTTTAAGATGATTTTCATAACATTTATTTCGCTTATTTGTTGGTGCTCTATTTTGTACAGGTGTATAATGTTTCATTTTTCAATTTTTTTAACTGACAGATACAATATTCAAATGTAAAAATGCTTCCTTAAATGAACGCAGTAAAACACATTACTGGTTGTGTCTTTTCAGTGACATTTTAATTTATTTTGTTTTGATTTTAATTAAATCATTATATTGAAGTACGAACTCTAATAACAGACATAAGGAACTTAAAATTAAGATATAAAAGAGGCGACTTTTATTATTTTCTTTTGCATAACGCTAGGCGCAAACAACCAAATAGCCATTCTAGTGTTTCTTTTTATACCGTAAGGACGGCCAGGCCGTATTGCTTTTATGTTATTGTGGCAAAATAAATTATTATTTTCATCTGTCAACGCAAATCATCGCCCGTTGATGACGAGTATTTGGTTCGAAATTCTAAACATTATGATCTTTTTGTTCGTTAAAAAGACGCCTAAATTTATGCATTTGTAGAACAGCAAATCGTTTGGCGCGGGAGGTAGATGACAATTTGTAGGACAGCAACTGCTCACGGTGGTTCAGGAGACGAGGCAATAACGGTGTCTTTACATGGCAGCATGTAGAATCGCATCTGTACTTTCTCGACCGTACGCAGGGCTGACCTCCTTCCACTACTAGTCTAATCAAATAAAGGAAAGCTAGTGATGGTAGACCTTGCTCTTCTGCAGGTTGTAGAGCCAAAGAAGAAAATGAATAGGGCAGCAACAATTTACTAACGTCTATTGTGCCATCAAGCGTTGTACAGAAAAATTTACACGTTCGCTTGTGATAAATGTATGTTTTTTTGTAGAGTTTTAAAGTTTGTTTGAAATTGCAATAGTTTTTCATTGAAATGCAGTTTGTTTCTACATTATGAAGGACTTTTTGTTTGAAGGATTTGAACTTAAAAATTCCATCGCTTCAACAAAGCTTATGTGAGCAATAAGCAAAACGAAAGGAAAAATTTCAAAATGCTTTTATTTAAATTTAAACCCATATTTAAGAAGATCATAAAGTAGCTTCTCCGAACGAGAGAAATAAAATCAAGCGAGTAAAATAATATCCAATCCATTTCAACCTTACAAAACGTCCAACAGGTCCTCCCGGGCCAGCAGTGAGCGCCCTTCATTTGCAGGAAAAAAGAAAAACCTCAATGGTTATTTATTTATTCATCGTTGTTTGCTTTTTCGAGTTTCGGCCGTAGACAAAATGTCATCCATCCAGAACAATGGGGCATGACAGGGGCTCGGCACGGTGACATGTGCATGATTTTGCCTAGCCGGGGATATTAAATGAAATAAATTGAAGCAAGCAAGCAAGTACCTTGAGCAGGAGGGTTTTTGGACCGTGCGGGTGAGTCTATTTTATTCCATATTAAACAGATCACCGATTGATGTGTGTGTGTGTGCTTTTTTTACTCACTGTTCCTCTAGCCGATTCGTGACGACAATTTATTTTCCTGCCTGTACAAGAGATGGGAGGAAAATTTACATACCACCACAAAATGTGTAGGTCATTTAGTTTATTGGCAATTTGAGCGTCTTTTGCTACCGTTTTTATGTCCAGGACCAGTGTGTGTGTGTGTGTAATCTGACAGCTCGTGGCATTGTTGTTCATGTAGTGCCTCGTAGTGCTCTGCGGCGTAGTGGCATGGTACCCGCTAGACCAAAGCTGACGTAATGTAGCAGATTGCGATTGTTCTGCTGTGAAAAACCAAAAACGAATAAAAAACGGGCAGAGAAAAAACCGACACCGATTCCATACCATAAATTTGCCGAGAAGACATCCGATCCCGGGCGATTCATTTTATGTATAAGTTTGTGTGTGTGTGTGTGTGAAGTGCACTATAAAATGTTGCTTGTGGATGGAGGTACGGTTCAATGTGAGGTTAAGCGACGAACGGTAGAAGGGTTCGGTAAAGCGCATTTTGGAATATTTTATTCCTATTTCATCTCTCAGCAGCGGCGCGGTGCAAAACGAGCAGCGAGCGACTAGTAGTAGTTCATCTCAACTGTTTGAAAAGTGGCTCACATTCGTCGTTGTCGTCGTCGTCGCTGACGGTGGTCCAGCAGTCGGTTGAGCTTTATATTATTTTTCACTTCCGCTTAAGGTCATTTCCCGGGTGTGGCTGTGTGCGTTGGAAAAACCCGGCTAGCCCAGGAAGCGCACAAAAACAAATGGATCAAGGCAAACAGTCCCCACGGTCAGGGTCACCGAGAAGGGAGAGCAAATAAAATCGTATAGAAACGGTATGGGTCCGGTTGCGAATAGCTCAAAGGACATTACTAGACACTGCGCTACTGTTATCGTGTGATGTTTCGCTCCTTTTTGCTCTCATATTATCAGTCTTTGTCGTTTTGCAGCTGCACACATACCTTCCCACATTGCTTTATGACCGAATGCGATAACTTTGTTTCCACCACCAGTGCTGTGACCGTAGACTCGTCCTTAAAACACACAATGTCCGGACAGGGACGGCAGGAGTCCGGATCAAAGCGAGCGTCCTCCGGCCGCCTAGCAAATAGTCGTAATCCTTAAATTACCTTCCAGTGGCAGTCGTGAGCGACCTTTCGGAGGCAATATCATTTTCCCAGTGCAGCTGTGAAGCCGAAATGGAGAAGGCATCTTTCCGAGGTTTTTATGTTGCCCTTTGACACCACATCCCCCCCCCCCCCCCCTAAATCTAGACAAAAACAAAAAGTCTAAAACGGAGCGATCTCATGCGATCAAACACGTCCGTCCGAAAGAAACGTCAAAGGTGTGCAATAAACGTTTGTTTTCTCTCCATTTCTCGGGCCGCGCGCGCTCGTTATTTGTTTTGTGGCCTTGCCCTGCGCATCGTGTCTCGGTCTAGCGAAATTGTGTGGATTACATTTGCATTCCGTAGATCTAGCACACCCGCCTTGCCGGGATGGCTCTTTTTTCCCGGCAAAGGAAAGCAAGCAGAGGATTGTTTTAAGTTCGCGCGTGATCTATCATCCTAGCAGCGTAATGTTCCGGATTGCCAGAACCGTGGCGCGCGTTTCGTTCCATATAAAACCGGAACCTCAAAATGCTTCGAAGCTTGAAATGATAGACAAAGATTACCAGCTTTGGCAGCTTCTGCAGCGGTGCGTGTGCTCGGTGGTAGAAACTACAATGTCGATGATGTTGTTTGGAGAAGCGCGGTGTTGAGAATATAATTTCCGGACGCGAAAGGATGCACGCTGGGAGTGGAAAATTTCACGTAGGGGGTGAATTTTCCTTTCTGGCAACAATACATTCACTCCTCGAAGCGGCTAATCCGCTTTTGACGGCTTAGACGAAGGTTTCATTTGACTAGCCCATTCTGCTAGGAATGATTATTTTATTTCTACAATCTCTCACACACACACACACACAGATTGCGAGAATGTTGAGCGGGTCTCCGGTGCGGTTCTAAGCTGCTCCAAAATCCACAACCCTGTGTAAGGTTATTTTACGAGTGTATTGTGTGAGTGTGCTTTTTTGTACTTTTGTCTACGTGGATCGTTAAGCAGAAATAGAGAAATTTGTTGGAAAACGTTACAGCCACAATGAACAATGAAAGCAAAGTTCAGTCCTGCTTTCGTGGTTGGTAGATTCGGTTGTGATGTAATTTCAACTCGGTTTGTGTAAAATAAATATTGAATAGGTAGTGTATAATTTGTGTACTGCGTATTGCACAACTTTAGGCGTTTTCCTGTAGATGGTCAATAAAAGATTCTGGAATAAGGCTTCACTAATTTAGTCTACTAATATAAATGGATCAATGTGTTCTACTTTTCATGTAACCACATCTGATTAAGGTTTTCAAAACCATTTATTTTTGACTTTAGTTTTGGTAGTTCCACATGGCAAGACCGGGATTCGAATCCTATTCGGTTTTTTCCCTGAAATGATATGATCCATCCTTCCTTCAATTAAGTAGTATTAATAAGTCTCGTAAACCAGTAACTAACATGAAGAATGGTTATACAGCATTTTCTGATTGCCTTATAACGTTCTTTGGCGATTCGAAAGCCAACGCAGGTTTTAGAAATTCATTTAAATGACTACATTTTAGGAATAAGTTTGCTTTTGTGCCTGATTGCGAGTGGAAGAATTTAATATTTTCTTGCCACATAATCCAGATAATCTGTCTTATTTCACAACCTCATTAGTCATAGCATGTTTGTTATTAATTTAATAGTTTAGTAACTTTTAATGATAAGGGGAGGCGCATATGATATTTATGCTGTGCCTTTACTTGATTTGCTTACTGTTTTTAACTGTTGAGTGTTCGATTTGGCGTAGTTCATAAACGTGAAGTTAAATCAAAATTTCTACATGAGTGAGGTTTGTCACATTACCTGTACAATCTTTTTAATCTCGGGGAAAAAACAGAAAACAGCTCATTTAAAATCACTGATAAAACTATTAAATCTGTCAATAAAACCTGGAATCAGTTTTCCAAATCCGCCACCAATGTCCATAAACTGAATCAATACACCGCTCTCCGAAAACTGCAAAATGTTAGCAAACTTTCGATTCTGTTACCGAGCACTAGCATAAACATCAAATTTTACATCAACTCCAGCGTGCGAGCGTGGTAAGCTTGCCCCTGTGTTGTGTTTAATCCGTGGTACTGCCATCGCCACACGGCCACGTTAGGCTGGTTATGTTTTACAAACTTTTCAACCTTCGACATCAGTTGCACAAATTCATGGCTCCATATTTGTTGCTTTATCTGGGTGGGTATCGCAGCCCACTCTAATCTCAGGATTGGCAAAGCCGAACAGGGTGGGCGAGTTAGTGAATACGATGAAGTTTAGCAAATCCACTACGTAAATAAAGTGTGCTGGAAATGAATTCTGTGAAAAGATGTGTGTGCATGATACTTGAGCTTATCCTAGCTGAGGGTTAAATAGAAGGTGCACAGTTGACGCGCACAATAGGGGGCAAATTTACGGATGGCATAAGCTAAACTATGCTGCCATCGATTAATTAAGGCTTTTGATTTCAATTAGAGAATATGTTGATGAGAAGATGTTAGAATAATTGGCAATTCAATAATTACTTAAAACTTAAACTAAACTACAGTAAAAATATCCTCAAGCAGAATGTCTTTTTATTATCAAATAATGTAATTTTATTTAGAAAATGCAAAACATTCGCACGTCGCGGTAAATAAATTCCACATCGGAACAATTCGACCCTTCTAATGGAACTTTCAATGCCATCGACAGATGACAACGCCGACCGTACGGACATGTGGCATTTTTTTCCACATTTTCATCCCACAACCATTGCGTAGCATAAATTAGCAAAGGCTGCCGGTACACACACACACAATGGATAGTGGACATTGCAGACGATACTAATCGAGCGGTGCTTTGAGCACAAGTGTTGGGCGATTATTTCTGCGTTGGACACGGTTTGGCCTGGAAAGCGTATCGCTCGCAGGGACAGATGTCCTGTGCCGCTAGCAACAAGTTTACTGTTAGCGACAACTAAGCGCTTCGGGTAGTTGAATGGTTGGTGCAAAACTTATTGTTTTCTATTTACGTTGCTGATACTATTCAGATGTGGTACCGTGTGAAGACTATGTGATGACAAAGTTTGCTATTTTTAGTATTATCAAACAGTATCAATCTTATTTCCCAAAAGTGCATTCAACAAAACTTCAGATATCGTTGCTTGTTTTCAACTCAACAACCAGTTTACTCAGGTAACTGTTCGTCCCAAAATGCTACATTATTGCATCGATTGCAAACAGATATGCAACAGATGAGCCACTACGGAGAAAGCTCATCAACCGTTACCGATTTCGATGCAGCAATCAATCAGATTTCAATTTATGCTTCCCAACGGTCACGCCATCCTTTCGACTTGTGTCTTGTGCAGTGTGTTGAAAGATGCAAGACTTCCACACACGACACGCTGCAAGACACAGACAGTGGGCTCACCGTTTCGTTTCCATTCTCAAGGTACCATCCATGCCACTACGTACAGAGCTAGTTCTCGTACGAAAATGTGTTCATTACGGATGCAAATATTATTCCATGATGGGTTTTCCCGTGCAACGGTTGAGTAACGTTCAATCGGTGCCGGACAATAGGGCATGGGTTAGGTAGGTTGGGTAGGACGATTCGAACCGGGCAGAATAAGGGTGGAGTAATCGATGGGGATATAGCAAGCTGGTGTTGGTGTGGAGGTTTTCGCTTTTGCTGCTTATCTTACCGTCGGCAAAGATAGTCCATTTCCGATCAATTGCTGCCGATGGTCAGTGGAGAGTAACTCGTTAAGCTATCGGGCTATCTCTTCGTTCGATTTGGGATGCTGAAAGGGTAGCTGTCTGTACCGGTACGAGTGTGGAGACCACCGATGATCAAATTCAAATAGATTCAAATTAAAAGCAAACACAGGAAACTCATTAAAGAACTGGGCGTCTATTTTCTAACCAGAGGTTGGTTCCTAGGGTTACTTGGCGGTTAAATGGAAAGCTTTTCTGTTCGCCGCGGCACAAATGGCATCAACTGGGATATTCTTTGGGTACTTTTTACTTTTAAATGAAAGATAGTTTGACCTTGTAAACGTAGTTGTGTGCTTTTGTGCATACAATGTCTTGTTATGCATCATGCAGATGTACAGAAAGGTGAACGCACCTTTAGTTCGTCCAAAACCTTGCCTTATCCAACCAACCCGGTCAAACTTTAGCTTGAGAACACTTCTAAATGCAAAGCAGCCGTTGTGAAGAAGAAAGATAGGAATGAATAAAACCTTTACAGTCCCCGTACTCACCTGTACACCCCTGAGAAATGGGCTGTGTTCCAAAACTTAACGAACCTCTCTTAGTCCAGAAGAAAGAAGTCGCTACAATGACAAGCTCAATGTTGATATCGTCTAGCAAACTTGACGTGCTGAGTAGCGTCTGAAAAGTAAGTAAGTAAGTATGCCCATTTGGAAAAGCAATTATTTTGCATTTTTGGTTTACAATAGCGAATAAAGTGATATTTATGTGCCTAAAGGTAGGCAATTTTCATGTTTTTGAGAGTGTCAGTATTTTGACGCATCGGTAGAAAACCGATCATCACCATGCAACTAATTTCTTTTTTATTTTTGAATATTCCTCACAATCTGCATGTATGTATTCCCCAATGGATTATTTTATTGAGTGACTGATAATATAACCTGTACGAGCTGGGAAGTTCGGATGCTTTCTTGCGCTGTAAATTAATTATAATTACCGCTGTGGTGTTCGTTTTCGTAAGATAGTTTTATTTTATTAGTTGCCCTTTTTTAACAGGTTGGCTGATAAGTCCCCAGTCTAACAAAGAAAAACACATTTTTTGTCAAAATTCGTTTTTAACATTCAACATAGTTCCGTTCAAGAGCGATACAACGATTATAACGACCTTCCAATTTTTTGATACCATTTTGGTAGTACTCCTTCGGTTTTGCCTCAAAATAGGCCTCAGTTTCGGCGACCACCTCTTCATTGCAGTCAAATTTTTTTCCTGCGAGCATCCTTTTGAGGTCTGAGAACAAGAAAAAGTCGCTGGGGGCCAGATCTGGAGAATACGGTGGGTGGGGAAGCAATTCGAAGCCCAATTCATGAATTTTTGCCATCGTTCTCAATGATTTGTGGCACGGTGCGTTGTCTTGGTGGAACAACACTTTCTTTCTTCTTCGTTCTTTTTTCGTTCGTCAAGCTTCCAAAAGTTGCTTGACAAAAGACGCTCTGTCTCACAAACTAATTGACATAAAAACGTCAAATTTTGACACGAATCATTTGAAGGTTGTTGCTATATAAAAATAATATGCATTTAATACTAGCGGCACATTCTATGTTTCAGACCGGGGACTTATCAGCCAACCTGTTATGCATTTTTGGTCGGACTGAGTCCGGCCCCTGCACTCAGCACGAATGCTCCTCCTTCGTAAGTGGGTCGCGCTCTGTTTATACATCAAACTCGGAGGTCGAGTTAGAACAAAACCATTTAATTAACTTTTCAGTCATGACGATTTTTAAGTACTAAATTAAGAGTGTCTTTGTTTCCCATGCTCGGAATTGCTTTTGCTATTTGAACTTTTATAATTTTTTTAAATGAGTAGTATTTTGTCAAACAATCTTTATGCGTAACGAAACGCCATGCGTTCTTCAGTTCAAAATGACACAGTTTTAATAATTATGTTTTTCCATAATTGGTTTCTATCAGTTATCAGTTGATCCTTGTGGTATTAAAGAATAACAAGGTTCATTCATTACATACGAAGCTTCATTATTCCAATTAACGAATAAATTCATTCCCTTCAATTTGAATAAATAACACTTGCGGTGAAACGAACGAAATGGAAATCAAAGATAACGAAACGAATTAAAATGCTTTTATTTATCAATTCAGCTGCACAATTTATTATTTAAGAGCATGAATAAAGAAAGATGAAAGATTGTAACGAGTGAGCTTGGTTTACTTTTCCCTGCTGTTCTGTACTCTTCGTACAACTTGTTTGTAAGCACTATACGGCCAGGCCATCATGGATGCATACCAAATTACACGTGCTCTTGTGTTTTCTTATTGAATTAGTGTACAATTGGAAATCTGTAATGGTTATGCGAGGAATACACTGTTTCTATAAATTAATTTAAAACTAATCTGGCAGAGTACTGCTTTAAATTAAATTATGTGCAACAGATTGCATATTAACAGGCGCATGATGTACAATCATTTTCCAACTACTGGATTACCGCAATAGACCGTTAACTTTGGTGAGATTCTTTCAGATAATTCAGTAATAATATCATTGTTAAACGATACGCAGCAGCAAACCATTTAATAAAGCAATGAATTCAATTGAAATTCAATTGACAGAAACATGCAGGAATGAAATTGCTGGATCTATTACATTCATTGTCACTTGGTTTCGGATTGCGTGACTAGTCGTGACAATTTCATCATTTCGCTAAATGTCTGAAATTCCTGCAGAGTGTTAACGTTGCGAAACGCAACAAATGACGACTGAAAATAGTGGAGAACATTCCTCAACCATGTACAGTGTTTTGCTGTTCATTTCATTTTGTAGGTACAAAAATTCGGATGAAAATGTAATTTGTCAAGCTGGAAGCAACTATCAGCTTCCCTGATGGGCCGAGTACATGCGGTATTGAAACTTTTTTTTGGCATCAATTCATACTCTCTGCTAAACTGTGCCGTTTATTGTTCGTAGCACGTGTCCAGACTGTTTTACTAGCACAGGAGGTGGGACAGATTACCATTTGTTACTGGTAGCTTTCATTCGGTATTTGATGACTCGCTGGTATGCCTGACTGCATTCAGCGGGCAGACTGGGTAGCGATTGTGCTTCCTAAAAAAAGAAGAAATGCTTTTTCTGCATTCCCAACGGTTTACCTCCGCTCCAATATTACCAGTATTTGGTTACTAGCGCTGATCGGTCATAGACAGCCTCCATTGATGCGCTCGCCGTTGGGAGCTTTAGAATTTAATTAAATTGAAAATTTCGACACTATGCTTCAGTTGTTACCGCACGGGGAATGCGTGCCGTATGATTTTGTAGATTCTTTTCTAACATCCATCTCTTGCGGCCTATCGACATCCAGTTTTCACCTACTATCGTCCCTTGACAGCCCTTAAAGCCCAGTCGGAAAGGAACCGTGAAATGCTATTTTACATTTTTGGACAACGGCGCTCGAGCACCTCCTGCAGATGCTTGTTTGGTTGCGTATATACTCACGCTCTCTTGCGTGTATTTTATACCTTTGTCTCGGAGATCATCAACGCCAATAGTAGTGCAAAAAAAAAAGGGACACAAAAACGATGCAAAACAACTACGAGCATTCGCTCGGTTTGTGCCATTTGCGAGGCCGAAGTTTGTCGGAAAAATCATAATAAATTCATCACGTCAGCTTCCGCAAGTTGCGTGTAGTCGAGTGTTGGCGTGATATGATACACGGACCCGCCAGAACACGTGGAAGGTTTCGTACGCTGTCGAGGTGTATGTTGCTGGTAATGTCGGTTGTGTAGTGTTCGCTCGTTTGTGAAGTGTATGAAAGCTATGAAGTGAAACGGTGAAAAAATGCTGTTAATTGATTTACTCAACTTTTTTCCAGCTCGTGAGTGTTTTTATTTGCTTGATTTATTATCCTTGGCTGGTTTCATTCGAGCCTATGGAGCTAGATGTTCAGGTGCAGAGCGATCTGGGAACAATTTAATAAAAGTAACACAAGGTATAGGTTAAATTGAGGATCAAATAATGGACTCTAGAAGGCACGTGATTAACGTATAGCTGGTTAAAATTTTTGACGGCTGTCCTTCATGTCTCGATAATGTTTTTGGAAATATTTGTAGCATAAATCAATCATAAAAGTACATAATTGATTACTTTTCAAGTTTAGAATTTTTAATTGGTGTATTTATTGTGCCCCGAAGATTATGTAGCAAAAGAATGTAATTTATTTAAGGTTGACTTTATTGTTAATAAGTGAAATTTAAATATTATTTTTCAAATCTCCTACCGAAAATGCAATGAACAAAATCCTCAAGTTGTTTTCGATTGTGAAAACAAATCTATTCAACACGTCTGAGCAGTAAAATATAATATGTACCACATCAAATCATTATTCCATCAAGATAACACGCCCAGTTTGTGCACTTAGTGATGTGCCTTTATGTAGGCCGTTACCGCAAAAAAAAAAAAACAATCCCAAGTGTGTTGGCCTCTCACTTACGGACCCAACCAATCTCAATACGGTCCGACGAAAAGCAGGTCTCCAGTAAAATGGTCCCACGATTACGGAATCGATCATCGCATCAGTCCTGTTTGGGCTAACCCCGTTGGTAGAGATTCATGGTTGACCCAAACGTAAGGGTGAACCAAGCAGCAAAGTGAAGCGACGACCCCAAAAAGGAAATGTAATCATCGCGCAGCGGATGAAAAGAAGAACAAGACAAAACCAGAAAAATTGACCTTCAATACCACTCAAGATAGTCGGCGGCGGCCGACCGTGTGACCGATTCACGGTGCGCTGCCAGCGGTTGATTTCCTTCCATTAGCATAATCAAATCGAATGAGCTAATGAAGCATCGGAGAGGGTTTTATTCCTCGGGGTAGTTTTGGGGAAATTATTTCGGCACCGAAAAGGGCATGTACAGCAGTTTGGGTTGCCGTTGCCCTCTGACACCCGTACGTTGACACGTGACAAGTTACCGGAACGCGTTTGTTATTTGAGTAAGTAGATTTGACAAGAGCAAATAGATCCCTTGTTGACATTATCTAAATCGAGTTGCTCATTTCCGATTCGAGTGTCCGGTGTAGCTCTGGGTACAACCGATTGGCTTTATGACGATTAGGACAAACCGTGTACAATTATAGTGATTTTATTAAGAAGAATGATGGTTTCAATGTGTTTTATATTTTATTATAAAAACTTGGGAATATTTCGCCTAAAACTGTTCCAATTACATGCACAACCGCGGTGCATCTAATATTGAAATATTTTCATGCATATACGGAGACGAATAAATGACCCATCGTCGATTCCGTTATTTATTAATATGCATATTTGAATCGTACCACGACTTGACATCAAAAAACAATACGCCATCAAGCATGCATCACAACAAATTTCGCAATTTACCACCGAATGTTCAGTTCGACAGCTCGCAACCACCGATTCCATCCGTTCGATCGATTGTTTGATGTCAACAAGCATTTTTTTTTTTTTTGGTGTAAATTCAATTAGAACAATCGGTCCCGTGTGCGAGTATAGTACTCTTTTCCTAAAGCTGCATCGCGGTCAGCACGAAACCGTGCCCCACTCTTTGACCCGGTATTGAATTACCTTGCCCGGGTGGTGTGAATCGCCTTTTTTGTGTTTATCCTCACGCGAGCAAGTGCAACCGTGTTGAGCAATTCCCGGCAAGCTTAACCGTTCGTCAAAACATTCGTCACGGGTGGCTGAGGGTGTGTACATCGACAGTTTTCCAAACCGTTTATGCAGTGGATTGAAATTAATTCCACCCGAAGTAGTCGAATTCTAACAGCTTTTTGAGCAGGGAAGGTGGGTGCAGAACAATGTTTGTCCGTGGGAACCATTTTATTCGTGTGAATGCACACGAACGCATGTAGTGCCGGGTGCATTTGGGTGTGAAATAATAAATTAATTAAAAACCGATCCACATGATGCTGTGAACGAGGGAAGTGAGTTTTCTATATGTTTTTTTTTTGTTTAACATTCAATAATTTTTTGTTTAAATAATTTTTTTTAAATGTAGAGAGAATGAGTTTTCCAAATTAATAGAGCATTACGTGAATCATATGATTTTCATTTTCAAATGCAATTAGATAATTAAAAAAAAAAGACGATACGATACAAGCCGTCATACTGAAAAAAAATAAATAAGTAAACAATTTAAAAATCTATTACTCGAAATGTATTTGAATACATTTATTCGAAACTATTTTTGATTGTAAATGTCCAGATGTTTTTACGAAATTATGTGAAAAATTATTGAAAAGTGTGACTCAATCGCACGACAATTTCTTTCTACTTTTATCATGCCTTTAAGAAGCTTCATCGATGTAAGCTTCATAAATCAATTTTAATATTATTATTCGTTGTTTATAAAACCCATAAGTTTTTCACTTTTTATTAGAGTTTTTTCTATTTATCATTTACATTCTAATATAATACAGTGAATATTACACCTTGTTAACCATTTTATTTCTATTCCTTCTAGTTTATGTTTCCCAAGGTTTCCTTTTAATGTCTTGCAATTATTTTATCGTCTCTTATGACTTATGAATTATGACCCTCACTTTAAATGCATTTTCTACTTTAAAGAAATATTCTACGACATCTTTATGCACTTATTGAGAAGTACAAAACTGCTTATTATTCCTTTTCATGGTGCAGAGTAATTTATATATCAAACACCTTTTTTCGAATCGAAACCGTAGAATGCATACTGCCAGGCGCTCGTATATTAAACTACGCAGCCGTTAACCGTTGACGATAAAATTAAGCAGCTGAATTTATCGCACAGTAATCCTCGTTTCACATAATATTTTTCTTTAATTAACATCTACCGACAGCTAATGATGTTTTTCTTCTCCACAAACAACCCTCTTTCTTCAACAGCTCGTATCATTGCCGAAGCCACAGCTCCACTAGCGGACCCTCGTCTGTCAGTGTGCGAACGAAGGCAACTCCATCAACCAGCTCCAGTGATCGTTTCGTTCCAGCTCATCTCATCTACCTGATGGCGGCCCGCGTACTTAACGTTCGCAACCCCATCGCAAGACGATTATACGCTCCAGTGGGTCAAACGATGCGGGTGCAACAGTAAACGCCAGTATGAAGCCGTGTGACAGCTGGAGCCATGATCGATCGAACGGTGGAGCGTATCACCGTCCCGTAACAGACAATCGGTTTCGCCGAAAGGCACCGAAAATGACATCATAGTGCGTTCGCGTTCGATAGGAAGAAGGTGTTTCCGTGTATGTGGGTGCACCCGTGTGCGTGTAGATGCCGTTGGATGGCGAGATAGGCGAGCGCAGTGTCGACCATGGTGGGGCATGGATTATTGAGATTAAGAAACGTGACTGAACGTGACGAAAGTAGTGTTAAATACGTCGTGCATATAGTGTTTGTTAAAGATGGGTTCTGTTTTGCGATTTGAATAAGAAATTTCTCGCAACCAAGTGTTCGTGTAGGAAAAGTTTCCGGTGAGTCGGGGTACACGCGGGAGGAGCCGCCCTTGTGTGTCCTCAAGCCGCCAGGAAAAAATTTACAAAGTAGTGTACATGTGCTCACGATTGGTGTTACTGTAGGAAATTATTTTTAAATCATTGAATGTAAACTAGTGGCAGCAGTAGCGGCAGCGTGTATGTAGGTCAGTTAGTGGCGAAACGTATGACAAACTATGGCCCTGACGGACGGTAGACGCCCGACAAAAGAATCACACGCCTGGACCGCTTGGCCATGGTCCACCGCACGGGATACGGCCCGGGTGACGCCGAGCCCGACCGGTAGCTCCACCGGTATCGTTTCCAGCAGCACGACCACGACCACCATTACCTCCTATACCGCTTCACCGCCAACGGTTTCTTTCCCTGCGGCCTTCCACTCCTCCAGCACCAGCTCCAGTACTCCGTTTGGTAGCACCAGTCCGCCGAGCGTCCGATCGCGTACTCGACTAACGACCGTGGTCGATCAGCTGTCATCACTTGTGTCATCCACGGTGACCGACGCTGACGATGGGACGGTCGGAGACCTTTCAACACCGGTGTCATACGGGACTGGCAACCCCATCGGCACCAGCTTCCCCGCTACCGATACCGGAAGCGTGCATAATCTCACACAAACCCTCCTCTCCAACTACACCACGGTCACGGCGGACTACGGTGGTGACATCTCCAATGGGTCCGCGTACTCGTCGTCACCGTCGGCCATGTCGGTGGGTGACCGGGGGTCCACCATACCGGGGGGCCTATCATTGTCCCTGCCCGATCTGCTCGAGGAGGACGAGCTGATGGCGTTGTGGAACTGTACCAACTGTTTCTTGCTCAATTACGGTTCGGCCGGCGGTGTCAATAGTACGGGTAAATACTACGCCAATGGGACGGTGGATCCACGGGACGTGCTACTGCCAACGGACGACGATGATGCGCTTGCCAGCGAGACGACAATCTATCTGATACGTGTGATCGCGACCGCCATCGTGCTGGGAATCGTCATCCTTGCGACTGTTATCGGTAAGTAGTTTGTTCAACCGGTACTGATAGCTAAATGCTTTGAATGTGACGATAAGGAAAAATGCTATAAATAGATGGTTATAACATTTGGATAGCTATCTTAACATTCCATTTTTATCATGATCTGTAACATGTTCTTGTTGTACATCAGAGATAGTATTATTTCCTTCCAAAGTTTTATCACTAATGGGGAGTATTTCTGTAACTATTTTTGGAGCTACCATTTCGACTTGAATATCTTTATTTTCTTGGTCAAAACCTAATGTCTGATATGTCTTATTACTCAATGAGGTTAAACTTCAAGCTTTATCTTGGGAATTTGCGCGAGTTTCCACCCTAAACACCTACGCCTGTGCTAGTTTTCCAAGGATTTGCTTTGTTTTCATTTTTCACAAACCATTCTCATACTTTACACTGCAGAAATATCTATATTTAACCCCCGGGAATGATCCTGTAATAAATATTGAACCGTATCGGTGCAGTAGTTCGAGAAATTGAAATTAATTTTGGGACATCTTGCTTGCTAGCTTAGTAGGTAGTCTAATCACTTAAAGAGCGAGTACAGCTCCTTGCGATGAGATTTTGTCAAATGCTATTGTATGGGAGTTAAGGAATACGGCTTGGCCGTCGTTACGAAATAAAAAAAAGTTGTATGAGGGTTGGCACTAAGGACAGGATGGTTTATAGTTCGTGGCCTCATTTTTTATCAGCGCAATGAACCTTAACTTAATGCGTGGTATTTGACTAAGCTTTTATTCCACAAACATACTGGTAGTTGTATGCTTTTTTCGCCAGACCTGTGACCACCTTTACTTGATCTTTTGCGAATGATTTGCGGGAAAATATTTCATATAACATTGATGTGATGCAGATGTTCTATGTCTCACATAAGATCATGCATCAGCATACGTTCGGTAGCGTAGTAAAATAAATAAAGTTATTTAAGACCCTATTTCAAGTCACCGAACATGTCAGTGATATTCATTACTTTGAGCAACACATTCTTCAAAGCTTTTCGATTGCTGTGGAGGTTCTAGTGTCCTGTTTTTATTGTAATCAGATAGTTAACATCCCAAATCGTAGCTATAAAATTTTAAAATCAAATAATACCGGTGGCATAAGTCTACAATATCCGATTTATATACTAAGGTTCACATTCACACAAAAATATTTGCTGTGTTGCTGTTGACAAGTAACATCCTATTTACAGAACCCAAATCTGCCTTACCGAGTGGCTCGAAATCCAATCATAATATTGAATGCGCATCGGTAAACATTGCCGATACCGTGCATAATACTTTCGGTGTGTATTCTTACATTCAGCCGAATGTAAAGTTTCCGAATCTCATTCCGAAAAAAAAAAAGAACAGAAGACATTCGAAATGCTATGTAAACCAAGTCAAGTTTCTCAGTACTTTTGTTCATTTTGATAACACGGTCGACGGAAACAGAGACAAATTTCCAACGCACAGCTCTTACCCCACGATTCGTTCCGGGACCATCCGCGTATGGCAGGAAGTCAAGGGCACAAGCTGATGGACGAATTACATTTCACTGTTCATCGCACTTTTGCCAGCAATGGCGCGATGTCTTCATCGTCTCGTGACAGATGTTGCCGAAGTGGCTGATCATGATGGTACACGGGCGAAGTGGGAAAAACAGAACAGAATAAAACATCTTCAAACTGCTCCTTTCTGTCGGTCGTTCGAACAAGTAGGTTCCGGGGAGTGACGGGGGCCAACCATCTGGAGCACGAAACCGCGCGGCAAGTGGATGATATTATTCGCGTGCCCAATGACAACATTGGATTCCATCTTGTCTTTGCACACTGGAAGAAACAGACAGCCTCTTCTCCAGGGCTTTTCCATGATGACCCGCAGCAAAGTTTTACCAAGCCGCGCGCTGTTGGTTTTGGCAAGCGAAAATATTCTTTCCCATTTCACATTTCGGAAGCCATCTTGATCAGCGTCGATGTTGCTGCCGTTTCGACGGGAATGTCACGCACTGCCGACGTCATCGCGCACTTTCAGTGTTTGAACTGTGTGGCTCTCTGTGTCAAGTGAAGAGGAGAATATGTGTAGGGATTTTGATATTTATTTCACACCGAAAAACGATGACTTGGCGGTGTGTCGATTTTTCCTGCTAGGGCTGCTTTTTCCGTTTATGGGTGTACGCAAAGATGAGGATACTTTGAAGCTTTGGCGACACACAGGAGGGCAAGGAAGAACTGTTTTCATTACAGGTTTGTGAATGGTAAACGGCTAGGGTACTTGAGAGGTGGGACGTGACTCGGCGATTCTATGGCATCATTGGCGGTTTATGGTGAAAGTTAACACACCATTGACAGTAACATATACAAACATTCATACCCAACGTCTTCTATTGGGTATCAGTTTATGAAACGAGTTTCTCCTTACAACGTAAAGTCACCAAAGTCGATTTGCTCGGCACTTACTCAATGTCTCGTAAGCATATCCAAACGATTATGGGACATTTCATTTTTACAAATCACCCCTGACGAACAATTCATTTAAAACATATTAAATATCGCAAAAATAAAATCCTCGTGCTTAAGGTGCAGTGTAAATGCAATTTAAATTTAATTTAAAGCACGCTATGCTGTACAAAGCCTTCGTTGCAGAAACTCACCGTTCCGGCAAAAAAAAGCTCATTTGTAGCCAAAATGATGTTGCTACTTGGAAGAAGAGGAATCTTCGCAAACCATGCATGACGTGCACGGTTTGCGGCAATAAGCTTTCTCGTTATCATCTTTAAAATCAAATCAAAATATTCGCTTCTAGTGTGTCGTGTTTTTTTCTTCTCCTACCTTTCTTCATGTGTTTTCACATCTTGCCATCGTTCGGAAGAGACGCCCACCGAAAGTGTTTTCGGCGGCAAAAGCTCCGGGGGACAAGCGTTCGTTTTTGGGGGTCTCGGTCTTGCGTGCGGAGAAACATATCACCAGGTACTGCTAGCTGTACCATACGAAGATGAGACTGATCGTGGCTCTTATCATGATTGTTATTGCATGACATACGAGCTACACCCGTACACCCAGAAGTAACGTGCTGCATGTCTAATAACCAAAACTCCCACAGGGAGCTGGAGGACGCCCGTGCCGTCTGGTTGGCGTCTTCTTGCTCTGCTTGCCTTACGGCAGGGCACTGTTAGGAATAATTTGCGTAAATTTGCAATTTTTCATACCGAAAACCCATCACCGTCGGCACTGACGGAGATGGGCAGAAGAAGGTAAGCTTGACATTTGCCTTTAGTTTTGACATTCAATATAATGCGGTTTAGTGAACTACACCGGCAAACTACTTAACGTGGCAAACGTGATAGTACGGTACCGCCGGCAGACAAAATGATACTATCACTTGTACAAACAGGTTAGCTGGAAGGCTTTACGTGACGATAAGATTGACGCACCGGAAACATTCCTAGGAC